>NC_081191.1:69045308-69351558 GCF_902713425.1 Acipenser ruthenus | reverse complement strand
CCCTGTTCCATCTCAGACAGTCAGTGCAGGTGGCGCTGTGCCAACGGCTAGGTCTGCTGGCCGCAGCCTCCTCTGTCCTCCCTCTCGGTCTCCTCCATATGCGCCCCTTGCAGGTGTGGCTCAATGCCCAAGTAGTTCACCCAGCCCGAGACAGACACAGCCAGCTGACGGTGTCTCGGTCATGCTGGCGTGCCCTGCGCTGGTGGAAGAATCCTCACTACCTCAGCGAAGGAGTAACTATGGGTGTAGTATACCAGAGGGAGATGACCACGGACGCCTCCAACCTCGGTTGGGGGGCGGTTTGGAATGGTGGAGGGACCCGTGGGGTCTGAACTGGCAGGTGGCAGTCCACCCACATCAATGCGCTGGAATGAAGTCAGTACACCTGGCCCTGCACCATTTTCAATCAGTGCTACAGGGCAGGCATGTACTAGTGGGCATGTACAATACCACTGTCGTGGCATATGTCACTCGCTAGGGGGGGCTACGGTCACCGGGGTTGCATCAAGCGGCGTTCCAGTTGCTCACCTGGGCACAACCGCTTTTTCTCTCCCTCAGGGCAGTCCACTTGCCGGGGGTTTCGAACCAGGCAGCAGACCTGCTGTCGAGGGGTGCTCTTCGGCACGCTTAGTGGCGCTTGCATTCCCAGGTGGTAGACATGATTTGGCACAGGTTTGGCAGCACAGCAGTCGACCTGTTTGCCATAGAGGAGTCCACACATTGCCCTCTGTGGTTCTCAATTCAGAGAGGCGGGGGCCCTCTGGGAATCGATGCCCTAGCCCACAGCTGGCCTCAGGGCTTGCTGTATGCCTTCCCCCCTCTAGCTCTGATCCCGTCCTTCCTGGAGAAGGTACAGAACGAGGGTGTGAGGGTCCTGGTTGCGCCGCACTGGCCCAGGAAGATATGGTTTGCCGCTCTGAGCCAGCTCATTTAGGGACAGCGGTGGCAGATCCCACTACGCAGGGACCTTCTTAGTCAGACTCCGGGTCACTCCAGCTGTGGGTCTGGCCCCTGAACGGGAGCATCTGAGTGCCCTCTGACTCTCAGACTCTGTTATAGCCACACTGCAGAATGCTAGAGCCTCTTCAATGAGGTCTCAGTATTATAAATGGAGGATTTTCCAAGAGTGGTCTTTGGCGAGAGACCATGACCCCACCTCCTGCCCCATGTCGGTTGTTTTGCAGTTTCTACAGGACCTCCTAGAGGAGGGCAAATCCCCCTTTACTTTGAAGGTGTACTTGGCTGCTATATCTGTGTCTCCCAGAGCTCATTTTTTGGCAGTGCAGTTTTTAAAAGGGGCTAGGCGGCTCCGTCCTCCCCTAAAACCGATGTGTCCTTCCTGGCATCTGGACTTGGTTCTAGAGGCTCTTACGAAGGCTCCCTTCAAGCCTCTGCATTCAGTGGACCCTAAATAATTGTCCTTTAAGATAGCCTTTCTCCTGGTCGACACGTCAGCCAAACGTGTCAGTGAGTTACAGGCCCTTTCCATAGAGGGTTCCTGTTTGCGCTTTGCCAGCAATGTTACTTTACGCACTAACCCGACTTTTCTGCCTAAGGTTGCTTCGCAGTTTCACTTGAACCAGTCGGTGGAATTTGAGGCGTTAATAAAGGATGTACAAACAAGGTGGAACACGGTTTATTATATGTTTGAATGCCTTCTTGAATTAAAATGGCCAGTTATTGCTGTTTTGTCAAACCCAGATTTGACCAAAAAAGTCTGATGCAGCTACTTTAGATCTCACAAAGCTAATGGCTGAGATGCTCAGCCATTCGAACTGGCTACAGTACTTTTGAGTGCAGAGAAAAACATCACAGCTAGTTCTTTGTACCCACTTGCAACAGGGATAAAACACAGACTGACTGTTTCTTTAGTCAACTGATTTGCTAATTCCATTTAAACAGAGTTTGAGTGATAAACTAGTGCGTAATTTGTCTCGGCGATTTTGTTTACATCAGCTGAATGACCCAAGTAATGAGGTTATGCCACTGCATTTTGTGTCATTTCTTGACCCCACAATTTCACCATCTGGAGTTCCTATACGAACAGGTCAAAGCCCACGTGTCTGAAGCACTGTCTTCCAAACTAGTGAGGCTGGTGGAGGACAACCTCGAAAATGACAGAAATCATGCCTGTACAAGTGAGTGCAGTACAGAAGACTTACCTGTTAAAAAGAAAACGAAGACCGAACAAGCAATGGAATTTTTACTTCGTGGACGGCAACAAACACACACTACTTCCAAGGAAACCTTAATCCAACAAGAGATGATGATTTTATGCTTCTGAAACTCCATTAAACATCAGCAAAGATCCCCTGATTTGGTGGAAAAATAACCAGACACGCTTTCCCAACCTAGCAGCCTTGGCAAAGAGCATGTTAAGTATCCATGCAACATCGGTCCCGAGCAAGCGAGTGTTCAGCAAAGCAGGAATGCTTGTGAACAAACTCCGTTCTTCTTTGAAACCGGACAATGTGGATGCCATAACATTTCTGAATAAAAACATAAAATAAGCCCTGGAGAGAGCATACTTTGTTACGTTGGACTTGTGTTCCCGTTGGAGTTTTTTTTTCCCTCTAATCCGGTTGCTGTCAAGACATAAGGTAAGACAATAATATTTTTAATGTTTTATTAACTTTTTGTGGGGAACCTTGCCGACAGTGTGACTAAACATAAATAATTATAAATGTGTAGTTTTAAGTTCAACTGGAGAAAAGTTTACTTTTCGTGACTAGATTAGATTAAAATATATGTACTTATTATTTACACGTTTCTTTTGTGTTATGAGAAAACGATGCATCGGTAGTAAAAAAAAACAAAACACTATTGTCCCAGCCCAACAGACAACCCAGTTATTTGTGTGTTATGGGTCGCGTACTCAAGGTCAGGCACTTGGGTATACGTTTCTCAACTCGTAATGGTTGACATTTCGAGATTGAAAGGGAATGTTAGGTTACTTACCGTAACCCCGGTTCCCTGAAAAAGAAATGTCAACCATAAAATTTGCGAGGTCGCTAGCTCACCTTCATTGCCAGACGATTCAAATGGCGAAGGTTGCTGTGTGACGTAGCATCTTGTTCCAGAATGCAACAGACACGTGGTCACAACGGGCCTATCAGGCAGCTTTTTAAATATGTCATGTGACACGAGGGGTCATTTCCCAGCTTGTAATGGTTGACATTTATTTTTCAGGGAACCAGGGTTGCATTGTTTAAGACTCCCGCAGAACTACAGATCTGAGCCTGACGTTTCACCATTTTACATTCCTACCCTAAAATTTTCAGGCTACAACTCCAAACTTCCTTAGCACTATGCCTCTTTAAAAAAAAAATCTCAAAAACTGCACATCTGACTGGAATGAATTGGGCCACGTCAAGAGACATTTAACCTACAGACCATCCATGCAAAATGTCGTGCCAGTCCACGGTGTCAAAATTATTAAAGTGCTCGTTTTATTATCTTATTTGTGATACCATGTTACATTTACACAAAAATTAAAAAGACCCAAACACTATAATAAAACTTAGCAAGTTTACAAATGTTTCTTTTACCGTTTGACTTTTTGCTAAGACATGAAACCAATAATATATACTCGAGGTTGTAAGTAAGCATGTATCAAATCTGGTGAGGTGTATGGACTCGCTAAAATAAACTGCGTTCTTACCCCTGGCTCTTTTTGTAAAGCACATGCATGACATTTTTTTTCCAGTTATCTGAGAGTATCTAATATCCCTAGGTGCTACTGTAAAACGATAAAAAAAATATATATATATATATGTTGTACCGCTGTTTGTTTAATGTAGCAGTATGTAACTCAAATGTTTACTTAACTGGGATATCAAAAGCTGGCAACAGAGCAATTCAGTTAGCGTTAAACTGCCTTCATCCACTACACAAACACAAATGTTTTAGTGAAAAGACGACCGTAACGCTACACACTTTATTACTGTAAAATGAGACGTAGTGGAACAACATTTCGAGTTTGTTATAAACCAGTGCCGTGCTTTAAAAATACTTGAATTGCACATTTTGTATAATTTATTATAAGAATAAGAACGATGTTGACAAAGCGCAGCACGCTATCTCCTTGTAAGAAGGCCCAATTACTGCCTGTTTTTTTCATGCTATTGGGACAGCGAATGTTCAATGTTGACGTGAAATGACGCCACTGTATTAGACCTGCATATAGCACAAACTACAGTGCAGGTTACATTTGAAGATATGTGTGAAAAAGTTATTTCTGACAGTGTCGTGGCAACTAGACTTGTTTCACATTTATCCCATGTGAAATATTAGATGTCTTTTCACATTATAGCACAAATATACAAGTCTGTTTGTATTTTGGAATCTGCCGTCTCTCCTCCTTCTGTCAAATATATTTTTTGGTTCTGATGTCAGTACCAATCGCAACTTTCTTTTGCTGTGCTTGTTTGATGCTGACAACGAGGGTGTTGCCGATGAGTGTACCCGGCAAACGTGAGTCGTCTCAGTGACCGCTGCGTTCACTGTAGACCAAAAAACAGACCAAAGACTTAGCAGAGCTCCCTCTGGAGCCAGGCCACTTTTAGGACAGCTGCGTTTACACACACACACACACACACAAATATCGACTGGGATTGCGACTTGTTCTTTTTCAATGTTGTGGAGTCATTAATCAAATACTGCTGTTCTGTGTTTTGCATTTTTGGATAATTTATGTTTTTACATTTCACATTTCTAAAACAACTTGGAGACATTTGATTTTCTATCATTTACAAATCTAAAGAAATGTGCTTTGTTAAAAATAAACACCAGATCACTGCGAGCATATGCAGCAGGAGTCACATTTACATTTTACTTTATTTTAGTTCAGAGGAAAGCAATTTAACACATTACAACTCGCAACTAGTTTTTCTTACACACTTGTACATTTTGTAATGCACACTTTATTATACTCAACAAACAATAGGAAAAAGTAACTTAACACTATTGCACCACTTGTATATTCTTTGGCTGCAAATAAAAATACAATACAAATACATACTAGTCAATTGAAGTTGGTTTACATGTTACTTGCACTGAGGGACTGAAGCGAAGTAAACAAGCATCACTTTCTTAGAAGTTTTTAACTGATAGTCTATTTAAACACAAGTGTAATTTCCTTATTTAAGGATTTTACAAACATCAGAACTTGCATGTATTAATGATTATATCCTTATGTTGGAAGTTTATATAAACATTTTTATAAATAATATGAACAAATACGAACATAAAAATAAACCACCACGTACAATGATTACATAAATGATTTTGGAACTGTGTCAGGATTTAATCACAGGACAATTATACTTTGTGCTGTGCTTATGCTATCAGAAGAATTAACCAGACAACAGTAACATCCCATTAATCAAGAAAAAAAAAAAAAAAGATGACACTTCTTGTTTCAGTTTTCACAGCACACATTTCTAAATTGTCCACAGTGGCCATTTGGGTTAACCAGATTCAGATATGGAACCTTATTTTAAAATTTTGAAAGAACTGCTGTACATATTTTGTTTATGTATTTGTGTCTGAATATATACAGCATTTGCATATGAAATAGTTAGTAATTATACTAAATGTTCTTATGGGCAATATGAGGAACAATGTGCAGCTTTGTGCTTCTTATTAACCTACAGAACTGTGTCATGATAACCCCATCCCTTATTCACATTACAAAGCGATTCAGTAAAAAAGAAAAATCTATAATTTGACTAAACTTTTTTAAATTTTTTTTTTTTTAATTGTAACAATAGAATAAACCACACAAACAGCAGCAACATACTAACTGTGTATGTTTCTGCCTTAGATACGGGCATTCAAATAGTAATTATTTTACTACACAACCTCTGGTTGGGTGGTAGGCTGTTACTTCCATAGAGGTTCACATAAAATTAACATAGTATCAGGAGAGAGGGTCTCTCAATCTAAGCATTTTGATATACTGTAACAATTCTTTAAAGAAAATAACAATCACACCTATTGAAGGAGATGTTCATATCTGTTCTATTGACAGTTTTTTTTTTTTTTAGCCAGATACTTTACCAAGGTAGGCAAACAAGAGTCAAAGTCTAAAGGGAGATATACTGGACCTCAACTGCCTCCTTACCTGACTAAACTGGTGGAATCCACACCTTGAATATAATGGATTAAATATACTTTCAAATGTACTGTGCATTCTGTTTATTTACACATACTAATAATTACTGTGTAATGACTGGTTTGCACGTTTGACATTCTATTAACCTAGGCAAGAAACATCTGGAGATAGCTGCTTCAAAACAATAAATACAAGGGTAATTACAGACACCGTACACATACAATTTATACTGTTTCTCGCACCACTGGGCTACATGACAGTAATTTAGACTTGCTAACAGTCAATTGAAATGTGTTTACTTAACTGTTTTTGACCCATCTGCCAAACCTGACGAAATAGGTCTCAACAGTAGCCTGCACCTCCCAGCGCAGTTGGAGGTGTATGGAAGACCCTGCCTGCTTCCTTGAGCATTAACAAAGCACCTAATGGTGTATATGTGCACAATGACAATTGCAATGACCTTTGTGCCCTTGTTTTTGGAAAGTAATCCTTTAGCGTCTACAAATGCAATCAATTACAAAAATAATTTAATATATGCATTTCACAGACCCACGAAGTGCTTCATACAACAAACATAATAAAAAAAAAAAAAAAGTACCTTTTGGATGCTATTTTAATAACACGCTGTGATGCACGTACGTGTACCCAATTTGTCTCGGTATACCTGGTTTGGCACATAGACCAAAAAACACCTTTATTATTGGGTATCTTGTGAATGTTTATGTTACCTTATTTTAGTTCAGAGGAAAGCAATTTAACACATTACAACTCGCAACTAGTTTTTCTTACCCACTTGTACATTTTGTAATGCACACTTTATTACACTTGATACATATTTCCAAAATATCAAATTAATTCATTTAGTACTTAATACTGATGGCTGGCCACTAATCTGTTAACTATTTTTCTTGGCTCTGTATTGCAAAAACTGGAATGCTATGTTCTCGACAGAGATAGAATAAATAGCAAGTGTACAAGTGCTACCAGGAAACACAAGTTCCATGGTTATTTCCAACTAGTTAGATATCCATGGGCTAATTATCGTATTTTTTTAATTTAAGATACTTTTTAAACCAATTCGTGTTTTTTTTTTTTTTTTTTTTTTGAGGGTGGCAAATTTGGGCTGCATCTTAAATTCGAGAGCTTCCTGGCGCAAAGGGGAATTCAACAGTAAAATGCTTTAAATAGGTCTCAACCAAGTGCTGTATGTAGCCAGTTTTTAATATTATGGTGTTAAGCATTCTTTTCAGATATAGCATTGCTATCACACTTCAAAAGAAAAGTGGTACCCAATATATTTGTTTAATAAGGGTGTGTATATGCCTTTATTCAACCACAATGGGCAAGCACTGTTTGCTGTAATATAATATCTGATCATGCTTTCATGGAACAGCAAAAAAGGCTTATATGTTCTGAAATACAATATTTCAACGTGTGGCGGTATATATCTGTTGTACCCGTCAAGGTTCTGTCAATACCTGGCACTGTTGCTGGTCTGCAAATGTCTTAATGTAAGGTAGTATCTGAAAGATTAGGGCATGTCCAGGATTAGCAGAGTCCCCCAGAGTACTCATCATCGTCCTGCTCCACCCTTGAGCCTCCATCTCCGTTCTTGGGAGTTTCAGGAGATTTCTTCTTGGTGCCCCCTCCTGGGACCTTTAAACTCAGAGCCAATTTGGCATACTGCAAGAACATAGGTTGAGGTTTGGTTACAATCCTTGTGCAACAAGATACAGACCTCACTTTTCAATGCAACTGTGCAGTAGAACCTGTCGAACCTGATTTAATTGGTTCCAGGGGTCCATTGGATACCTGAAAATATCGTATCTCAGAGATAGTCATCATACTACATTGTAGTTGCTTTATAAGTTAATAATGTCCTGTACAACAGTGCATCTAAGACACCAAAGTACAGTACTGCATGCAGCGTTCCAGATAAGGTTTTGGGTCATTGAGTGATTTAGACTGTGTTAGTAAAATGTACAGACGTGCTCAAATTTGTTGGTACCCCTCCACAAAAAACGAAGAATGCACAATTTTCTCTGAAATAACTTGAAACTGACAAAAGTAATTGGCATCCACCATTGTTTATTCCATATTTAATAGAAATCAGACTTTGCTTTTCATTTTTTATTCAACATAACATTGTAAATAATAAAACAAATGAAAATGGCATGGACAAAAATGATGGGACCTCTAACCTAATATTTTGTTGCACAACCTTTATAGGCAATCACTGCAATCAAGCGTTTTCTGTAGCTCTCAATGAGACTTCTGCACCTGTTAACAGGTAGTTTGGCCCACTCTTCCTGAGCAAACTCCTCCAGCTGTCTCAGATTTGATGGGTGCCTTCTCCAGACTGCAAGTTTCAGCTCTTTCCATAGATGTTCGATAGGATTCAGATCAGGACTCATAGAAGGCCACTTCAGAATAGCCCAATGTTTTGTTCTTATCCATTCTTGGGTGCTTTTAGCTGTGTGTTTTGAGTCATTATCCTGTTGGAGGACCCATGACCTGCAACTGAGACAGAGCTTTCTGACACTGGGCAGTACGTTTCGCTCCAGAATGCCTTGATAGTCTTGAGATTTCATTGTGCCCTGCACAGATTCAAGGCACCCTGTGCCAGGCGCAGCAAAGCAGCCCCAAAACATAACCGAGCCTCCTCCATGTTTCACTGTAGGTATGGTGCCCTTTTCTTTGAAAGCTTAATTTTTTCGTCTGTGAACATAGAGCTGATGTGACTTACCAAAAAGCTCCAGTTTTGACTCATCTGTCCAAAGGACATTCTCCCAGAAGGATTGTGGCTTGTCAATATGCATTTTAGCAAATTCCAGTCTGGCTTTTTTATGTTTTTCTTTCAAAAATGGAGTCCTCCTGGGTCTTCTTCCATGGAGCCCACTTTCGCTCAAAAAGCGACGGATGGTGCGATCAGAAACTGACGTACCTTCACCTTGGAGTTCAGCTTGTATCTCTTTGGCAGTTATCCTTGGTTCTTTTTCTACCATTCGCACTATCCTTCTGTTCAATCTGGGGTCAATTTTCCTCTTGCGGCTGCGCCCAGGGAGGTTGGCTACAGTTCCATGGACCTTAAACTTCTTAATAATATTTGCAACTGTTGTCACAGGAACATCAAGCAGCTTGGAGATGGTCTTGTAGCCTTTACCTTTACCATGCTTGTCTATTTTCTTTCTGATCTCCTCAGACAACTCTCTCCTTTGCTTTCTCTGGTCCATGTTCAGTATGGTGCTCACAATGATACCAAATAGCACAGTGACTACTTTTCTCCATTTAAATAGGCTGAATGACTGATTACAAGATTGGAGACATGTGTGATACTAATTAAAGAAACTAAGTTAGTTAGTTTGAAATATCACTATAATCCAATTATTTATTATCTTTTCTAAGGGGTACCAACAAATGTGTCCAGGCCATTTTAGAATATCTTTGTAGAATAAGCAATAATTCATCTCTTTTCACAGCTTCTTTGCTTTATTCTATGACATACCAAAAGGCATGCAAGTATACATGATAAAATAGCTTTTAATTTCATCACTTTTCAGGAGGAATGAAGCATTAGGGCAGCAGTGTAGAGTAGTGGTTAGGGCTCTGGACTCTTGACCGGAGGGTTGTGGGTTCAATCCCCAGTGGTGGACACTGCTGTTGTACCCTTGAGCAAGGTACTTTACCTAGATTGCTCCAGTACAAACCCAACTGTATAAATGGGTAATTGTATGTAAAATAATATGATATCTGTATAATGTGAAATAATGTATAATGTGATATCTTGTAACAATTGTAAGTCGCCCTGGATAAGGGCGTCTGCTAAGAAATAAATAATAATAATAATAATTATTTAAATGAGCTGTAAGGGTACCAACAAATTTGAGCACGTCTGTATTTCGGGGGGAGTAAAATGTAACATTACCTTGAAGTCATGAGTTATTTCAATAAATACTGTACATGCTTTAATGCAAACTTATGGGATATGCATTAACTGCACACTTAAATTTTAATTGTAATGTTACTTTGTACTGTACAAAAACTTGACCTTACAATAATTTTCCCTTTCCTTATTTTCCACCTGGAAAAAAGCCAACAACCATTTAATCCTGCCTTAATAATACTGTAGTCTGGGAAGTTGCTACTCTCGATCTATTATATATACATTTAAAAACTGTACCAATACTTCTCTAATGTAAATAAAGAAACGATAATATTGTATTCCTTATTTATCGCCTGGATATAGCAATATAAAAGCATCGAGACTCTCTCCAAACACAGAATATTGTGTTCATTATATAGATTTACCTTCCAAAAATTCAGTTGATAGGTAAATTGGTAGGTTAGGTTGAGGGGTACTAAGACGGCGCAGAGAAATCCTAAGAATCACGAATCCAGTCATTTATTAACCAGTCACAGACATGCATTGCAAGTGAGCGGATTCAACAGTACATTTATTTCCTATTTTTTTTATTTTATTTTATTTTTTTAATAATTGAAACCAGGACTAATGGTCATGTGCTCCTGGCAATTCTCAGACAGCTTTCCCGACATTTCTATGAACCATTCTCTAGCTACCCCATGCAGTATATTCACAATTAACCATTAAGACGTTGGGAACCAAAGAAGTACATGAAGCTTGATAACATGGGAACTCAAACTATGCAGCAAAATGACTATGCATATTCTTTAAGCATTAAAATTTAAATAGTCTACGCAATTCAAACAGGAACAACAAAACAGCACAGACTGGTTTTGGAGGTTGGTGAAAAAAATCTTGTTTCAGCTTTTTAACCATTCAGGAATTATATTAACCCCTTGATTTCTTATTTTCTTTAAACATGTTCAATAAAAAACTGGGCAGTTTGTTTTAAGTGAAGAAACAGCATGTAAAAAGTGAAACTGGATTCCCAAATTCATCGTCTTTTTTTTTTTTTTGTATCTGCAACTGAATTAATTCTGTCCTGCTAGAGCTAAATTTACTGTTGTAGACCCATAATAAAATGTGCATCGATCAGTTTCCGTCTATACCATTCAGTTGGTAGCAGCATGTGTAAATGAAACATGCCAGAGGTACATCGGTTAATAGACGACATCGTATATTACAGGATCAGATACGACAGGTTCTACTGTAATTGCTTGGAAGAGAACATTGGTTATGGATAAACTGACAAGCTGAATCATTTCATTTAACAGTAGGCACTTTAACATGTTCTGGACCAGGCTATCTCCAGTTTTTTAAAAAACCAGCATTCAAAATCTATGACTAGACTGCTGAGAAAAACGCCCCACCCCCACTACCCCTAAAAAAAATTAAAACCTTCTACTGCAACTTTATAGCAGCTTTGCAATTCCCAAACTTACATCATTGTCCATGTATTTGACTAGAGGAGAGTTACACACGGAATATACTTGGTCCTCGTCTTGCTGATCGTAACCTTCTAAAAGCTTCTCCATCGCGCCACAGTCTTCACTGCTGTTGAACCCTGGGATACTGTAAAGGAAAAATAACAATATTTAATAGAAAACGTATAGGTGGAGCTTCTTTTACAGTGAAACAGTACAAAAATCCACAAAATCCCATCCACCAACTCATCTGGTCATGTCATCTAATTCAAATCAAAAGTGTATTCCAGCGACAGGACTTGTCACCTGAATAATATTCAGATTTCGTTGGAATGGAGGAGGTAGGTTAGGTTTGATCATTATTATTTTTTGCCAAACTTAATGAGATTCCTGGTCAGCCAGGAATGTTGTCATTTTGAGGACTGAAAGTTCCTGTTTCTTTTGTTTAAATTGTTTTGTTCGACAAAACCTCCTGACAAATAATGCAATGGGGATTGTGTCGTCCTCGGATCCAGTAAATGTAAATGCCAGTGCTGGTCCCCGCAACCGTTACCTTGTGTAGCAAATTAATGTATCCATTTCTAACGCAACTTATTATTCACCAACGCTGCTCGATGTACATACACAAAACACCGGAGTGGATGGGAAGCAATTTGAAAAATGAAATGACTGGAGAGTGTACAGGATGTTACTTACCACTACTGGTGGGCTGTGATGCATAAATTAAACGGGACTGGTGGCGCACAGTCGATTGGATTTATGGCATTTTGGTTAAATATGACACTGTCAAGAACAGACTGTACACATTATTTCCAGAAGCAGTGTTAAGAGAATTTCCTTTTGGCATATAGTCTTGCGAGATATTAAACTTGGCTGAATAAACCCATATAACGTGGAGCTGAAATCGATCATTTACACTACAGTACAATTCACAAGTCAAGCTAAAAATATAGCCTTGATTTGGTTTCTCATTAACCATTGTTACTATATGCAGCTAACCTCTCCAAAAACATATGGAAATAATAGGTATATTCCTATATCCCTGGCAACACTGTAGCACATATTTTATACTGCTGAAAATGAAAAAGTACTAAAACTATGTTTTTTAAATTTTTTTATTTAGTCATTCCAACCAATTTAGGAATATTCAATGCAGTGCGCTAGTTTTATGCGCAGCGAAAAGGCTGGGACAGCCAGATTAGTTTTTTTTCCTCCTGAACAGTGAACACAAGCAGTGGAATTAGCTCAAATTATTAACATGTGCATTTACGTGAATGCTAGATGAATTTTTTTTTTTTTTTTTTTTTAAATGCCGTCTAAAAGTCTGTAATTTTGACAAGACAAATGTGCAAGTTATTTAGTTAGTGTTTGTTTCACATTAGAAAGCTGTTTCAGTTAATGGCAGCTTTGAAGGCAATGCTTGGTATTGCACCAAAAGGGAGCTGTAATTATATATACAGACATGCTCAAATTTGTTGGTACCCTTACAGCTCATTGAAATAATGCTTCATTCCTCCTGAAAAGTGATGAAATTAAAAGCTATTTTATCATGTATACTTGCATGCCTTTGGTATGTCATAGAATAAAGCAAAGAAGCGGTGAAAAGAGATGTATTATTGCTTATTCTACAAAGATATTCTAAAATGGCCTGGACACATTTGTTGGTACCCCTTAGAAAAGATAATAAATAACTGGATTATAGTGATATTTCAAACTAATTCGTTTCTTTAATTAGTATCACACATGTCTCCAATCTTGTAATCAGTTATTCAGCCTATTTAAATGGAGAAAAGTAGTCACTGTGCTGTTTGGTATCATTGTGTG
The DNA here is from genome assembly GCF_902713425.1 of Acipenser ruthenus. Taxonomy (NCBI): domain Eukaryota; kingdom Metazoa; phylum Chordata; class Actinopteri; order Acipenseriformes; family Acipenseridae; genus Acipenser; species Acipenser ruthenus. The sequence goes on along the minus strand of NC_081191.1, from coordinate 69,338,273 downwards.
CACCACACTGAACATGGACCAGAGAAAGCAAAGGAGAGAGTTGTCTGAGGAGATCAGAAAGAAAATAATAGACAAGCATGGTAAAGGTAAAGGCTACAAGACCATCTCCAAGCAGCTTGATGTTCCTGTGACAACAGTTGCAAATATTATTAAGAAGTTCAAGGTCCATGGAACTGTAGCCAACCTCCCTGGGTGCGGCCGCAAGAGGAAAATCGACCCCAGATTGAACAGAAGGATAGTGCGAATGGTAGAAAAAGAACCAAGGATAACTGCCAAAGAGATACAAGCTGAACTCCAAGGTGAAGGTACGTCAGTTTCTGATCGCACCATCCGTCGCTTTTTGAGTGAAAGTGGGCTCCATGGAAGAAGACCCAAGAGGACTCCACTTTTGAAAGAAAAACATAAAAAAGCCAGACTGGAATTTGCTAAAATGCATATTGACAAGCCACAATCCTTCTGGGAGAATGTCCTTTGGACTGATGGACTGGAGCTTTTTGGCAAGTCACATCAGCTCTATGTTCACAGACGAAAAAATGAAGCTTTCAAAGAAAAGGACACTATACCTACAGTGAAACATGGAGGAGGCTCGGTTATGTTTTAGGGCTGCTTTGCTGCGCCTGGCACAGGGTGCCTTGAATCTGTGCAGGGCACAATGAAATCTCAAGACTATCAAGGCATTCTGGAGCGAAACGTACTGCCCAGTGTCAGAAAGCTCTGTCTCAGTCGCAGGTCATGGGTCCTCCAACAGGATAATGACCCAAAACACACAGCTAAAAGCACCCAAGAATGGATAAGAACAAAACATTGGACTATTCTGAAGTGGCCTTCTATGAGTCCTGATCTGAATCCTATCGAACATCTATGGAAAGAGCTGAAACTTGCAGTCTGGAGAAGGCACCCATCAAACCTGAGACAGCTGGAGCAGTTAGCTCAGGAAGAGTGGGCCAAACTACCTGATAACAGGTGCAGAAGTCTCATTGAGAGCTACAGAAAACATTTGATTGCAGTGATTGCCTCTAAAGGTTGTGCAACAAAATATTAGGTTAGCGGTCCCATCATTTTTGTCCATGCCATTTTCATTTGTTTTATTATTTACAATATTATGTTGAATAAAAAATCAAAATCAAAGTCTGATTTCTATTAAATATGGAATAAACAATGGTGGATGCCAATTACTTTTGTCAGTTTCAAGTTATTTCAGAGAAAACTGTGCATTCTTCGTTTTTTGTGGAGGGGTACCAACAAATTTGAGCACGTCTGTGTGTGTATATATATATATATATATATATATATATATATATTATACACACACACACACACACACACATTTTTAAACACACCCGCAATAAAAGAAAATGGATAAAGGGGAAAATGCAGACTACATACATATCGTAATATATATCACAAGGTTCAAGCTGTTTGTTCTGTTGCTTAGTAGTACCACAATGTGTGATTGTGTAGAAATGGGTTTCTGTGTAACCAAGTTGTTTGCAGACCACTTGGAGTTTACTCACGGACCACAGCTTGGGAACTACTGAACTAGAGGCAGGTGTTCCTCACTAAATTAGTGCTAGGTGATTCCACTTCTGGCTTACTAGCAACCCCATGGCATTCTGGGGGATGTAGTCCCATTACCTTCCAGGACTACATCTTTCCTCCCCCTACTCTGCCACGCAAGATATACTAGCCTTAAATAATACAGCCAATCAGGTGTTCAAACCATGCAATATAAGGTGACACCCTACAAAGATGCATCAAAGGTTGTGCATCAAAGGTTTTATAACTGGACGAATACCTTCCCTTTACCCATGTCTCCAGAAATATTAATTTGCTGCAGAGTACAAGAAGCACTTACCTGTAGCTTTCTCTGACACATCTGTCTGCAGCAACGAAATCATTTCTGTGAAGGTGAACAAGCACTTGTGCAATTGTTTTCTACGAAAGGAAAATACAATGGGTAATAAAATCAAGCAGCTTCACATGCTATTTAAAAAAAGGTTTTCAAAATGGAGAAAAACATCCATTAAAGTTCCAATGCTTGACAATATCTGAGGAATGTAATAATCAGGCTGTCGGGTATCCTTGCATTGTTTATTTACAGTTTTGTAACTTTAAAAGGTGTTTCTCTTTTCATTTAAAAAAAAAAAAAAAAACACGTTTATTGCAAAACAGAAGTCCTATATTTTAATCTCTTCAATCAAATATTTTGACTTTCAGCATTGGAAATTAAACTATGTATTTTGTTATCAATAATATAATTCTTTATGCAGGTCGTTTACTAAGGACCTACTGCATTAACTTTTAGCAAGGAAATAAACACAAGTGGATCCATTTTTATTTGTTGTTTGTGAAGTGTTGGTCAAATCAAAACTGCTACTCATTTGCTCTGAATTTTTTTTTTTTTGTCCAACAAAGTGTTAACTGAATTATCCTCTTACACCTGGTTTCACAGACCCTGATTAACACTAGTCTTGGACCATGTTTCTTAAGATAACATTAGGTAGTCCAGGATTAGTGCTAATCAGAGTCTGCAAAACCACCCATTAATGTTAAAAGGGTTACAGGTCATTTAAACATTGTCAAGCTATTTTATAATCTGCAGCAGTTTTTATTTTATTTTACCTTAAAGCATGTAGGATAATTTTCTATGTCTTTATATATGTTCTTCTCTTTCTGTATGGATGCAGCGGCTTCATCAAATCTGTAAACAGAAGAAAAGCTGTCAGTTACCAGGAAATGCATTTATGGAAATAAAGAACTTAAGTATTACAGTATAGGGACTACCTCCAAAAAAAATAAAAAAAAGTTTAGACAGAAGTTCTTTGGATAATTTAAGGAAGCTCTACCTGCGAGCCCTGACCAGCAGTCGGGAGGCTTTTCCCAATAGTTCCACCGCCTGCCGTAAACGATCTTCATTCTAAAGAAAATACAACAGATCAGTTCTGAAATTGTCTTAAATAACGATGACCAAAGCCTTTATATCTTTATTTTTCACAAAGAATGTAAACCGGTACAGTATGGGAACTTCTGACACTCTATACACGCATTTCTCCTTTTTGTTTGGCAGAAGTTTAAAGCTGTAGGTTAACCATGAATTAGCAAGCTTGTGAGTAAGTGTGTTAAACGTATTGGTAAACTCACTTCAAACACGGACGCTGCCTTTTGATAAAGTTCCACTGCCTTTTCCAGGTTTATAGGCTCTATCAATCTGAAATAGAAAAATACTTGGTAAAGGGTAGTGTTTCCAATAAACAGTTTCTGATGAATATTAGATGCACCTAGTATAAGATCAACAACACAAACAGGTTTGTATGTATTTTACTTTTCCAAAAGTTGTTACTTACACACTAAGTAAGTGTTCAAGTTGTGTGCCAGATATTCTACCAAGCTGCTAACATTACTAAATTATGACCTCTGGTTAGATTGTGTTAAGCAAATGCCTCATAAAACCATGAAAATGTTGAATGACTTCCAAACACAGTAAGAACCGAATACTGTATGTCACACAATTACATTCTGACTTACTTGCCAGCCCGATCCAATGCCATTGCAGCAGTGTCTGGTGTACCATTCTCCACATACATCATGCTTGCTTTCTCAATATACTGAATTGCTTCAGGCATTCGTTGCATCTCCTGCAAGGAACAGATTACGCAGCTTGATCTTGGTTTAGAGTAAATAGCTAGCAATGCAAAATGTATGTTTTACTAAATAATTTCAACACATGTGATTTATCTCAGAAAACAATTGGATGTTACCAAGCCACTGAAGCCTGGAGGCAAGGGCCCAGCCTGGGAAGTGTCTGCCAGAACCCATGAAGTGCAATGAGGTCAACTATCCCCAGTCTCGCTTCCTCTTTTTTAAAATTTAGTAGTCACAAATTATTTTTTGTATTTTCTCCCAATTTAGAATATCCAATTATTTTTAGGCTCAGCTCACCGCTACCACCCCCGTGTTGGCTCGGGAGCGGCGAAGACGAACACACGCTGTCCTCCAAAGCGTGTGCCATCAGCCGACCGCTTCTTTTCACACTGCAGACTCACCATGCAGCCACCCAAGAGCTACAGTGTTGGAGGACAAAGCAGCCCTGGGCAGCTTACAGGTAAGCCCGCAGGCGCCCGGCCAGACTACAGGGGTCGCTGGTGCACGGTGAGCCGAGGACACCCTGGTTGACCTAAGCTATAATTATCTATTTCAAGCATTAATTCAAAAGCACCAACCTTTAACATCATGCCTGCTTGTTCAATTGCTCTGAGAAAAAAAAAAAAAGTACAAATATGAGTTAAAAGGGGATAACCTTTCATACAATATACAGTAATTTCAGAAAAAAACAACATTGTAATACTTACTTTGCAGCATGGAAAAGACTGGAAAAAATGTTAAGGAAAACAGCAAAAAATACAATATACAGAATAGTCAATGAAGTTTAATACAACTAAAACATTTTGGGAATTTGTATTTAAAGGATACGCTCTGTTATCTGTATGTGCCTGGGCTTCATTCAGGTAGGCTTCTTTTGCTTGATCTAATTGTTTTGCATTTTTAAAAGCAACAGCTATTTAAAAGACAAAAAAAGAGTCATATTTAAAAAAAAAAAACACCATTTGACAGCTTGTTATGCTTCTTTGTTCAGTCACAACAGCTTCAGATGAATCTATAGTTGTCACCACCCGGTAGCATAATCTAGAGGTGTGTCACAGAAGACTGTAAACATGAAGTAAAATGGAAATATGTCCAGAAGTTAAAAACAATGTGGCACTGAAAGGGTTAACTTCTACTAGACCTCACTTGTAATTGAACTTTATTGATAAATCAGGGACACATGTTGTAAAGACGCTGTCTGAAAGACAGTCATCTGTATCATTATTATGGTTAATATATTATGGTAGAGGAATCGTACATTTTAAATATACAAAAAATGAGTAAGCAAGAGCAAGCAGGTGAAAATAGGTCTCATACAAGATCTGCATGATCAAACGTTCTTTAGAACTCCTTTTCCATATATTTATATGTTTTACCCAAATCTAGATAACATACCTAATGTCTACTTAGAAGAAAGAAGAGAATCTACTGTCTTATAAAAGTTTACCAATTTGTACTCTAATGATGCAGTTTTAACATGATTTTCGTATGGTATACTATACATTTAACTTTTTTTTTTTTAAATATGCTTGTAGAATGGGAATCATTTTAGATGCGGGTGTCCAGGGTCATTCTGTGATCATGGCAGAAAAAAATAAGTAAACAAAAACTACAGCCCAAATAACGATACAGCACCAGAATGGCTACTTACAAAGTACAAAAGAAGTAGAAACGTCTACTGGAGTTTTGGCCAAGATTAACAGAATATTGATTAAGGACCAGTATCTACAATATTCTGGTTCAAAACAGTCCTCCTAGTGCTAGGGAAACACTTGCACATGAACTCATAATAATATAATAATATGCTAATATGTCTAGGTAACAAAAACACGATGTGCAATTTTTCACAAAATCAATTTTTCAGGTTTTCTGACCTGCTTTTGCATACTCTGAAGCTGCACTGTCATAGTCGGGTTTCCACTTCATGAAACTGGTTTTTAAGCTGTGGTTGAAGAAAAAAGGTGTTCAGGAAACATTTAGGTATAGAAAAAACAAATACAATATTATATATAATTTCCATGGGTGTAGGTATACTTGCGATTGTCCTGATGGGCTAAAAGTATGATGCACAACAAGATCAACTGATCATTTAGTGATGGAATATTTTAAGACAATAAATACAATAGGAAAGTATGCATTCTTAATCAATGAAATCAAGTCGATAAATCATGTAGATTCAGCAATAAAACAATGAGCCGTTACATCCATAACAACGTAAACACGCTATTTTCACATCTTAAATATATAACGCACTACAGGGAATAGGAATTGTAACGATAATCTTACTAGGCCAACTGTCTGTGTAATCATAAAGCCTTTATGATCAGATAACCATGTAGTTTGATCGCATATTTAACTCTGATCGTATGCCTTTCTCTATTAAATAACTAACTTGTTGTATTAAACATATCTAAATAGATTACTGGATTGTAATATTACAATCAGCAACGCCTTTTCCTTTTACAAAAAACAAATAAAAACTAAGCCTTTTGTTATTACATCCCCCAAAACATCAGCTGCTTTGAGTCATGTCATACTGTACTCTGGGAGTTGTAGGTCTTTTTTCTCATATAGAGAAGCAAAATATATAGCAGGAAAACCACAACTCCTAGAATCCTTTCCATCCGGTGCGTAAAAAGACTACATCTCTAAACCAATCACAACTCGACACTGATTAATGACACGACCCGTCGTCGTCCCCCCCACAATTGCCAAAGCCTCATTAAAGAGAGAAAACCCCTTTCCTTAAAATACAAAAAAGCAATTTTTTAAATATAACGCTTAGTTACCATTAATAAAACAGTGTTATACATTGCAAAACGTGTAAATGTTATTTAAATAGGAAGTGTTTGTCTGTTTAATAGCTCCGTACCCCTGACGGCGCAGAAGAACAAGCAGCAGCAAAGGCTGCGCAAGATACATTTGTAAACAAAAAAATAATAAACCAATAAAAAATGTCGCGTTGCTTACTATTTTTCAGCTTTGGCGATGTGCTCGTTGGCTTCGTTTATCTTCTGGGCTGCCATGGTTCTGCTTTTATATCATAAACAATAAGGAAATCTCCGATATCAATCCCAATGTATCAGGTTTCAAAGAGCTAGTGCAATCAGGATTTGGTCTGAAAGCTATCCTCTTCGTCACTGGCTGTGACTACGGGTACCCGTGAGGTACTGCATTGCGTGTCGCCGCAGCCAATGTTTATCAGTTGGCAGTTAAACACGTACTGTACTGTAACGCATTTAAATGTTTTGCTCTGCGAATTATCGTTTGGGGTGCACCAATTGCAGCGTTTAGTATTCTTTTACAAAGCATCACTTAAACATTTAATTGAAATATGGTAAAATGATAAGTAAAAAATATTAAAAAAAAAAGTACCAGCATTAAAATTAGGTCATGATTGAATATATAAATATATATGTGAATATATAAATACCAAAATATGAATGTTGTGTTTAATGCACGTGGGTCTTTGAAAGTCCTGTATAACATCACAATGCATGACATTAATAGCCATTACTTTTCTCGTCCAATAACAGAATGAAATTGTTTATTAAAAGAATAAACTCATTAATAATATATGATGAATGCTCAAGTTTATAGGTGTCACAACTAATTAAATAATTCCATAAAACACACGTGTCATGCAGTTTTCAAAGAAGCATGTTATTATACCGGCACACACACACACACACACACACACACACACACACACACACACACACACACACACACACACACACACAACTGTTATAAGAAATATAAGAAAACTCAATTGAATGTCAGTCACATGCATTCATTTTGTGCAGTTGAACAAACCTTATTTTTCTTGTTGATTTGCTGCGATCCGCCAACTTAGAGACACACTATAGCGATGATAGAATGACTTTTATTACTGAATTTAACCATACTGCCAATGATATTAAAACAATTATTTTGAAACATTGGAAATTTTAGTATGCGATCATCAGTATGCGGTATGCTTTAGTATGCTTGGTACAGTTGTCACTGCTGAGATTTTGTTTTAGACGTGGTAAAAATACCGTTAATGTATACATCACTTTCAATAGGGAATTGGTTAACCCATACTATCGTTGTGGTAAATCTATCCATTGCTCTAACACGTACAACATGAAATACTTTAATAATCCACATACAGGTCAAAAATACTTAATAAAGGGGTTTATTAACTGTAATACAACTCATGTCATTTATGTCATCTCTGTATATAAGCTAGGGCGGGTCCCTTGAATAGTCATAATAATTAACTACCTACCTAACAAAGACACACTGTGTCGAAACGCGTAGTGGTTTTTGTTTTGAAAAATGTTTGTTCAATAAAATATATTTTATTGAACAATAAAATCGCAGCAAATCAACAAGAAAAATAAGGTTTGTTCAACTGCACAAAATGAATGCATCTGACCAACATTCAATTGAGACAGTTTCTTAATTATTGACATTGCCTTATATCGGTCGACACCTCTGTTAAAATTAAGCATTGTAGTGCACAGACAGTATCTCTTTGCTTGGAATCTATCTATCTATCTATCTATCTATCTATCTATCTATCTATCTATCTATCTATCTATGCATTCATCCTCTCGTACATCCATCCATCCATCCATTCATCCATACATACATACATACATACATACATACATACATACAGGGCCGTAGCCAGCCATGAAGAATCACAGAGGCACATTCTTTCATAATTCTTTAATGAAAATACATGTTTGATATGACTTGTGCTTCTTTTAAAACTGAGCATAAGTCCTACACAGTGAATGGAGTTGCATGATAAATAAGATGTATTACCCCCTGCAAATTGCCTGTAAAACAAAATAATTTGGATTTGCAAAGGATTCAGTCCTGGTTTTGTTTCTGACAATGCTGTGCTACAGTTGGAGTATGCTGCATTTCATAAAATACAGTACCATTGGTTCATGCACACATTTATTTTACTTTGTAGTCCTGCACTGCACAAACAATAGGTAAATATCAATAAAAATAAAATATATATTTTATATTAATATAAAAATACAGTTTTAAAAAAAGTAAAACATATATTTTAATATATTTATTGTAAAATGTATACATTATCACCAGATAATTATTGAGATTAACAAGTACATTTTATCAAGATTACAATAAAGATCAATTTGAATATTTCTTGTGGCTCACTGAAGACATGGAAACAAAAATAAATATGGTTATATTGAGATCACAAGTTAAATTCTCAAGACTGACATGTCATTGGTTTATTTAGAGCTTGACATTGATGCAGTGTCTATTTTTGGCCACCAGATGGTATTGTTTACTATCAGTATATCTAGTCATCTTCTATTAAAGTGTGAAATATGTAGCTTGTCTGCAAATTCATGCAAAATAAACCTTAATTTCGTTTGAATTAGCTTGTGTTCTTTAATGATCCAGAAACATATTTTTATGTATCATTTTATTTTCATGTTTCTTTCTTTTTTTTTTTTAAACTAGATTTGTACCATTAACAACTTGTTAGCCTTAGGGCGAAATTCGGGGGGGGGGGGATTGCTGTCCCATCTTGTACACTTCCAGTTTCACTGCTACTGAACTAAAGATATTTTCATAATGTATCATCGCACATTCGCAATAACTTACACTCAGCAACCTTGGAACCTTAATTTATATAAGAAAAAACAAAACAGGACATGCTATCATTACTGGGCCATTTCAATTACGCAATTTGCATCAGAGACTCTCTCCATCTGGCTCTAGGCACAATTAAATCATACATTAGTGGGATCCAGTATCATTATCGTTTTATTGGCAGTTTTTCCCCTATCTTGCTGTCTATCCCACCAGTCTGTTTCACACTGCAAGGATTCATCAAGCACAGCCCAAGTACAATTTAGAATCAGTAATTGCATCTGATTCTCATTCAGCCACACTCTCTCCAGGCATTCGAAAGCAAATAATAGAAGATATCTGTTTCCACCAAATGGAAACACTGTTTAAACAATAACATTCAGGTCTTTTACCAAATAAATAATCAACGGTAAAGATATCAATGTTATACTCAAGTCATGCGACATTAAGTTACACATCGCCATCAAGAGCTGGATCAATATTTATTCTACATTATCGAGCTCTGTTAGATACAAGGGTACTGTTAAGCCGCCGCCATCTCAGTAGCAGATTTGCCATTTTGTCAATCGGTCATCCCCTGATTCAGTCGTCTTTAACCGCATTTTTCAACGGTTCGCAAACCAGCGTCTGCAGACTCTACACATTCACAACCCAATCTACCTCCCTCTGTGAAAATACAATCTTGATACAGCATCAGAGCATTTAGGATAAACATTCCAATCGCGAGGGCTATTAATAACAATAATCAAATATTCTACCCTGCATCACTTTCTTAAAGTCAACGGGTTTATTCTAATCATAACCTCTAGATGGCAGTATAACACCACAGTTCTATACATATTAGCAGGTCCTCTTTCATGGCGAAAATCATGTATTTTCAAAGGGATCAATTTTACTTCAGAAGTTAATATTTCATTCGATGTGAGACACGTCGGATATGGAAACCACGTCCTCCTATTATCAACGTTTAAGTCATGGTGCCCTCCTACCCTGCAATGGACAATACACTCAGACTGCTCCTGATCAAATCAATAGATTTCACAGCAGCCTCAGAGCAACGCATCATCCTCAGGTTATGCAATGGCCTCAGATCTTTGCATTCTTCATCTCTGCCCGAAGCCAGCCCTATCTTCGGCTCCATCTAAACCGCCTTAACACTCAAAGACCAATATCCACATTCAGCAGATCTCTGCGCTCTACAGCAGGCCACTGCACACTACCGATGGCACGCCACCATTCACTAGTACAGATAACTGCTTCAGCAGATCTCTGCTCTCTACAGCTGGGCCACTGCATGCTACTGACAGCACTCCATCGTTTATTTCCTCAGAGCTCTGCACTGCTCAGCAGATCCCCACCCTCTACTCTTACAGCAGATCTCGGCTCCCTCTTCAGATCTGCTTGCTGTTGCTGCAGGCAAAAGTTGCTTTAGTTTACCGCTTAAATCTACAACTGCCCTCTTCCAGATCGTACTCAGATCGTGGCAGCCATTTCCACTTGACTTCCTCAGCAATCTAGTCGTGTGTCCGCTCATCCTTTCAAATACTACAAACATTAATACATGGTGAGAGACGTGAAGAATGACTCGAGTTATGAAACCCAAATCTCTGAATGTGAGTTCACCTCTTTTCCATTCCAAGCAGACATGATGGTAGCATACCGCTGATCAATCCCATATTAACTAACACATAGGATAGTCTCACCACTATTGTCCCCAGAACCGTCTTTCTCCCCACTCATTTTGGATCAAGCAGCTACTTCCGCAGCCAGAGCCAACATCGATCTCCATCCGGTCGAGGAGCATGGGGCGCTGGTCCTCTGCAGCAGTCAATTCATACATCCGTTCATCCCCTACCAACATAGCAATAGCCCTAAAAGACTGGCTAGCATGCCTGGAGTGGGGGCTACCTGACCGCCAGCGCCACCAGAGGTTTTCCCCTTCTAGGAAGAGGTTTTTTCCTCTCCACTGAGCGGCAGGTAATCGCATAACCATACCACACTAACACTATTTTAACCTCTCCAGTTTGTCTTGTATGTCCCTTCCTTTCCCATCTTGTCCAGCTGTTTCTTTTATGTTATGCACTGGCAACATATTGTCTGTCTCACTGTGAGGGTCTCCGCAGAGAGCCGGGGGTCCATCCTTTGGGGGGGGGGGGGGGAGTGTGGATTCACTCCCCTGACCTCAGGTTGCCACGATACCTCATGCTCGCTCTAAGGGGGTTCTCACCGGGTGAGTCAGAGGGGACCCCTGGCCACTCTATTCTTTCGCAGCTCATGCGCTTTTCTACCTCGCCATGTGAGGCGCTGTCCTTCCCTCGCTAGGGACGTGGCCCGCTTTACGCTCTCAGTGCCCAGTCCCAGGCTAACCCATCTCTCTGTTGCAGATTCCTTGCTGGACCTTTTTCCCAGCTTCGGAGGCCTCACCTCACCTCATGTGAGGGCAGCACCAAACCAGTCAAGGAATCCTTTACTATTCTGCTTTCAGCCCTATGATCAGGCTATTCCTATTGCCCCGAGAGAGGCACCTCTGCCAAGCAGAGCAACTTTTACATGTTTTTAGATCCTCAGGAACACTACCATTGACCAAACTCCATCTTCTGTAAAAGCAGATGTCATTGGTCGGGATCTCTCTCTATCCTAATTTAAGCGGAGCCCCCTCTAAGCCCACCTAAGCTGAGTTACGGGATTGAGCCTCTATCCTTGGCCGAGCATCATTCGCTCAGCCCGTCTTACTAACAGCTCATTTCTGCTTCCTCTGCTCTATCCTCACAGCCTCAGCGGACACCCTGTGAAATGTACCTTTAAATGCAAATTTAAACTGGAGCCAATTGAGACATACAGTAAATTAACTAAACCTCTTTTTTTTCTTTGAGGTACTAAACATAATTTTAAATGGCTTTTCAGTGAAAGCAAAATACACCTTTATTTATTTAATTGAAATGATCAATCTTTATGTATTTCAGTTAAGACATCATCTGAGAAAACCTACAACAGAGTCTAGCCACTTTATTGGGACCAACTGTAAAAGGAACTAATCTTCAGGAAACGTTATGCCAGTGTACTCATGATATAAAAATATAGAATGGTTAGCTGTTAGTTTGCTGTAAACTGGGAGAAAAACAAAGAAAGATAGACAACATGCCTTTAAGGAAATGCTAACCTCCCAGAAGACAGCTGTCATTTTTGTAAGTCAGAAGCAATCGCTCCAGAGTATTGTGACATCTGGAGGACTTCACTGAATGTGCACAAAAAACAAAGAGTGAATGTAGGCAGTGAGTGCTTAGTACTGACACTGTACTGCTGCTCATTGTTAGTGGTTAGTTAATTGTATTTCCTCAACCAACTCTCAATCTTAATGCTGAACTTTTCAGTTAGGCATTAGTTTTTGTTGGGCAGCCATGGTGTAATTAATTTAATCTTTTGGTTTACAAGATATGTTTTAAATTGAAAATCCACATGTATTTTTCATTAAAAACGGCACATTTTAAATCTGTATAGAATTTGTTTTGGAATTGTAAGACGGGTAATATTTATGACATTACTGTGAAGCTACAACATCCACTATGTAATGGCACAAGTATAAAGAGGTGGTGAGGTAATCTTTAGTTTTATTGTGTGGTGTTCCAGTGCAATGGAACATGAATCTAAGACTCTTTAATTAACACACAGTTTATTACAAGGTCTCTTCCTTATTAGTTCACAAAGCCTGGAGGATGTGAATGCTGTAGGAGATCCAGATAAAAAAAGAAAGTTTCATTCACTCATAAATGAAAAACGCTGGAATTCCTGACCTTCAGAAAATCAAAAATAAGTAAAAACCCCAACCAATGTGATACACATGAGTGCTTTAAAATCCTAGGGCAGGAGAGTACTTTCATGAAGCTCTCTTCGAAAGAAAGACACATCTGAAATGGAAAATGAAAGCACTGGTGAACACACTGTATCTGTGTGACAAAAACCAGCATTAGCATCTCATGTTACATAATCAGGAGGAAGAGAAACTGCTTTTGCAAGGTGTCCTGTTCCCATTGGAACCAGAGATCAAAGTCTCCATTCATTGATTGAGCAGGTAAAGTGTTGCACAACTGCAGTGCTATGTTTTCCAGGCCAGAAGGTACATTTTCATGATATTGACAGTTCAAATTTTATTCCTTTTTTTTTTTTATCCATTATTATTATTATTATTATTATTTATTTCTTAGCAGACGCCCTTATCCAGGGCGACTTACAATTGTTACAAGATATCACATTATACATTATTTCACATTATACAGATATCACATTATTTTACATACAATTACCCATTTTTACAGTTGGGTTTTTACTGGAGCAATCTAGGTAAAGTACCTTGCTCAAGGGTACAACAGCAGTGTCCCCCACCTCGGATTGAACCCACAACCCTCCGGTCAAGAGTCCAGAGCCCTAACCACTACTCCACACTGCTGCCAAAATGTAACTGACATACTTGTTTTGATAGTCCAGTGCTTCAGGCCATATAACCTAATTCAACAGGTCCATGGGAGAAGTGGTTCTTTGGATATACAGTATGTTGAATTATTAGTGTTATGTTTTGCTTTAATAACAGAAAAGAAGACATTAAAAGGTGGGGACAATTTCACTCAAGAAAGTGAAACTGAAATTGAAAACAAGAAAGTAAAAGAAGTAAAAGAAAATATAGAATTGGTGGGAGTGACCTGGCTAATTCTTCTCATGTTGGTTCCAGGTAGGCAACTGAATTGCTAAAAAAATCCCAGATAACACATAATTGTGTGCAGATGTTGAAAATGGTATGTCAAGATTAGTGGTAACCAGGGTCTGTGGAACCAGCACTAATACTTAATGCTTCTTTTGTAATGTCATCCAGAAATAAGGATTCGTTTTACTGTTTTAGTGGTGAAATTGTTCACAATTTTATTTTACTACAATAAACCAATAACAGCTGGGTCCTTACTCCAAATGATCAAGTAGCACAATTTAAAAGGGAAAAGGCACCCACTATAGTTACTAAACCTGAAAAAAAAGCATGTGTGTTATTACTAGCACTGTCATTTTACAAAAAATGACTGCAAATAATAAACAGAAATGGTCTTTGGTGTCATTTCATTAACATCAATTTTGTAAATGTAATGAACATATCAGCTTATTATTGTCTATCCAACAAAACAGTGGAGCCCTGGATTTTGTATGCTTTCCATTACCTCATCACCCCCATGCCAGACTTTGGGCCTCCTCTAAAGCCCCACACAATCCCCACCCTACTGGAAAGCACTACAGCCAAATATACATTATTTAAAATCATTAACATTCACAGCTGTAAAGGGATTAATTACAAAATACTGTTTGTTTAATTTCATTACTGAAAGAAAACTGGCATGAAAAATCCGGTATCTCATTATTTATTTATTTTCAAAAAATGAACGTACAGAACAACCAAGACTAAAGGGTAATTAGCAGGGTTCCGAGAAATATACTGTTATATGTCCTCACGTGTTGCTACAACTGTTACCAGTAAATTTTATTTTCATTGTTAACACCCTGACAACTTTTTACACTTATAACTTTAAAGTCTGTTTCAAAGCTTTTTTTCAAAATGGCCACTGTGACAGGGAGCCCTGTCGCTGGTTCCTGCACAAGTGTGTGCAGCTGAGACGCGTTGCTGGGAAACAGATTGGGCACTGTTCGAGGCCACTGCATGGCCATTGCCACCAGACGGGCATTGAGTGAAAGTTTGCTTGTTTGCATCAAGGAGGAGAGCGTCCGCTTCACAGGACAACTACTACGGAACCCCTTGACTGCAAGACGGTGCCTGTGAAGCTGCTCAGCCAGGACCGTCGCAACAACCCAGAGTCGCTAGGAGGCCGGGAGCTCCGAAGGAACAGTAGTAGGTCAGTTTAGGGGATGTTGATCCCAAACAGTATGGAGAGGGTTACCATAGAGTAGTAGGTTCCTGGAGTGGGACGTTCCTTTTAGTGTGTCTAGCGCTCGCCATTTTGTGTGGCAAACTTTTATTTTTAACTTTATTTTTTTTCTTTTGTTTATTAAATCCGAAGCTAGGATTACCGTTGTTGGTATCCTAGCGTCAGCCTGTATTGAAAATAAATCTGCGTGCCTGTGTGGCGTGTCAACACCAATGCTCTTTGTCTGCCTCATGATTATTCAGTGATGACCCACACATGTAACACATCACCCTGTTACAGGTAATTCTATACTTTTCGGAACCCCACTACTTACTTTAATCGTCTAAGACTTGCATGCTGATGAACTTATAGCACTGTGGCAGGAAATATAGTGCCTATTTTAAAAGCATAACATAGTAATTCAGTAAGTTCAAACCCATAACAAGACAGGCAGGACAGAAACACTGAAGCATGAAAATTGTTGATGTAAAACAATAGACCTTCAGGCCGGGCCATACCACCGTAGATTCAGCCTTGGTCCCTCCCCAATGCTGATTAATCTCCTTATTGGTGCCCCAAATTTGCATAGTCCAAAGTAAAAAAAAAAAAAAGTTTTTTAAAAATCTTTCTCTAAGGTATTCTGGTCTCTTCAATTTCCTTGTAAACAGTGCACTCACAGTTTGGCATGTACACAGGCTCAGTACTACAAGCTGAAGTGCTGATGTGTGTGTATTGCAAAATAAAAGATTTAAACAAAACAAAACACTTTTCAAAAGCAAACGGCACGGTGGCAAAACAGACAGACAATAAACAAAACAAACACTGAACAAACAAGTAATGTTGTGTATTTCTCTCTAGGGCTACTAATTTTCCATGATCGTGGAATCACGGACGGAATCACGGATTTGGCATTGGGAACGGAATTGGCATTTAGGGAATGGAATTCCCTAACTGCACCTGGACCAATAAACACTTATTTATTTTACCAACTGTACCAAATACAAAGCCAATGCGTTTACTGTGCAATGAATGTGTGTCAGTAGTTAAGGAATACAATATGAAAAGGCATTTTGAAACCAAACAGGGAGCTTTTGGAAATACGTATCCAGAGGGCACAGTAGTTAGAAGCTCAAAAGTAGAAGCGTTGATCTCTTAACAGTTATACTATTAATATGCCTACTCCGTTAAATTCTCACACTGTTCTATTATTAAAGTACTATTCATATAGGAAAATTTGTGTGTCTTGTTCAATATATGAACATTAAGTTATATAATATGTATTATATTGCTTAAAAATGTGCAGATGGCTCCCGAGTGGCTCATCCTGGAGGTCGCCGGTTCAAGTCCAGGGTATTCCACTACCGACCGTGGATGGGACTTACCAGGTGGCGGCGCACAATTGGCCAAGCGCCGCCTGCGTGGGGGGGCCAGGGTGTCCTCGGCTCACCGCGTACCAGCTACCCCTGTGGACTGGCCGGACGCCTGCGGGCTTGCCTGTAAGCTGCCCAGAGCTGCATGGTCCTCCAACGCTGTAGCTCTGAGGTGGCTGCATGGTGGGCCTGCAGAGTGAAAAGAAGTCGGTTCCAAATTATAAATAAATAAATAAATGTGGAGAGTAAAATACTCTGGCCCGTCTTCTCCTAACTTTTTTTCCAATCTGGCCCCCATAAATTAAAAAAAACTAGTTGAAGAGCCCTGCATTAACTAAGACAACTCTATCTGGCCAGGGTATACAAGAAACACATTATTATTTATTTATTTATTATTATTATTTGCAAGCACATGCAAGCAGTTTTACAGTAAGTACGGAATAAAACAGTCTGCGTTGTTGCAGATGAAACTACAGATGGGAGAGATAAAAGTGTCCTGAACATTGTATTTAATTTGTAATTTTATGAAAAATTTATATTTTTCTAATAATGCCCCTTGTTTTCGACTATTCTGTATATTGTAATGCCAGCAATAAGCTGTTTTTTCAAAACACCTTTATTTGTTGACTGACCTACAATACATTGTTACTAGTGGAATGCTTTAAGAAAGAGTTTTCCTGAAAACTACACTGTCTCAGGGACTTAAATAAAAAAAAATGAATTAAATGGATTTTTACGATAAAAATGTTATTTATGTTCAAATTACATTGTTAATTCTTAATAAATTGGTAAAAATGGGGAAAAAAACCTGGAATTGGTCATTTTGAAAAACAGAATTTGCCATTCCCAGAATGGAAAATCAGGAGCCCTATCTCTCACGCTCTTTCTCTCTGAACACCCAACCCAGACTGAAAGATTCCTGCCTCTTTTATGCAGCTGTGCCTGAGCTCAATTGCTTGTTAATCATTCAATCGGGCTCAGGCACATTCTACATGTGAAGTGATTTGGCAGAGAAGGCAATTAACCCTTGCCTGCTGACCTAAAACAACAGTGTAGAAATACATACATTTAAATAATAATAACACAACAAATACAAAATATACACTGGGGCATTTGTATAGACCCCGCAAATACAGTTTAAAACACTTTTAATCATACATTCTGTAATTACCGTTTCATATGTGTTGTCATTTATTATTTACATTGTTTTTTATATTGTTTGACCCTTAAACTAGGTTAATTAAATGAAGGGGTGTTTTCAAGACAACTAAGAAAAGGGCTTGTAACCAGGAGGTCCCCGGTTCAAATCCCACCTCAGCCACTGACTCATTGTGTGACCCTGAGCAAGTCACTTAACCTCCTTGTGCTCTGTCTTTCGGGTGAGACGTAGTTATAAGTGACTCTGCAGCTGATGCATAGTTCACCCACCCTAGTCTCTGTAAGTCGCCTTGGATAAAGGCATCTGCTAAATACCACAAATAATAATAATAATAATAGGACCCAATAAGGCAGTTGTTTCTGGTTAAGCCAAAGTTTATAGTCATTACTCTTTGAAAAGCACATGGCTTTTAGGTACTGTGTTGTTTAGAATTGTTAAAAGTGTGGCTATAGTATATTTACATTTTACAAATGCCTCAGTATGAGTAAGAAAAAAGACAAACACAGCCACTAACATGGAAGAGACCGTCGAGTCAGCACTCAACAGATGTTCTTAACCCATTTTTAGTCACTGGTTTTCCATTTAAACAGAAATATAGATGTACAATGCAATTCAACTATAATCATTTAGATTCTACAATTAAACAGGAAATATGATCGTGTCTTTATTAGAAAATAGACTGCAAGCCACTGTTTTACAGACCACATCCTATTTAATGTTAAACTAAAATACAGTAAGTGCTTGTGAAAGCCGGAGTTCTTATTTCTGCCAGGAGCTTGGTAAAATGTTCATACCAAAGTGACTCAGATATATGGCATATTAATATAAATGTGCTATATATCTTGGGGCAAATCCTTTTCCTTTGTATTTGCAATTTTGTTTGTCCTTTTTTGAATTCAAATTGATTTGTTGGGTTATCTTTCGGTGGGGTGGAGGTGGGTATATTTTCTCAGTTTGAGATACAACCCAAAACCTGGGTTATGCCCTGGGACAATCCGAATTGTTGTAGTAACCATCACCACCAATCTCCTTGTTTTTTAAACTGACATGTGTAATGTTATAACTTTACTATATATTACTACTTTTTACTATATTGCTGTATCACAAAGATATATAGAGACATGTCTTACATTGTTTACATATATGGTATGATAGGACATTTTTTTAACCTGTTTCAGACTCTGGAGATATATGGAGGTGTTGTATTTTAGGGTTACTGCATGTAAGTCCTTGAAATCTTTGATAAACAATTGTGAGATTTTTTCCTTTTAAAAACACTTTGTTTTCAGGAATGGCCATTTGTTTTTCTGGTGTTCATTGTTTGCATTTTTTGTCAATTAATGCTTTTGGGTTGTAGATTTTCCCATTCTCAGCACACTTTCAAAAGGAAGAGTGCCATTTTGTCACCAAGGGAAAGTTCTCCTTTCCTGCACTGGAATTAGGCCTATATGGGGTACATGTGGAAGTCTGTCCTGGAAGAGGTATGAAATGACTTACAGTTCCAGGTAGCAAAGATGCCAGTACAAGGTATCAGTGGTGATAGCCAGCAATTGAAATACAGGCCACTTGGAAATAGTGTATGTGGCATAAATAATTGGTCTTCTCCACCCCACGACAGGTAAGAAACTGAAGTATGAATGAGGAAGATTTCCTTTTCGGATGTTTTTTTAATACATATTAAAACCAGAAGAGATGAAGTAACAGCAGCGATTGGGTTTCACAACAAGAACATTATTTGTTGAAGAAAATTAAGAAATGTCGCCTATGTGAACGAACAATAGCTGCACAGAAGATTCCACTTGCAACAGTCAGGGAGTACATTACAGAGCTGGAGGCCTAAACAAAGTCTATCGTATGGAGAATAAAGGATGCAATTCATCGTTAGATCGCCCTCAGCAGTGTTTCCGCTTCTAAAGTGACAGAGAAGGAATGTGTGTACGAAGCCTGCATCTAATGCTGCCATGTTTAATGGCCTGCGTCCAAGACGAAGAAGCCATGCAGTAGACTGTAAATCCTTGATGTTAAGCCCTATCACACAATAAGCACGTGCAAATGCCAGAACCTAAACCAAAGTATAGCATTTCTGGGCAAATATAAAGGAGTGAAACTGCAAAGTCTTGAGGTGTTCTTGGATTTGTTCCAGATTCCTGTGACATTTGATTTGAAAATATCGAATTCATGTTCCGTCTGTCACAGCGTGGGCTCCTATAAACCCTAAAGAATAATTATAGAATTATAGGTATTAAAGACAAAATACTGACACTTGAGTGAGGACACTTTGACCTGGTTACCAGCCTGCCCATTATAACAATACAATATAATCTTTCAAGATAATTCCAAATTTATAAATTGTTAAATTCAAATCTATAATGTTACTATTCTAGAATGCATAGTACTTCTCTCACCTGCATGTTGAAAAACTCAAAGCCACTTGTTTAAAACTTTCAAAAAGGCAAAATCAGGCTTTCTGTTAATGAGTGAGAAGAGACAAAATTTTAAATGCAGAAATGTTCTTGTTTTCTTAAAATGTAATGGATGTTAACTACATCATCCAAAACTCCTCTTTATCTTTTATAATCTTTTGAAAGCTTTAAATAGCCATTATTCAATATATTTTTATTAGGCTTCCAAGCTGGCTTGGGAAGCTTATTGTTATTGTAAAGATTTATTTATTTTTTATTATTGTCGTTTTTCCTCCCAGAACTTTAAACTGCTCCTGTTCGCACACGGTGTAACCAATCAACATGAAACTCATCATACCTTGTAGATTACAGTTCAGATGCAAAATAAATAAATAAATAAAATGCGCTCCTGCGTCAACCAAGATGGCGGCCTGACACATTTTTTGGGAAAAAAAACATTCAAAATCTTCTTCTTGGGAACCGGTTAACCAATTGATATGTCATCAGCAACAAAACCTGCTTCAAGTTTGCAATGCTGCGATAAATGTTACTATCAAAATTGGCCCAAACATCAAACTGCTTCTGTTTGCAAACCGTTTAAGTAACTAACTCCTAACTTGGTAGGTGTCATCCTGGGGACAATGGAATTCAAATATGGCAAAATGGTGTTCTTTTGAAAAACAAGATGGCGGCCAGACTTACGTTTCGTTCTTAATCCTTTGACGCCTAGGTAGAATGACCATATTTTGGGCTTGAATATGACCACTTTGTGTTTAGCGCTTGTAGTTTGGCAACCTTACATCGAAAATTAAAACCCAATATATCTATAGAAAGGCCTTTAGTAGCTGTTTCCAATGATATAGTGTATTTTATTGTGCAATGTATTATATGTTTTTTATATAAACTGCACCGCCTCAATAATTGGCCATCTTGCATAAGAAATACTTTTGTAAAACTCATCTTCCCACTAAAAATATTTTTTCCCCCAGCTTGCCTCATAAAACAATTTAAACCCATCTTCCCAGCAAACTACTGGCAAATTCCCACATAAAATTGAAAAATAATAAAAAATGAAATAATAATAATAATAATAATATTAGCTAGTAAAAATAGCTAGAAAACAGTGATTTCAGTAGCTGTAGTGTTCTTTGGCATATAACAGAAACTAGGCATTGCCATCTACTGTATGGGGAGTTTATTGCAGGAAATCATCCCAATCATCCCATCTTGCCACGAAGATCCTTTTAGTACAACCATTAATGTAATAACCAACCGATAATGTAATAATACTCTATAATGTAATATTTTTTGCTTATAATATAATAAACACTGCATAATGTAATAACTTGAGTGCTAGAGGTTTTTCTTGAATTTGGGACTGAATTGTTTAAAAGTCAAATTTCTCACAGGTCTCTAAAGGAAACATAGGAAACCTCTATATTGTTTTTTTCAGCACAATCTGAACTTTGATTGTGCTGATATAATTTGACAACAATGATATAATTTACTTGGGCATATCTACGCAACTAATTGAGATATTACAGATTAAATGGGGGAAAAAATGAAAAATTACAATTTCTGTGCCACTTTAAGCCCTAAAAAAGTAATTTCCTAACATGGTAATTAGACAAATTACATGTGTCTTGCATTGCTAATATGTTAATTATCTATGGAGGAAGAAAAATAGGAGTTAGTATGTTTCTGTCATGGCTGCGTCAACATTTGTATTAATAAATAATAATAATAAACATTTAAAACAGAACATCGTCAGGTCAATCTGTAAACTATACATATTTTTAATTGTAGACAACAACTAAATTCAAAATATAATTTCGAAAGACTAGATCCCCCTACACATGTCCTAAAATTTTGTAAGCGATTACTCACTCACAGCCTTTAGGGCACCAACATATTTTATAATATTATTATTACTGCGGATGGTGCAGCAACGCCTGAGGCAGTATACCGCAATCAATAATGACTGATTAGTTCTGGAAATAACTGTTGAAAATAAAATTAAATGTGACAAAAATATCTCCTGTGGGTCTACTAAATGTTGTAGCCATCAGAATTTGCTCAAATCAAACCACAATCCAAAATATAAAACTTTATTTGATTTACTGGATTACTCAGAGAAATCCTATAGGCCAGTTTAGGCATCAATCATTCCCTGTTTGATTGACTTGATCAATCCACCATTCACGTTTTGAGCGACTAAACCCTCCCACACATATCCTAAAATGTCAGAAGCGATTGGTCAAACACAGCGTGCCCAAGCACTGAGTTACTACCGGATATGCCACGGTACAACAGAGACAGCATACAGTAATCAATAGCGATTGATCAGTTCTGAAAATAACTATTGAAACAATGATTAAGTTTGCCAAAAGTAGGTCCTTAGATCCCCTACTTTTATCCATCAAAAGCTGTGCCAATCAAAGCACTATAAAAAATATAATACAGACCTTTTTGTTTGCTTGTTTGACTTCCGCATCCGACATTGAATAACACGGAGAAATCGTATACAGGGCAGTTTACACGTCAATCATGCACTTTTTAAATGACGTGACCGATACACCATTCACATATTTTGAGAGTTTAAACCCTTCTAGTTAAATGGGTAATTAAGGCCCCAGCTACAGTATAAAAGACCCACTCAGGGCTCAGAGTGAAGAGAGGAGCTTAGGAGAGAGCTATATAGAACGAGAGCGAATGCTACCCAAAACTATGAAAGTCAAAGGTACTTGTTGTAATTGCGATTACAGTTATTATTTGTCTGGTTTGTTTTGGCCCATGTGCCCTTTTCTTTGTGTCTTTTTTGTTTAAACTGTTTATTTTTTCATTTAATTTAATAAAATGCTGGGGTTGCCTGTCCCACACAGTCTGGGGTTGCCTGTCCTGCACCGCCTAGGGCTGCCACGCCTGCAAAGTCTTGGGCTGCAGAGCCTGCAACGCCTTGGGCTGCCGAGCCTGCAACGCCTTGGGCTGCCACGTCTGCAACACCTAGGGCTCCCGATGCCAGTTCGCCATCGCCTGGGGATAGGTCGCCCTCACCTGGGGATGTCAGGTCGCCCTCACCTGGGGATGCCTGCACGTAATCCCCCAGGGATGCCTCCAAGTCACCACCCAGGGATGTCTCCAAGATACTGCCCGGGGATGCCTCCATGACACTGCCCAGGGATGCCTCCAAGACATCGCTCGGGGATGCCTGCACGTCACCGTGCGGGGATGCCTGCACATCACTGCCTGGGGATACCTGCCTGTCATTATCCTGGGTGGTGTTAAATCCAGCAGCAGCCTTTGCACTGCTGGAAATTCTGGGGCCGGAGCCCCAGAAAAGGAAGCCGTCTGCTACGAGCATGTGGGAGAAGTGGAGCTCCCGCTGCCACCTTACTGGCTGTGGGTTCCCCTCCTACCATCGCCTCCCGAGGGTCTGGAGCTGTGACTGTTGGAGGGTTTGGCGCTGTCGCTGTCAGAGGGTTTGGAGCTGTCGCTGTCGGAGGGTTCGGACCTGTCGCTGTCAGAGGGTTCGGAGCTGTTGCTGTGGGAGGGTTCGGAGCTGCCTATGCCTGGGGGTCCGGAACCACCGCTGTCTGGGAGTCCGGAACCACCACTGCTAGGGGGTCTAGAGGCAATGGCTGGAGCAGACCAAGGATCTGCTCCAGCCATTACCTCCCGAGGGTAGGCTCCTACTCTGTCCTGCACTGTCTAGGGCTACTGAGTCTGCTTCGCCTGGGGTCACCAGCTCTGCTTCGCCTGGGGTCGCCTGCTTGCCATCGCCTGGGGTCGCCGGCTCTGCTTCGCCTGGGGTCGCCGGAACTGCTTCACCTGGGGTAGCCAGCTCTGCCTTACCTGGGGTCGCCGGGTCTGCTTCGGCTGGGTTCGGCTGCTCGCCGTCGCCTGTGTTCGCCTGCTCACCGTTGCCTGCTCGCCGTCGTCTGGGGACATCTGCTCACCATCGCTTGGGAACGAGAAAGTCTGTGAAAGTCAAAGGTACTCGTTGTAATTGTAATTACAGTTATTATTTGTCTGTTTTGTTTTGGACCATGTGTCGTTTTCTTTGTGTGTTTTTTGTTAACTCTGAGGCACCAATGCGCCTCAGATTCAACCCGTACAAACTTCTTCCTGGTCTGTGATATCATCCCACATGCCACTCAAGCCCACCTGATCACAAATGCGGACTCAAGCTGTGCAGCAAAATTGCTATGTGTATTCTTTACACATTACATTTAAATATCATTCGTAATTAATATTTTTCAATGTGTAAAACACCCAATAAACAGCTTACCTGCAGTGCTGACTAAACAGAAACTATGTTTGATAAAATCTTGCTGCTACATCGTATATTGAAAATAACAAACAAATTTACAACTTTGCAAAATCTTGGAATGTTCGTAAACTGTATACATACCTGCAATAATATCTGCTGCTATAATTGGACCACATAAAAACAGCATGTCACCGGAACCTACTTGTATGCCCACTTGCATTTCTGCATAAAAAAACAAACTTTCTTTGGTGCCGCAGAAGGTCTTGCTGTTTGTCTTCCTCAGTAAGGATGAAAACACCTGTAAATGTATTCTTTTTTTTGTCAAGTAACCCTGTTTATTGCCAGGAAACGGACATCTTCTTTCAGTGCGAAGTGAAGGTACAGTTACGTACAACGAAAGAAAAAACAATAGAATGTCAGCAGATGCTGGGAAGAGGCGATCGCCCTAGCAACCAGTAGCAGCACTCAGTCCAGGTCAGTTAAAATGTTTGGGGAGCTGAAAAAAATCTTGTGGCAGTTTGCTATTTAAAGTTGTGCTGCAGTTCCAATATTTTATGACTTAACTTGGCGTTTACCAAATACAATTAATGGCGGCTGATGGCGGTGGTTCAGTGGTCTACCCTCAAGATATCCCTCACTTTTTAGTTTGTCACAGTCTGTCGTGATCATCTTGCAGCCCTTCTTGTTTGCCAGCTACAAATCCTTAACTTGATACTCCAGCCCAGTCCTGATTCTCCAGACACAATGTCCCATTCTAGGGCTCACTCCTATCATTTACACAACAAAATAACAAGCCCATAATTAAACAGATGGTGCTCATAAACAATAGCAAATTGATACTTGCTCTTTATGGAATACTGTATTACATATTTTATCAAATAAATCAGTCCATTCATATTCTTTTCACTATATTAGCAGTGTAATTCATATTTTTCTATTTCATTTAAACATCTTATTTTATTTTTTAAAAAATTCAATGAGGCAGCGTGAAAGAAAATTATACCAGTGTTTCAATCTTGTATTGCATGTGAAATTCAGGGGTGCATAGAAAATGGTTTTGGAAAGAACCAGCATTCAATATGAGCAGGACAATGCTACAGAGATTTAAATTTGAACTTTAAATAAAGGATTTGTCTAACAAATCACTTACAAAAAGTGTAATTTTTACATTTTCTTAAAATCTTTGAAAAATAGATTAATTGAGATCCTACATCAAAATGGAGTACATTATGTGATCCAAAAGTAACTGGACTAGTGTACAAGTTTGAACAGAACCTGTAACTTCTGTCTTTAATAAATGTGCTCATCTCCAGTAACTTCTGAATCACCATGTTTGTGTATATATGGTATACACGCACACACACGCATGCAGACACACACCCATTCTCACACACTCACACACACACATATACACACACACAATGTTAGATTGCAAAAGAAATGTTACACCAAACTTGTTCAGGATGTACACTATTAGGGGGCTGTTCAGGTCAGCCACCAGGTCTTCATTACTGAGAGGATGTTAAATCCGGCTGGCTGTTTATTTTACATCCCTTGGGCATTGTGGGTTCTATGGTTAGAAAGTGCATGCCTTTGATAATCATCAGCATTGTCTCATTCATGTCAGTAAATAGGAGTTATGGGCTCATCAAAGAGGCCTAATTCTCAGAAGAAGTAAAAAAAACTGTTAAAGAGAGTTGTCTGGGCTGAGTGTTTAGGGATATGAAGCTGAGGGGTTGACGAAGGAGGATTACAAGCATCCAGCAGCACCTCCAGGGCAGGGAAGGGACTGGGCTATTAGGATGCTACTGCTCCATCTGAACCTGAAGCATTTGTCAGTTTGCCCACCTCCTGCATTCAAGGTTTTGGGTCTGGGAGTAACTTACCCTCTAATTTTAACACTGAGAGAGTAAAATGTATTTTCATGGGGTAAAATGCAATATTACCTTGAAGTCATGAGTAATCTCGATAAATACTGTACAATCTTTAATGTTAATGGGGCAGGCATTAAAAAAGAGCCTTTCATTTTAACTGCAGTGTTACTTTGAACTACTGTACAACCACGTGTGTGTTCTACAAGGTTCTTTATCAGCTCAGCGCATTTTTTTAAGGTACACACTGACTCTGCAAATTAATTACGTTACTTATATTTTAACATTAAATTCTTAAACTCAGTGAACATGTTAAAACTTCAATACAAAGCCATACACGTAAATAAAATAAGGAAATGCATTAATAAGTTATAAAACAGTTTGTTTAATGTCATAGGCACCTTTTCTTGCCTCTGACGATGGTTCCAGTTGGATTCGTAGCTGGACTGGGGTGTTTACGCTTCAACCTGTGTAGCTTCGAATTTTTCTTATTCTTACTGTGATTGGCTGCAAAGACAACAGGGCTAACCAGAGATTGGATAGTGTTTTGTTGGGAGGGTTTTTATTGTGTACAGTTTCCTAGAAACTGAAGACATTGTATTCTGGGAGATGTAGTTGTTTTAGGGGAGGCAGACAAGCTGTGCAGCAAAATTGCTATGCATATTTTTACGCATTACATTTAAATTTAGTGTGAATTTTGGACTTTTTAATGCGTAAAAACGCCAAGTTGGGCCTTATGAAGAAGGTCATGGTTGAGGGGAACTGGTGGGGTGTGGTAAGAAGTGATGACAGAGTTAGAGTTAGGTGCAACACACATTTTACTGGTGCAAACACAAGCCTTTACAGCAAGAGTGCACAATCAAAACAATAACACGGTCCCTCTTGCCGTCTTCTTTACCAAGTCAGGGCTTCGCCTCTCCGCAGCCCTCCGAACCCTCTTGGTTAGCTGGTCTGCCGCGGCACTTAATCCTCCTGTTTGTTTGTTTTGTTTCTGTTTCTGTTTCTGTTGCTCTGCTCTACTCTGTCTCGCTCCCACACCAAATTCCCTTCACTGAACCACCACACTCAGCTACACAGTTCCCTTATATGTACCAAAACCCGTCCTGTTAATCTGCAGCAGCCAAATGCTAATCTATATAACTGCAGGTGAAATTTCGGTCTTAAATTGTATGAAACTCAGTACACCTGTGTAGCTGACCTCACCAAGATGGCCACCACAACCAGGCTCTATACCTACTGTATGCACCATCTTGTTGAGGTCACGTCCATCAGTCAGCCTAGTGCCTCCGTCTGTAGAGAAAACAGTTTTTTCACCCTCCATCTTCCTTCATCCTGTTACAGAAACACTGACCAAAACAATGTACCAAGCTTATAAAAACAAGTCTCAGTTTGTTCTTCCAATATCCAAGAAAGCTAAAAACGCAGGTAACAGTCACAATCCACAAATCTTGGTCACAGAAAAGAATACTTCCCGGACAGTATGTTATAAGTAATACAACTTCAGTGAAAGAAAAGAGTGATGAGCACTCGTCGTCTCCTTAAACAAATCAATCTCAAATGCAAACACATATTTCAAATCATGCACCGATATCTAATAATATAAAAAGACACTCAATATGCAAAATAATACCAATTCATAACTTATCATTCAAAATCCAACACAGCATACAAAACAAAAATACAAACAAGTGCACAGAGATTGGATCAGCGGCTATTTATATGGACGTGACCTTTATATTTCTTTTTAATTCATGACCGATAAAACCCGCACATAATACAAAAATAGATTAAAACCCAGCAATGCTCACCTGGACAGGCTGTAGTTCACATCTCACTGAAACACAAAATGCAGACTACTGGTCTCCCAGGTGCATCCATAAGATAAACCCTGTAGCCAATCAAATAACAGGGATTTAGTCCACATTGCCCCAGGTGAGCAATTAGGTTTCCCGGTTACATTTTATTTATATGAAAAGGTGTTAGAATGACAGTAATGCGTTCCAAAGCAGGTACAGTGCTGTGGGCATTTTAATGAAGGCAAGCGCCGTAAAAAGAATATATACAAAAACCCATCTTAAGCAAGATGGTTTTCTGTATATATTCTTTTTTTGGAATTTCAAATTGAATAGGAGTAGCGGTACGAGAATTCAAATTGCCAGCTTGAGAATCTCAATCAGAGGGATGCATCCTATATTTGAATCCATTCTCCATTAATTTTTGGACATCAGGCTCATTGAGTTAGTTTAATAAATACTACACTTAAAGAGAGTTACAAAAAAAAAAAAAAAAGCATTGAACCTTGACTCTGTTCTTGCCTACACGTGTGACCTTCCAAAAGACACAGCATGCAAAAGCTTGCTAGACCATGACTGCAAACACTTACATCACTGCAGACCTGATCATTTCAAGAAATCTGATTACAGTAACAGACCCTCAGCTGTGTTTACATAAGCCTGCCAGCAAATTATTAATTTACTTTGGGCCTTAGTGTGCTGCTTGTTTTATATGCCATCTGTAATTTGTCCTTAACAATAACCCCATGTTAAAATAACTAAATTCAAATATAGTACAGATTGCCAGACAGTGGTTTTCTACAGTTAGTAGACCTTGAAGATCACAGGCTCAGATCCCGCTTCAGATCAGTTAAAACTATTCAGTGTAACAAAATCATTGCCACCCACAGTTGAGCTCAATATTGGCACCCACAGTTATAATCCTGGGCCAGTGGCATAGCGTAAGCCCCCACAGACCCCGCATTACAAGGGGCCCCGCCTCCATGTCTCTAACAGGAGGCCTCAGATTGGAAGACAATCTGCCAATCTGAATTGGTTTAAAATGTTGTGGTGTATATATATATTTTTTCCAGTAATTTTCCTGGTCCTGTGACCAATCAGCATCAGGGGGTGGGTCAATGCTTCGTGCATGTAGTTGACCTGTAGGATTCATTCTGCAGAATCAACGAGTGTTAACAGGCATTTTGTTCAGTTCACATTTTTCAGTTTAGGTTGTGAGTGACTTATGAGGTATGAAGCGTTCTAGTGTCGCAAGAAAGTATTTGAGTGGCGCTCAAAAGCGCCAGAATAAATAGAGAGAGCAGATACTTAAAAACAAGTTGCCGAAAATAACAACTCTATTTAGGCCTGCTACCTGTGATTCGGAATCAACATCGGCATCATCACAGCCAGAGTTACACCTCGACCAACCGTCAAAACACAGACAACCCTGATGATATGCCACTAGCGACTAATGATGAGGCAAGTACTGCAAATAATGAAAACAAACAAGACAAACCGGAAGCTGAAACTAGCGATTGTTGTCCAGACGACCCGTTCCCAACTGATAGAGCAAATTATCCAGTAAATATCGATGATGCAAATGTAAAAAAGTTAATTATTAAAAACAGGTCTTGCAAGCCTAAAGAACCATTCCCTCGAGATAACAAAAACATGTTTTTCAAGTGAATATTATTACAAAGTGACAAAGTGGCTGTCTTATTCTTTAAAACTGGTTTGTGCATACTGTGAACCATGTTGGCTGTCTGGAGATCGCAAATATGCTTCTCACCAACAAGCATGGGCAGTTGGAATAAATGATTGGCAGGGCATTTCACGAAAAATTAAACAAAAATGAAATGGAGCGTTCACATTTAGCAGTTTTTTATGACACATGGAGAAATGACGAGACTATCGACCTGGAATTAGAAGCTGAATACAGAGACCAGGTGAGCTGCTGGACACAACTTTTACAGAGAGTCATTGACGTTACTCTTACATTGGCCACTTGCAATCTAGCTTTCCGAGGACACCGAGAAAAGTTAGGAGAGAAAAACAGTGGAAACATTTTGTCAGTCATAGAACTCTTAAGTAAATTTGACCCAGTTTTAAAACAGTTAATTGAAAAAGACACCAAAGTAAAATATCTTAGCCCACAAATACAAAATGAGCTGATTGGTTTGCTGTCAAAAAAAAAAAATACAAAATGAAATAGTTACTGAGATAAAAGAGGCTCAATTTTATTCTGTTATTATGGACACAACACAAGATATAAAAAAGGAAGACCAACTTAGCCAAGTTTTTCAATATGTGATGGTGTCCCATGATGTTAATGAAATTCCAATAGAAGTAAAAATCAATGACAGCTTTTTGGGTTTCCATAACATTACAGATCAAAGTGCTCAGGGGCTAGAGACCGAAATAGTGAAAATGATCGAAGACAAAGGCGTGTTACTTAAAAAATGTAGAGGACAGGGGTACGATGGAGTGAGCACAATGCGTGGAATTTACTCTGGTGTCCAGAAACGAATACGTGAAAAAAAAACTCAATGCTGTTTTTTAGTCAAAGCGTCAAACGGTGGGAGCTCCTTACTAAAGTAACATCTTCTGCAAACCCGACGCTGAAAAAATGGTGTCCCACACATTGGGCATCCAGGCACAATGCTCTTCTTGCTCTACGCTTCCACTTTGTTGATGTTATGAAAGTACTAAGTACAATCATTCTACAATCTAAAAAGACAGATGAGCGCTCAGAAGCATGGAGACCTTTGAGTTCATCCTCGGTTGTGATCCAGTCAAAAGTGCTAGAGACTGTAAACATCGTATCGAAACTGCTTCAGGTGGGAAAATGTAGTTCTGAGAAATGTAGTTCTGAGAGGTCCATGCAGGTACATGGGAAGCCATCTTGAGGCCTGGAATGCAATATAAAAGTTTAAAAAAGTGGTCAAAATCTAAAAAAATAAATAAAACAATACACACACCTTACATAAACAGTTGTAGCAACACATGGAAACATGTAACACATGAAATAAAAAGGTCCTGATGTGCCCTTTAACAGCACAATACATTCCCCATACATTAATTGGATTCAGAGTTAAAAGAAGGTTTAAGCAGTGCTAACAAATCTTGAGCAGAGCTGTTTATATATATATATGAAAGATAGGTACTTGATGCACATGGAGGTTTACTTAAACAAAAAAAAATAATAACTTTTGGAACTCAAAAAATGTCATTAGAGTTTATTTTATTGGGAAGAAGTTTTAAATTATTTGTTTTCTTTCAGGAAACAGCACTCTTAAGAAATTACACTTTCAGATCACAGATTTTACCTTTCATGGGAAATACTTTTAACTTCTGTTTTTTGTATTTTTTA
Source organism: Acipenser ruthenus (assembly GCF_902713425.1). Taxonomy (NCBI): domain Eukaryota; kingdom Metazoa; phylum Chordata; class Actinopteri; order Acipenseriformes; family Acipenseridae; genus Acipenser; species Acipenser ruthenus. The sequence continues at coordinate 69,306,889 of NC_081191.1, read as the reverse complement.
TATTTTCTGAAGAGGATTTAAATGGCCATACACTGAGTTATATAAAACCTACTATAACAAATCAATACAGTTTAGGCTTTAGCCCCCACATGACACTGTATTTCACCATGTCAAGCTGTTATTTTTCATTCTATTGAGAAACCGTTTTGTAAGATTCAGCCAGTCATTATGGTCACTGGCAGTACCTGAGATAAGTGATAGATAAGACCATGAATAATGGGTATAAGTAGGGCCCCTACATTAATCTTGGTTTGCAATGATTAAAAGACTGTAGCTGCGTATCTGGCTAGCTAATAAAATTGCTTGATTGTGAAGCCCATGGTGTTCTCTAGCAAGCAGCACTTGAGCAACTCCAGATGTTGACATCTATTTATTTTAAGTCTGAATCATCCAGCAATAAAGGTATTTTATTAATGGCTCTTAAGTACTGATTTCTGTACAGCACAGTTGATTTTTAGATTATAATGATAAAAAGCCTTTGTACTGGGTGTTGCTAACTGTGTCATTATGCGATGACACTCTGGTGCAAACTGTGTGCCAAGGGTGTAGTGTACTGGCACCCACAAGTTCCATCAGAGACTGTTATGTGCTTAATTAATTAAACAGATTAAGCGTACAAAGCCAATGCAAAGGCCGACAGATTATACAGAAGGCAACAAAGAACGTTTTTAAATATTTTGCTCAAAATATTCTTCAACTTTCAAAACAGCACAATCAACAATATTTTATTGAAGTCTTCAAGTTTATTAAAGCCATTAAATTATAAAGTTATAAAGGGAAACACTTTACATTGTGTCTCTAATTACTGTGTATTTACATAGTAGTGACTTAGTAAATACACGTGTACGTACAGATAATTACAACATTATTATGCATAATTACAATGTACTTAATCTTGTATCAGAAAAGAGTTAGGGTTATGTCATGCAAAAAGATGTGCATATTAAGTACATTGTAACAATGCATAATAACATTGTATGTAACTACTATGTAAATACATAGTACAGTAATCCATCACGTATCTGCCCATCACATATCCTCCCTAACTGTTTATCCGCCATGATCAATCTCTTCAGCAACGTTAGTTTATTATTGAAAAGAGAAGATTAGTTCGGATATTTTAGAACCTACCAAAGTTTCCGTACACACTGGGCTGTATGTGCTCCGTGCGCTCCCATTGCTGGTAGTGTCTCGTGAGCTGTTCCGTGTGTTGATATGTAAATAAATCCTGTTCACCTGCGGGGTGTATCAGCTTCAACCTCCATCTCGATCTCCTGCCTGTCACTCAGCAGTGAATGCACGCACCCACACGGCAAACGGCTACTCTGTCACAAGCATTAATACCCTGTATCTTTCTAAACAAGGGATTTAGGGGAGCTCCCTAATAAAAGCTGAATCTCAAAACAATAATTCATTTATCCACCTTTTTACATATCCGCCCTTACTCTGGTCCCACCGCAGTCGGATATGCGACGGATTACTGTAATCAGATACACTTAATGTAAAGTGTTACCTATTAAAGATACTAATTAAATTAAATTGGGAAATACATTTTGAAAATATACACGATTTTATCAATAGAAATGTCTGAGATACAAGATTTTCAGACTGTGCCTCCCAATTTTATTGGGCAAGCTGTTTCTATTAAACAGAGCCTGATTTACTACTTGGAATTGCATTTACATGAAGTTCCATGGAGGTGTAATTTTCATTTCTTTTGTTTGTAATCATCTACTGACAGGGTCAGCAGTCAATCTGTGCTGCTGTCCAGAACTATCATCTCCCCCCCTTGCTTATAGAGTCTTTGAGTGCTCAATCTAGGTTTCACTTTCACAGATTAATTACAAGAAAATCAAACCAAGACACTGTTACATACTCCGGAAGTGGTTGGAAAGCAAGCTGGAGGTGTCTAATGATAAAAGGCTGCACTGATTATTTGGTGCTGGAGGATAACACCTAACGCATGATGTTATCTATCAAATCTTCAGCAAAATAAGATGTGTATGCGAAAAACAACTGCACAGCTAACTATGAACACAGGGCAAAAACAGTTTCACAAGACTCGACGTCTCTGGCCCGCAGCATGATAAATATCAGTGTGGTTGGAAAGCCCCAGTGAGATGTGGTCAAAAGGGAAGGTTTATTTAAGGATTTTTAATTTTCACTAAAACCACATCAGATGTTTCACTGAATACAACTGACACTGTTGTGGAGGGCACTTTTATGGTATTAAAGGCTCAGAATGTTTATTTGAAACAAGCAGGTTTGTACCTGAGTAAATATTAAAGCTGGTTGTAGCAACAAGCCAAAAATACAATTCAGAAATTGGTCCGATAGTTTAAATATGAAAAAGCAATGAGAACCACAGAATAGGTGGTCTGTTTATTTATTTATTTTTTCAAAAATATGAATTTTTGTATTTAAATATGTTGTTGAATTATAATACAAGTATCGGCTGAAAGGTCCGGGATAACTGGGTTAGCATTTGGATATGAAGTATTTGCTTCAAGTACGCCAACTTGACAGGTCATTAACCACTGCCTGACCCCAGGTTCAAATTAGCATTGTTTGTCCCTGGAGGTACCATACAATTGTACTCCATAACTAAAAAACAATCCTTAGGGGTCCCCAAGTGGCTTACCTGATAAAGGAAAGTTGTGTATAGGGTGAATCATACAGTCAGGGGAGTGCAGGTTCGAGAAGGTACCTGCAAGGCTCCTGTGTGTACAAAGGCAATTGCCTTAAAAGTGTGATCAGAGGATGTCCACTGACCTTCCGTTCTCCTGAGCAGTTAATGGGGAGTTTGTACTTAATCTTCATTGTGCACCAAGAATTAGCCCATGATTGAGCTGGAGGGCTAATTACCTCCTGAGATGTAGACATTTTTTAAGAATTTAACAAAACAGAGTTAAAAATACCTCAAGGGACCTGTCGAAAGCTAATGGCCGTATCAGGGGACAATCTGAAACGGTAATGTGAATCCCAGGCCATTACCTGTCACAAGCAGTACATTAATAAAAGCAAAAGTAAAAATATGAGTGTAGTTGTTTTGTTTTACCAGACACCTGCTAATCCCAAAGGGGCTTGGGGGACTAAAAGGCAAACCTTGGTAATGCTAGATCTTTATAAAATATGCTATAAACATGCACTTTCTAGCAGTTGGAATGCCATATATCAAGTCTAGCATTTTTTTAATGAAAATACCAAGATTGTATTTTGCAAACAAAAGCAGCAGCCAAGGATCCCTGCTGTTTTACTGTAAAAGTAGGAAAACAAAATATTACGTTTCACAGCATGTCTCCAATGATTGTTTTCAACGAAGCGTGTTTACAAATATTTGACCTGTGTTCCGTGTTGAGCACGGTAAAGAATTAACAAGCTGTGCAGTAAACAACGAGATTTCTTGTTTAAGTTTCCAATATTCTGTCAGGCTTCTGCGATCTACAGTTTTTTTTTTTTTTATGTCATTTTAATTTTACGTTATTGTTATTGAATGTGGGGGGCAAAACAAATTTACAGCTTGTGAAACATGTGAACTGCTTTTTTGATGATTGCCACATTATTCAGTTGTTTTTTTTCCAGTTTGAAAAGCCTTTCATACAAAATGTTTCCTCTACACCTACTGCCACCTGCGAGTATACAGAGGCATCTGTCCATTGGTCTGTATATCAGAGTTCACAACAGAAAAAGGCCATAACAGAAACGACTACCACCATGCAATAGATCCTCTTCACCATAGTCAAAGTGAAAGCAAAGTCTTGAGAACTAAACAGCAAAATTATAAAAGAGATGCAAAAAAGAAAAAAAAAAAGAGTATGCAAAGAAAGGTCAGAATTTCTTATTGTGGTATATGATATACTGTTGATATAGCTGTTCTGGGGTGTTTCTGTGTTGTTATGTGTTGTGTTAGTTAGTTAGTTAGCTAGATAGTTAGTTGTGTATTTTAAATGTTTATAATTCTTCATTTGCTTTTATATTTCTGCTATGTCTTTTCATCTGCCATTTCTCTTCATATCCTTATTTTTCTTTTTCTATTTTTCCTTCTGATAGAAACATTTTAATTTTAATTTGGTATTTTTATATTTTGTTTAATTTCTGTAAGTTGCTTTGGATAAAAATGTCTGTTAAATAATTAAATACTGATAATATGACTACGACTAATAATAATAATAATAATATACATATAACAGGATTGAAGCAGATGTAAATTGTGTAAAGTCAACTAGAGTTAAAAAGTGTTGATGTAACAATGCTATGTTCCATATAAAGAAGAAAGAACGTGAATGTACACAATGCTCATTGGTTTTTAATATTGCCTATAAGTAGCGAGATTGCCAGAGCTTGTGTTAGTTTGTACAATAGTGTGAAGACTGGTTGTTCCTGTCCTGATTGTATATGGCAAATACATGATTGTTTCTTAATTTATCTGACCTACAGTCCCTGTCTATTTAAAATAAGCAGCTTATGACAGTGTCCTAATACAGATCATTCTTTTCACTTGTTGAATCCACTCAACGCATGCAGACATAACACTTATTATTAACCCTTTGAGCAATAATTCATAAGGCAGTTGATTTTACGAGTCAATAAATTGCTCCTGTACACTCTTACACTCTATAAACAGTTCCAGTAGGCCACAAACTGAAGAGCTTGAGGCTAAACTTGGAAACATTACTTTATGAAGCGGAAAGTCATTTTGCTCTTTTTTCTTATTACTGATGTTTGTTTCATTAATAAAATGGTGCTCATGAAAACTGAGGGACAATAACATGTGTCTAGTATTATCTAAAACACATACAGTATAAGCAATGATTCTCAAAGTAAATAAGTTCTCTGTGTGTACATGAAAAAATAAAACTGCAGACTAGTAAAAGTGCTTCTTCTTTTGTCCATGAATCATCTAAAGTTTTACATTTAGAGCAAATAAGGAAACTTTTTTTTCCCCAGCATTGACTTTTAGGGAGTATGTTGGAAGTAGTGTCATTTAAAACAGAGTACACTATGGGACAAGCTAAAGAACAACTCCCAGTAAGTAGTATTTATTTGTGTATTATTAAAAGTATTCATATCTTAAGAGAATCATCACACCTCTCCTTTTCACCCTACTGTGTGTTGTATCACAAATATGTTATTGGTTGTCAACATCATCGTCAGTCTTCAGAAGTCCCGGTGGTCCTTCCTCATTTTTCTCCAGCTCACCGCCAAGGCCCACCAACACAATGTAAACCAAATGTTTAAGAATTAACCATAAATCTTCTGCAACATATTTGAAATACATTTTAGAATTCACAGTATATAAATCACACTTGTGATTTCTGTGTAAAGTACAGTAGAACCTCAGAGTTACAAACACCTTGGGAATGGAGGTTGTTCGTAAGTCTGAAATGCCCGTAACTCTGAAAATTAGGTTTCAATGGTTTTAATAAATGTGTACACCTGCTACCTACACCCTCAATCTCAAGAATAATACAAGGATACAGCACAGTAATGCAATACTCATATTTTTAGGATTATACATGGAAAAAGGCTACATTTAAGTCATTATTGAAATCGCAACTGTAGCAAAAACACAGATTTAAACGTCTAGGAAAACCTGGGTTAACGTTGTGCTTATTTTGAAACCAAATGCATTCATGCAGCTGCTCAGTCACTCAGCCTCCTTTGGCTTGAAAAAAAAAAACAACTGTGCTTTTGTTTCAAAGTAAAATGTTCCAATTAAAATTGCCCGTATTTGCTTAGAAATCTTTTTGTTTTTGTTTTTAACTGCCCAGTCCTCCACTGGAAAGCAATTTGTATATTTGTATATTTATGTATTTGTATAGTTTACTGTATTAACATATTTTTTTCAAACATTTTAGGCAACATTCAGAGACAATAGGCAATTGTGTTGATAATAATGAAGCACACAGGGCTAAAAACAGGAAAATATGTGACAGTTGGGAATGGGGGGGTCAAAGGTCATAAACCTCTTTCCCATCGGCATCACACATAATTTGCTCTGTCGACTATGGGTTTGTAATTAATCCTTACTGCAAGTGGAAACAATTACTTTCAATTCTGAGCACAACAATCATGGTGCTCTACAGGATCTGAACACGTCAACGCTGGATGTGTAAATGAGGGGTCAGCAACATCAGCACTTCCAGACTAGTTCTTTGTTCCAACCATGTTCTTGATTACAACATTGAACCAGTTAGACCCCTGACCAAGCCTATAAGCACTTAATCAGTTAATCATAGCATTCTTATAAAACCTGAAATTGAATGGCACACCAAGACTGTAGTTCCCCCCTGGTGTAAATGAAGCTGAATGTGGGTCACTAAGGACATTCACAAAAACTGAACATTTGAAATTACTCTACCTCTGAACTTCTTGTGAACACACCTATAAGTGAAAAATAATGCACAAATACTTAACAATATCTACCAATAGTAAAATATAATAAATAAAACATGTATTTCACTCACCCCAAAGCAGACTCACTGATAATCTCACATCTTCCCCCAAGGCAGATTCTCACACTGACAATAATACATATTCTACATATGCTTCTGTGAACTTCATTCTTGCAAACATGTACTGTATATCTATATTTTTTAGTCATGCAGTAAATAATAGCAAAACAGTGTGACATTGTGAAAATGTAGGATGAAATTTTGATTTCATAAATTTGATGTAAATCAGTCATTTTCTCTTATTTTTTTTTTTTTAAGGAACACCTTACAAAGAATCCTTGTGGACCGGGCCATGCCCCCAGAGGACGGAAAGGTTCATAACCTGGAAAGAAGGAAGGAAAGAGAATCCCTGTCTCCAGGAGCCGCCCTCAGAGAGGTGAGACAAGTCCTCCAAGGCCAGGCAATGGAGTGCGCCTGCGGGGGTATCTGCAAGATAGAGTTTGTTAGTATTTGGTTTTAGTATTTAAGGATTGTAGATGATTACCGCTCTTACTGGACTAAGAGCTGTAGTGCCTTACTGGACTAAGAGTGGAGTGCCTTTACCGGATGCCCCATTTGGGAGCCCTTATGTCACATTTTAAAGATGTAACAATGGTTAAATGATTATAGTTTTATGGATGTTTTTCATCTTAAATTTATCATCACTTAAGCCCACTGAAGCCAGCTCTCTGTCATTTCCACTGCAGGTGATAAAATATCAATTAACAATGCTTCTTTGAGAGCATGCCAGATTAATTTATTTTATTAATGCCACAGGCAATTAATGTCTCTCGGTTAAAGGAAAAATGGTATGGATTCTCTCTCTAGTGGCCCAATAGTTTTTTTCTTGTCTGCTTTGAAGCCTTTGAAGTGGGCTAGACAGGCTCTATGGCTGTGTTTGCAGCTGTTCCATGTTACAAGTTCTGTGGGACACGCTGTCGTTTAACATATATGTCTCTTTGCACATTTGATATTCTTGCTGGAAATACGTTGATGGCCAAATGTGAAGGGCTGCAAATCTAAATGTATTCAGACTGGTTTCTCTAAGCCCTACGTGTGTACAACGTGTGAAACAAAGTGCCTTTATGGTACTTTGACTGATCGCTGCCCTCATGGTGGAGGAATAAATATATACATGTCAATATTTGTTTAAGATAATGCGTTATGTGAGAGCTATTGTGTTTTTTCTCAGGTTGCAGGGATCATCAATAAATTCAAACACTTACAGTTTCACAAGTTTTAGCCTGTTTAAAACCCTTCTGTCTGATTTAGGCAGTTATTCTGCTTTTATTATGAACTATTAGCTTTGGGAAGCTTGGTAACGTCATTGCAATCCAAAGCAGTATCAGTTTGCTATAGCCTTATGAATGTATTCTAAATGACACAATTAAAGTACAGCACTGCAACAGTCAGTTGAACAAAATGGCAGAATAAAATGATCATAAATCCATCATACAGATCTAGTTTGAGTTATCATTCTTCATGCAATCATCTCATATTTTTACAAAAAAATAAAAACACAAAGAATTAGTTTTCTTCATCTAGTATGCCAGATATCATGTCCAGACCTGCTGTCAAAGTAATTCATAGCACTCTTACACTCAATTATGCTTGCTATTCAGGGCCAATTAGATCTGATTTCAAAGCTTTGCTTTTGCTAGAAAGGAAAATGTTATGATTTACTTAGACAATTTTGAAAGGCTTTCTTAATTTGCAACAGTATATTTCTCCAACAGACCAAAAACAATATGGTAGTTTAATTTTGATGATTCATCCCCATGATTAATATGAATAGCTATTCATGATAACGTACATTTAAATAAGTAAAGGGTAGAATAAATCTATAAATTGCATGTGCATGTGCGTTCTTTCTTTGGAGGGAACTGAAGTTACAATTTCCATGAATCAGACAAGCATATATTTAAATTAAAGAAGGGGGTAGAAACTTGCAAACAGCCGCATTAGGAGCGTGGCAACAGCAGAAGGGAAGAAAAAATCTAGCCTTTATCCGCAACAACAATAAAGTAGCAAGTATACTTCTAAATACGTAAACATTTGGGCAAGATCCTTTCATCAGTGAATTACAAGTCAGAAAGATAAATGGTTTCCTCCCTTTTGTTGTTTCCATGCTCTTAATGCAGGTTCCAGACCCTTCTTTTATTTTAATAAAAGTAAGACTCATTCATGGAAATTGTAACTTCAGTTCCCCACAAAAAGTAAAATATCCCCACGTCGCATCTCTCCTGCCATTTTGTGGTGCCCTAGATTTCAGGAATTGTTAGATTTGATGCTGCAAAAGAGAAACTGGAAACTGGAAAGCCACACAATACTTGCAGCTTCTCAGAATCCACATTATATTGAATCTATCCCTATGTAAAAAGGTGTTTGTGTGATACAATCAGAACAACATAGCCCTTAGTACAGTTTCATGACATGAATCATTATTATACCAAAGTTAATCTAACTGTGTAACTGTGTTACAGTGTCTTTAGTTAATCTGACAAAACATAATTTGGTGGTCATTTATGGAAAAATGGAAAAAAAAAATTCAAAGACCATCAAAATGGCAATTGTTACCACTTTCAGAACACTTTCTTGCCATGTGAGGGCATGAGTTACCTAATCATCGTCTCAATCACACAAGGTTTGTCATCAGTCACAGATGGAGGAAACAACTCTCCAGTATTTTGTTCTCTTCAGCTGGAATGACCCATTTAAAAACCGGATGAGAACCATTATGTTTTCTTTTTTAGATTTAGTTAAACACATTAAGGAAATTGCGTACCCTAACAGTCCATTTTGTAGAATACATTTCCTTGGTCTTGATATAACATGCTGTTAATTAAAGACTGGTGCCAAAGTGAAGAAATTAAAGCATTTAATTAGTAGCTTTATACGGTGGTGTGGCACCATATGGTTTGTTTTGGTTTGATAAACCCGTCTAGCAGCTTGGTCTTTAAATTAACCACTGTCTAGCGAGTATTGTTTTAAGTTTAAGTTTATTGGTTTAAGATTATTTTTTTCTTTGCTATAAATCCAGGAGATTTTAAATGACGGGCTTGCTGTCCATCATAATTCACCAGGCTTGCTAACTGATTTTCTTTTTCACTAGAGGTGTGAAACTGAGTTAGTAAATAAAAAATACAAAATCACTGTTGCATAAGTTGCAACCCCCTAGTCGTCATTTCTAAAATCTCACTTCAGAAAATCAGCTTTTAAGAGCCTTTCTGAAGCAGCCATTCCCTTGTAAAAGTTTACCATGGTATTTTTTTTACTGTATTTTTGCACTTTTATCATGTTTTATCAGGGGCAGCAGTGTGGAGTAGTGGTTAGGGCTCTGGACTCTTGACCGGAGGGTCGTGGGTTCAATCCCAGGTGGAGGACACTGCTGCTGTACCCTTGAGCAAGGTACTTTACCCAGATTGCTCCAGTAAAAACCCAGCTGTATAAATGGATAATTGTATGTAAAAAATAATGTGTAAAAAATAATGTAATTGAATGTACAAAATAATGTGATATCTTGTAACAATTGTAAGTCGCCCTGGATAAGGGCGTCTGCTAAGAAATAAATAGTAATAATGTTTTCTAATGGTTGTACTATGCATTTATCATAGTTTACCCTGGTTTGCCATGTTTATTAAATATGCTGTACCGTACCTCATGGCACTTTACAATGTTTCTCTGTGCTTTATTACACTTTGCTGTTTTTTTCTAAGGGGAACTTTTATAAGGGCTGTGGATGAACAATATATTTGTTAAACCTGGTGAGACTAACACATTAGTATGCTATCTCACTCTCTCACGTATTCCTAAGCTTATCTCACGCGTTATGAGTGACTACAGGCATACAGTGCACAAGCTTGGAAACTCCATGCCTGCTCTTTCCAATGATGCTGCAGATGTATAATCAAAACGCTTAAACATTTTCACTTGTTCTACATTCATGTGAAAATGATAGAAATTTAAAATATGTTTATCTATGGTTTGTTAGCTTCAATTTAAATAATTAATTTATTTTTACATTCATTTAATTTATTGTTTTGGTTATGGTTTATTTTATTATTTGATTTTTCTTTTATTTATTTTGAAATCTGATTGCTTATTTGTAGCACTTGTGCTGTAAACGTAATATGCCAAATAATTTGACTTTGTACTGTAAAGTGTTTTGAATGGATGATCATTATGACAAGGTGATATATAAAATAAACATATTGTTGTATTGATAAAACGGTTTTCTTTTTTGTTTGGTTTATTATTATTCATCATCATCATCATCATCATTTATTTCTTAGCAGACGCCCTTATCCAGGGCGACTTACAATTGTTACAAGATATCACATTATTTTTACATACAATTACCCATTGATACAGTTGGGTTTTTACTGGAGCAATCTAAGTAAAGTACCTTGCTCAAGGGTACAGCAGCAGTGTCCCCACTGGGATTTGAACCCACGACCCTATGGTCAAGAGTCCAGAGCCCTAACCACTACTCCACACTGCTGTTTATATGTTTATATGTTTATTTGTTCTTGTTCTGTCTGCTGACTGTGTGCCTTAAACCAGGGGTTATCAACTCCGGTCCTCAGGGATCTCCAAGTATCCAGGTTTCTGCTCTAACCAGCAACTAATTGTTTATATTAAAATCACTGGTTTGCATTGCATATAGAACTCTAACATGTCCTAGATTTTAGAATGAATTAGGACATTTCAGTGTTTCATATGCAATATTAAGCAGTGTACATTTTTAAATAAACTATTAAGTGCTGGTTGGATTAAATACCTGGACCGTTGGGTGTTCCCGGACCCCAAGGACCAGAGACATAGCACACCAGCTGGAGAGTCTCACTCCTTGACCTGGAAATCACACTTTGGGGCTGGAAGTCTCACTTTTTGGGATAGTCAACCCTTGGCATCTCTGCGTATGTATTATGTCTTATCATAGTAGATTCTTTAATTCAAAGTCAGAGATAGCTGTATGTATCATGTTCTGCATAATTGCTGTTTACAAATTAATTCACCTATTGCAGGGCCCTGGGTTGCTGGGTGGGCACCAGGGAAGAGTTGAATTAGGCACTGCAATGTAAATATTACTGTTCTTGAGTCTGGCAATGGCTAATAGAGCGTGTTTGTAAGCTAATAGATTGGCTACTGTATTGGACTGCATGTGCCTCCAAAAGTGTTTTGTATTAACAAACCCCTGGCCTGTCATAACTAATAATATAATTTTTTTGGGTGCATTTAATAGATCTAATGAGTCCTGCTTTCAATACGCTCTGATGAAGACAACATGTTGAAACCCATCAGCGTACCTGTTTTTACCTTGTTTTAATAAATACATATTTAATATTAAAATATAAATATTTGAGAGACACGTTTGGGATTTAGACTTATTTAGTGGGAGTTGCTATCTTCTTTTCGGCGGTAGCAACATCTAAGAAGTGTTTCCTCTCTATCTCTCTCTCTCTAATATATATATATATATATATATATATATATATATATATATATATATATATATATATATATTAGGGCTGTCATTCGATTAAAAATTTTGATTGGTTAATTTTTGGGCATTAGTTGATTAATCAGTATATTCATCCCTGCACATTTTTAATAAAGGTAATGATCTTATAGTGGCTGTCCTGCATAGTAATACATAAAAAATCAATAGAATCTAAAATAACATAAACCCAATGGGAATTTGGTCGTTTTAAAAGCGTTTTTATTTCAGTAAATGTAACACATTTTCACAGAACGACATAAATCCATGAAAGAGTTTAACAGCAAAATATAAAGCACAAGAAGTGAGAATGGATTTTTGTCTTTGATGCAAACATACCGTACATAACACTTATGGCTTCTTATGAACAACCTTTATTTTATTTATTTTTTACATTATATTAGAGATTCTGGGTTTTCAGCTTTAAAAACCAAACACTTTTCAGGAACATGAAACAGGTTACAACAACTCTCCAACCCATCCTACCCATGTTCCACAATATAAACTAGTAAAAATCGGTGTACATAAACAACTTGAACAGTAATGTAATATTAACAACACTAACATCAATAAAACAAAATGTTATAGTCGCAGCTTGTGACACTAGTAAAATACATTTACTCGTCTGAAACCAGGCCAAGTCAAATGAAGTAATCGTGAAAAATAAATGCTGCACTGCACAAATCAACTCCATTGAAATTAACTTTGTACATCCAACACAGTTTTAAATGAATAAAGTCTGCTTTGACTGTAATAAATACAGACGTATTTTTCCAAGCTGGCAGCAGACATTGGGGATCGTTCTGGACGTTGTAGAAAATGTAACAAGTGTGTGTGTAACAACAACAAACCAGATACGAACTGACGTGCGAAACCTTGTCGCGCGCATTCTTTCTCAGCAGGGGATGTTGGGATATGGAGTTCAAAATGCCCAGCCAGGAGTTGATAAAAATGCCTGGGGACTGCAAAAAAAAAAAAAAAAAACGTTGGGAGAAAAAGAAGACTTAGTTCTCTTACTGTATGACAGGTATTGACTTTTTTCTACATCTCACCTAAGAGTGTTGGGAAAGAACTACCAATTAAAAGTGAAACGGTGCTTTTGGCTGATTTACTTTTGCTGGTCCAGTACCCTGAAAACACGTAAACTATCCGTGCTGTATAGAGAGTCTGGCAGTTCTCGCGCTTCGCAGATAACTTGGCGTGAGGAACTATCATTCCTCTCAATTTAATTATCTGTTCTTGCCTTGCTAATTGACACATTAGAATTGAGCTTAAACCCATTTAAAATATTGCACAACACTATTCCTGGTACATAATTAAATAAATCTTCTAGATCTGTTAGGGGACATTACCTATGTTTCCATTAAACTTTTTTTATGTGTTAAAACTCGGTTAATTCATGCGAGCGAAAAAAAAAACGAATACGTTCGATAGGGGTGGATGAAAATGTATCCTGTGATTCTCGTACGATAAATGATGTTCACAAATGCAACGGAAATACTTTCCAAGCTAAATTTATGAGCTAGCGCATACTTTTTTCAGTAATAATGGTGGTATTTATGTGGTATTTAATGTATTATGCATTGAGTTTTTTTAGAATCAAGTTTTGCATAGAATTTTAGGATTGAGACATAATTAAAAAAAAGAAATGACATGACCATTAATTAGATATTTTATTTAACACCATTTAATCAAAGAAACTACAAATTTATATCGCAAAAGTCTACCAGAAGCCATAATAGCAGTACATATTTCATGTTAAATTTCGAAATGAAATGTCACATTTTTCAATTTTTGTCAGTTATTTTTGGTTAAGTATATGGAAAACTACAAAGTGGTATGTAATTCACTATGTTAACATAACATTATTCAACAGGTTTCATTAGTCTTTATGAAGCAGCATTGGTTAATTCTGTAGGGTGCTGGAAAACTTTTGCCCACAGATGTAATTGCCCCCCATAATTATCAAAAATAATTATTCTTGATCACCTACTTGCTGCAGGAGCACCGGACAGAGCAGTTACAGTAATTCAACTTAAATAAAACATCATATGCAGGACTCGGCACAGTCACGTTACATGACAGACACCTTACAAAATACTGACCTCACTAGGATGTTAGTATTACGTACATTTAATTATAATATAAAATAAACATACCTTATAATACTGTGATAGCATTACTGAGCGCTGTCTGATTTAAACCACACAATTTTCTGAACTAGATCATTATTTTGTTAATTTTCCAAACAAATGAATATGGCTGTACTCAGATTTTCTGCATTACAGCGTCCAGATATTTCTTAAGCCCCTTTCACATTGGCCTGGGTCTGGACCCGGGTCCTGGCTACTTGGGTCACAGTCCTGCATAGTGTGAAACCACGTACCTGGGTTATACCAGGGTTAACCCAGGTCCCAGTGACACACCTCAGGATGAGGGTTGACACGATTTGACCCGTGCTGAACAAGACAAAATGCTTGGTGGCCGTTCGTGAGCCAACGCAATAACAAACAGCCATGCCTGCGTGACGGTTTCACTCCTGGAAGGAACATTTCTGTTTATTCTGTTTAGCCATATTTTTGTTGCTTGAGACACACCATGAGCCAGATTGCAGCAGGGATGGAGAAACATTTGCTCTAATCAGCATTTAGGCCGACGGTTCAATCCAGAGAAGCTTGGATGGAAGTGTCTGTAACAAGCTGCTTCCGGGGCATTGATACGCGTATTGTTTACTTGCGTCTGGCACCCAGGTCAACCCTGCTTTATCAATAGCAGTGTGAAATCGTGTACCCGACCCGCATGATAAAGGGTCCTGCCCGGGTAGGTTCTGACACAGGTAGATCATGCCAGTTTGAAATGGGATTTAGTTTAAAAAACTCCGAGCAAACCTCGTTCAACATTTACAAAGCAATGGTAAATAATAAGTTGACTCGTGTCACTTTGGTCAGTGCTTTCATCATACGTTCTGCTCACAAACGGTATATCTACCTGCTGATTTCAGGGTTTCATTGAAGAGGTAGTCACCAAATCTCTCATTGTTTCTGGCAACAGTTTGTAGCATCAGAGTGGGTCATAATATCATTCTGTGTATAAAATTAACAGAACTGAAATATATAGAGGGGGGTCCTAAGCCATTCTCTGTGTCTACTTGGTTTCTGGTCACAAACTTCCCCACTGACAAAGAATGCTTTCAAAAATAGTCATAAACTAACTGCTGGACAAGTGTTTTGTCTTCTCCCATCACTGAATGCGCCGGCAGTATCTTGCACAAGGTAAGCCAGACAGTATTGGGTGCTTTGACACCTTGGACAGAAAACAGTCCATCTCATAAATCCAGTCGTCATGGAGCGAAACAGCGGACCAGTTGAGAACAAGGGGCCATCTAGGAACAAGAACAACCAATGAGAATCACCCAACGTGGACTCGGGCACAGCCCAAAATAAACAAACTGACCACTCACAGGGTGGAAGTGAGAATCACAAAAGCAGCTGCGCGAAACGGCTCCAGGCAGGAGAAAGAAACTCGTGCCGAGAGGAAGTGGCTCGGAGTTCGGAGGAACGAAATGGAAGCTAAACTGCTCTGAAGAAAGTTTCTGAAGAAGTCATGGGAGCATAAGTGCTTGAATTCACGAAAGGCAAGGAAGAACCAATGTTCTGAAGAATGGCTAAAATTATTTCTGAGAAGGCTGAAATCAGCTTTGAAGAGAGCCCTAGCTCTTTGTCCTATGAGAGACTGAAACAGTAAACGGGACACTGCCTTGATCTGAAAGCAGGTCTTGGTTTCCACGTCGCTCCACAAAATGGACGGAAGCATAGCCAGCAGCTGGGCCTAAGGTCATGTACTAGCCGTACAGAAGAATTGCAAGGAGAACACTTCTACAAAATATATAACTTTCCAGTTGCAGCACATTATCTGAATTGAGTTACGTCCGATCAACGGAACTATTTCCAGCTGGAAAACTGCCAACAACAAAGATAATGCTGCAAGACTTGGAAATCAACAAGTTGATCTCCATTTGAAAAGAACTATTTGTTTATTGCGAGCCGACAAAATACAAGGCGTACTTCAAGCAAAGTACCGTCTTCTTTCACTGGAACTTCAGATCCAGAGAGAGAGAGCTGCAGTGTTCATCGACAAAGAAGATTGACTTCTTTGTTGAAAATCAATAAGTATTCAGCATATTAAATACTTTATGACTAGAGAAATTAACTGTAGCAAATGCTATCAAGTTAGTGGATAAATTGTTCTAGGAATAGAATATAACTTCCTGTTTTAGAGGGTGTAAGAAATGTATTTTGTTTGTTGAAGTGTGCAACTCAAAGGAGTTGTCTCGTAAATGCAGAGAATTTGATCATTGCCCCATTTTTGTGTTAATTTGAATATATAATCAATTGAGGTTGATAACATATTATTTGTTTTGTAGATCAAGTCTAAACTAAATTAACACTGTAAAACTAATTTGCTAAATTGGATACTGGAATGTGTTGGATTCCGTTCTGAATGGGAAGTTGAATTAATAGTCAAGGGAATCCGAATTCCACATGATCCAGAATTTAAATATGGTATGTCTCTTTAAATATTCGTATGCCAGGTTTGTAACATTTTTGGTAGTGCCCAAGGGTCAGGGGGCAGATTTCCCTATACTTGGTGTAAGGAGAAAAAATTGAAAATAATTTCTTTAAAAGTCTTGTTTTTAAACAACATGTTCAGTAAACCCAATGTCTATAGGATAAAACATCTACATTATGTACAATGATTGTCGCTGTATACTTACAATATCACATTTTGTGTGTGTGTGTGTATATATATATTGCTTGTGTATGGCACATCGTTAGTACAATAAAATGGTGTAAAGGATAAACGACAAAGCCCCATTGCATACGGAAAATATACAGTGGAGGGATCCATAACCCACAAAAGCGAAAGTTCTGTGTAGCTGATCTGGCCACTGGCTGTGAACACAAACACTGTGCGTTTCCATTAAACCAGTTCTCATTTCTGAAAGAGCCGGGAGATTCAAGCCACTCACAGTCTGATCGAGTATAAACAATAGCTCAGATAGAGTCGTTTTTAAAGTAGCAGCATAGACAGAATAACTCAAAATACAATAATGTGACAGAGAAAAAATGAATCTTGGTTATAAATCTCCCTCCTGACCTGTGAGGACGCTGTGTAAAGGGAACAGTGTACCCCGGACTGGTTGGTTTGGCAATTCATTCCAGGGAAAGATGGAAGTCGGCCATCTAGAAAGGGGGTGAAGCCATAGTACACCAAGTCATCGCCCCAGACGGGAGGTGATGTGGCAATCCCGGGGGCGTGGCAAAAGGTACAAAAAGGGATGTGGCACAGCGAACTGTTACTTTGTTATAGTTGCGAGAGACCTGCTGAAGGACTGTAAAGTAACCGTGAGTGTTTCGTGTTTGTTCGCTTTGTCATTCTAATTGTACTCATTTATTCTTGTTAGACGGCTAACACTAGCCGGGAGCTGTCGCTAAAGGCCACCAACCCAGACAGCACTGCACTACTGTTCACTAATAAATTGTATTTCACCACTTGCACGTTAGCACTCACTCTGGACTTGTGATCATGTTTGTGTTGTGTGTGTGTTTATACCATGTTTATTATTTCGGGACTGAACCCCGAGGTTTCACTGTGCAGTTCACATTGCTGTGTATTGCCAGTGATTATTATTTATAAATAACTAAGTATTCATTACATTATAATGATTGACTGCATATACACAGCATAACTTTCAGTCATGTTTTATGACTTATAAATAGGGCACTGATTTTCAGTTTTAGCCGATAAAAAACGATAAAACTCCCGATATATAAAAAAAAAACATGAAATCGGTGTATAGTCAATAAACACAGGAAAACACTGGAAAAGCACTGGAAATGGTTACACAATTTACATTGACTTCACCACTTTCCCTTTAAAAAAAAAAAAAAATACCAGTGCAGCTGGGCAATGTCCCTCCTTCCTGACTCGTATCTATCATTGATTCATTCTGAATACTTTAAACTTACCCCAACTACTGAGTGGCAGCAAATTCCTAACGACATTACAATTAGAAATGGGGTCTTTTTCACAGGATTTAAAGCTATATTACAGTTAAGATACAGAGGATTAAAACAGAATTGCAAATTGTGGCGAAATATAAAAAAATGCCTACACACAAAAACCCCAGAAGAATGTGCCCGTGACCATAATGATTTCATTCTGGAAGACAGCAAAGGAAAGAAGGTACAACTTAAGTGTGCAAGTACTGTCGAGTTACTATACATATTTTGTCCAAAAATAAAAAAAATGCCCAAGCATTTGGGAAAGTAACCAAAAACAATAATTTCATACAGAATATAAAAAGCGAAAGCCCCCAAAAATAATGATTTACATAAAACTTGAAAATAGAAATTAATAAAAACATTGGTGGTGCAGGGTCCACATTCCAGAATATTGGTGAAGCCCGGGCAGCACAGGCTCATATAACCCCATGCCTACGGACATTGTAAGCCTATGTGCAAGAAAGTGACTGTGTATTTATGATTTTTATATCCTGTCCCTTCAGAGAGTGTTGTTGAAAAAACATTTCACAATATTTAGGTCAGAAAGTATAAGCCTTAAAGCTATAAAGTAATCTTTGCCAGACATCTCCAGAATGATGTCATGTTTGCTTTAACTACTGATATTAAAGCATGCCTTATAGCTCATGGTATATTTTTACAACCCTATCACAATGTAAATCATTTGAGAATAAAATGTTCCTGACCTTTTTTTTTATAATTGTATTGACTTGTGTAAAACTTCATTTTTAGACATAAAAATAAATGGTCCAAATGGTAAAAGTAGGCCCTTCTACTTTAATACTTACTTTCAAAGCAATGCTTTTGTAAACCTCCTGAGATCTAATGATTTGAACAGTGGCTCGTGTAGATGTTTTTATTATCCCAGCTTGGACAGGAGGGCTTCAACCTACTAAGCAGAAGCCAGTGCAAGCAGTTGGTGAAGTCTTCTTCAATTTGGTGATAGTTGCCAGGATTTTCCTGTCTATCAAATGATCATATTTGCAGGTGTATTCATAGTTTCCTGCCTGAAACTTCCCATAGCTTTACATCCTATTTTATCTTACCTACAAAAAACAGTACATTTTTAATCGCCCCCTAAAAGAGTATTACCTCCAGTCAGAGAAGCACAGAGATATAAGAAGTCCTGATGACTTAAGTCCAGTTGGTATTTGGTACACACCTAAATTCCTTTAACCAGAATTTGGCATGGAGATCATCACTGGAACGTGCTCTTGAAGTAAAACAAATGTATCTGCTTCAAGTGTTCATGAAAGTAAATTAGTGTGTTTGGAGTAATCACTCAGCAGTGTTAAATAGGTGCTGTTTGTATTAGAAAACACATTGTGAAAGTTGGAATGTGCTGAACAGCTATAGGTGCTGAGTGCCAAGCTTAGGTCAGTAATAAATCACCCACTCTGCTGTTGACAGAAAGGAAACACTTGAAAACTGAATGTTATAGTGTGCGCTTTAAATACTGTACGAGTACCCTTTAGATTTCTTTTTACAATAATGGAGTGTTAAAATATAAAATACACTCAAGCACTTTCATGACCATGCACTTTCATGACCAATGAAAAAGGAGATTGTGTGATAAACTCTGTTTCAAACAGGTAATTGATTGAATCCATTTACTGAACTGTACTGTATTATTAAAACATTGCTCTTAATAATTGAGTAAGAGCCTAAAATAAGGGCAGATCAATTGTTGGTAACCCACCTTTAAATAAATATTGACACTAGTGTCCTGTTATTTTCAACTCAAATAATAAGTATTGCTTGCTAATTTATACCAGCCTGAACATCACTGGTGTAGTTCTGTCTGTCTTCTTGCTTACTGGCTTAAGGGAAAGATGATGTAACACAACAGTGGTGCACAAATGTATTTAGCACATGTACTGGCTGAATGTTGGCATTGAAAGGACTTTAGCTTCAGATAACGTGTTTATTTTGTTAAGATGTTTGCTCTTAATTTGTATTTTCAGAACTAGTTGTGAAATGCGGGACGACTCAAATTTTATTACGAATGTAATAACTGTTTGTTACTTTTGACCTACTGAAAGACTTGTTTAAAACTCATGCTGCTTTCATACTCTGTCTACAAAGTATTTTTATTTTTTACAAGCACAGCATTCAGTCAAAGGCTTGTTTTTACAGCACCATTTCTGAAGCTTCGACATGGCAGGGAAACCTTCTTATTCCAGGGACATCTGAATATGAAGAACATATTCCATTTTTTTATGCACTAGGCATATCAAGCGTGTAGTTGTACAGAAAATAAGAAGCAATTCTGATAACAATTCTGATAAAAATCATTGGTTATTTTTTACTTTACCTGCTATGTATCCTCATGTATCCTCTCTGGAACAGATCCACGAGGTAATATTATCTGTTTAACTATACATCATGAGACAACACCAGTGTACCACTATTAACAATAAATTGGTTTTCCAAATCAGGAATGGAAAGAACTGGAAGCCTTCCAATTCACTGGCCTCTCTTTTTTCTCTCTCTCCCTCACCTTTGTTCTGGTTTTCTTAGCTGGGGGTGGGTGTTTGATGAATAATGCCACAGATCGTAAGACACAGATGTCCGTTGCAAATCTTTTAAAACAGCTGGTTTGAATAAAAAGGCAAGAAAACACACTTTTCCTAAGGTGTGGTGCTCACACTACAGACTAGAAGCTGTTCATTTCAAATTTGATACTACAGAATTCAAAAAAAGATTTTAGCTACTACTTAGAGAACTGTCCTCATCAGCCATTGTGTACCAAGGCCCTGTGACAGTGATGACCTTTTGGCATGCATGCTTGAGTATATTTACATATGGTATCATGACAACATTCTTGTTTTTCGTTATCTTTGCTTCATTTGTCTTGGTCACATTTTAGTAGTCTTTAAGTGTAGGATATTGGATTTTTTTGGAGTGCTCAAATGTTGTCTTTTTTTAAATTGTGTAATCAATAAATGGGTGCAATATTTATTTGCTGTAATAAAGATTGAGCTGGATGGTGGAAATATTAATGTTGTGTGTGTTTACTGTTTGTCTGAACAGATAAGAGTACTGAAGAGAGCAGTGCACAAAGAACTAGTGGTATATAGACATTTACACTTTCCACAAAATTGTTCTAAATTACCTGCTTTTCCAATTTAGTGGCTTTTAGAGCGAAGACATTACAATTCTTTTTAATTATGGTGGACCTGCAAATAAATGCTTTTTTTTAACATTAGCATTGTGTGACTCTCTTTATACTGTAGAATGATCTCATGTGTTATATATTTAGGTCTCAGGAACATGATTGGTCATAAACACCTCAGTGGTAAAGGTCATTACCCTACAGCAGAGGAGAGGGACTTTGCTTTTTTAATACAGGGAGTTCATCATGTTTCCACACCCTGGAAATCCCACCAGCTCTGGCAAACAGGTGGACAGACGTGTCTGGCAAACACAACGTTTTTAATGATAAACTTTAAAGAATGGCAATTGTAAAGCCTGGTGGATAACGGGTCCCAGCAGTTACTTGGGCACATGTCGTTCAGCCTTTTAATAGCCTGCTTTACCTCACAGTGTGTGACTTTCTGCTGAAATGTCTGATTTATTAATGGTACTTCATTAATTGGGAACAAGTGTGGAGAACTTAAGCTCCGGTATTGCACTCAGTTAGAAAAGGCCATTTCCTGTACTATTTTAACCCACTGTCATATTACAGTGTCAGTGATGCACGCCCATCAAAAGCAAAGCAGCCCCATACAATTGGTGAGAAGCTGATGTTATTACCTGTCTCAGTATGGACATCGTTGCAGATAATGCTAGGTAAGGAAGACTGCACAAAACGGCTTTGCTCTCTAAATTGATTCTGAACAACGATATGCACTTTTATAGGTACTGTAACTTTACTGTCTTAATACTCCATACAGTGAATATGTTGTATTTGTGTGGTTGAATTTTGACTTAAAATTTAAGGCAGTAGTTTTCCAACAGTAAAAGAGTTTGTGTAACCATAGAGACCCATTGTAAAATGTGATTTGAATGTGACCTTCATTTATTAAGTGTTTATGTACATTCTTAAGTTGCACCCCCTCATCAGTTTCACTTCCAAAGCGGTTAATATGATTGTTTCAAAATACAGCAGTTTCTTTTTTTATGTAGCTGCCTAATTAAATAGTGAGACTGTTGTTGAAATTGATGCTCGTAGGCCTATCACTGTTCACTGTTCAGTAGAGTACTTGGTAGTCATGGGTGCACAGAGGAAACGTTTCACACAAAGGCTTTTGAAATTTGAAAAATACAACTGAAAAATGTAGCGGTCACCATAAAAACATGTTTCAGTAGCTGTGAATTTGTTTTAGAGGATAACTACTACGGAACCCTACTACGGAACCCTCTGCTCAGCCAGGACTGTCATAAAGACCCGTTGCTGGGAGGCCGGGACTTTGGGAGCAATGGAAGTAGGTTCGTTTAGGAGATGTTGATCCCAACCAGTATAGAGAGGGTTTCGTAGTGTAGTAGGTTCCTGGAGTGGGATGTCTGTTTTAAATAGGCTAACAAACCTATTGGTTCTGCTGTGGATAGAGATGTTATATGATTTTGGCCTTGAGACAAATGACAAATAGTGGCCAGTTTGTGGATGCAATAATTCCAAAGGGCATGACCCCTCCAAGTAGTCCAGTAATTTAATACCAAAATAGTACCAACTGCACCATGGTTTATTGAAAGCAAATCATTTTTCCACAACAAGGAGATATATTTATATACACACATAGTAAATCATAACATCCACACTGTGGTGTTTTCTGAATCTTATGGTTTCTATTTATGTGTTAAAATATCTGACGTTTTTGCTTCATTGACAAACATTCTACAAACAAGAAAGTTAATAGCAAACAAACATGGTAATTAAAGTCATGTAAAATTGCTGACATATACTGTGACTAAAGTTCTTATAAAGTACAATTAGTGGTTATTTCATGAGGGGAAATGATTCTTGGCTTCAGTTCTGAAATCAGAAATATTGAACGCTTCTTTAATTATATATAAGCTTGTGGTACTGTGTTTAAACCCTGCTCTATCCTACAAAGCCACACACATCAAAGAAGAACTTTAGTACAATATTTGCTGTAATTAGGATATGGAAGCTATGAGTGTCACTTTGTGTAAAATGCACCTGCTGAAAGGTCTCCTCTCACTATCCAACATGAAAGCACACCTTGACTCTGAACTAGTATAGCATGGCATATCTAAATTGCTTTTGCCTTTATTCATTGCTGCTTTCTTCTTTTGTCCTTTATTCTTTAAGAGGCTGCAGTAATGTAGCCCTTTGAGCTCATGATTAAATACAGATACCCTTGAACAGGCATGCTATTTAATGTTAACAATGAATTAATCTATTTTAACTCTCTTCTCTTTTAACTTTTATTTTAATTTCAGCAAGTGCAGTGCTCTTGAAAGAAGCTGGATTGACACTACTAGAGATTAAACTTATTTTCTTTGTTTAACCAAAATTCATCAGCAAAGCCAGCTTACAAAAGCACAATACGTTTAGGGCAACCCTACTAAAACAGTTCAACCTCCATGTTATCAAATCTGTTATTGGAGTGCCTTTGGCCTTTAAGCAACCTTACTTTTTGCTCACTGTCAAAAGCAGAACCACAAATCAAAGTTTTTTTTTTTTTTTTTTTAATATATATTAGGTTTTCAAAAGGTCATGTTGCCATTTAAATTTAATTCTGACTGGGTTTTAAATAAACTCCAGAACATTGAAATGATGATGGAAAAATACATAATGTAGTAAAAGCAGATAATCCATTGCACATTTAACAGAATCATTTACCGGTTTCCTTTGGACCCTGCCAGCTTAGAGTTCCCTAGATGTATATTTTAGTGTAAAAATGTAACATTATTGTGGGACACTATAGCTAAACTAGAAGTAGGAAGTCCATAAAAAGAACACGTTCGGACATGGGAATGGTTTATTTATGACACATGTACAGTACTATGCATGTACTATATAAACGTACTATACAGTGGTGTGTACTATGCCTATAAAATGAGCTTTTATTGTGAGCATTTTGTAAATGAATAGCTGAACACAACTCTAATTTATTTTGATATCTCTTCGTCCTTTCTCAATTAAAGTGATGGTAAGAGTGCCCTTAATTTCCTCCTTTAAAATAGCTGAAGGTCATCGGCACAAGGCCAGTCTGTCTATGTGGGTGAGAGTTCCAGCTGTGTTTGAGGACTCAGAACAGTAGGCAGCTCAGAACACACACCAAGGATACAACACTATCAGGCTCTGTGAGATCTGAAGGACAACACTCGCTTCAAGTATGAAGTATTCCTAGTTTAGAATTATAATTATATACCTGGCAGTGTTCAGCTCCATCAATCTTGAATTGCGCATACCTGGTTTGCTTGTTTGTCTCTGCAGCTGAAAGGTCCTGATACTTGTCTGCTTGTTCTTTATGTGGTCTGCTTATAAGGATTTAGTATTCTGTGGACCTGCCTCGAAAACCACTTGTCTGGCAACTACCCAGCATCACCTGAAGTTTCTGCCTGTTTTCCAGACAGTTCTCTCTTGTATGCAATATTTGCTTGATAAGCAATTAACTTTTTTTTTTTTTAACAGAAAAATACCTGGGTTACCATAGGTTATTTTTTACAGAACATTGAACATGAAAATACTGATTAATACCAAGAAAATCCACAACTTTGGAAGAAAGGTAAAAAATTAATTTGTTTTAGTGCAACATGATGCTGTCTTTTTAACACAAGGTACTGATACACTTTAACTTCACTAGCTTTACACAGCCAGCCACAGAAAACAGAAACGGGTGAGATGTTTTTCTATCCATCCATCCCCCAATATTTACTCCAAAAACTGGGAAATATTTTTTTTTCTGCTGGTTTACACAGTTTGTTTTTCTTTTTAATAAGCAAAAAATGTCTGAAAAATAAATAAAAGGCCTTGTTGATAAGGAAAAAGCTGCTTTTAAAGTAGCAAATATTACAAAATTTAACAACAAAGACAACTAGTGGTTATGGAAAGTGTAAGCAGTGTTAGAATTAAATAAGTATACATACCTGTAGTAAAACAATATTACCCTTTTAACTCATTAACTACCAACAATTAAAACTGGCTGTATTTTTGCCCATCATGACTATGACCTAGACAACAAAAAAATAACTACACATGGATTTCACTCCATGTTCCTGTTTGAACACAGAGGGATAAAAAGAGAATCTTGTCACAGTGGACAGTGAAGTGTGCACAAATGACAAACAATCTTTTTGTTTTATCAAAAAGAAAGCGTCAAAGACACAATGCAGTTGTTGTTGTCATTTTTCAGAATCTCTTACTGCTGGAATGACATTTTAATGAAAGAAATGGCCCCTTTGATTAAAGAACTAAAGTTAGCTGCTACCCAAAGGGCAAGTAATTAGACATTCCTTTGTGAATAATATATTAATGATGGTCTCTTTGGTATTATTAGATAAGATAAATCGTATGCTTTAACAACACATGTCAGTGAGTAAGGCAGCCAGATGTCTAGCATTGTTAAGAAATGCTTTTGATCCTACAATGCATTCGGCTTGTTCGGCCTCACCAGCCCACACACTGAAAGCATTTTCTGATCAAATTATCTCCATTTCAATGTGAAACAAAATTATTAAACACACATCCTTGTAATGTTCTGTGAATTCACATCTGCACTTAAGTGGCACAAATAAACTTGGTTCCAATGAAAAATCTCTATTTTTTAGAAACGGAAAAGGGAGGCCGTTTGACAGTTCTTTAATTTAAAGATTTGTTCCTTTGATTTCGTTCTCTTAATCACTTCATTCTGGTCACACAGGTCTGCAGTTAGTGTGTATATGTGATGTACGGATGTTCGTTTTGAAAGCAGTTATTAAACTTATGGAAACAGTTAACCATTCTGACAAGTTCTAAACACTTGCTCCTTAGGCATTTCGGAGCGCTACGAGACAGAAATAAATGCAATGCAATGAGTTCATCTGAATGGACCATTAAAAGGACAGTGTATAGAGACTTAATTGACCAAACTGTCATTGATCTATGTTATAAAATGTCGTCTTTTGCTTACCTACCTAAAGGACGTGGGTAAAGTCTTGGAAATTAGTAGAATTCCGTCATGCTGCATATACTGGTGTAGCTTCAAGAAAAAGATAAATATTACTATGCTATTTCTCATTCAACTCCTTTACTGTGTTTTTTTTTTCTTCTAAGAGGAACACTTTATAACACCATATCATTGGCTGCAGCTAACATTGTGCTGGGAAGGGAAGCTGCTCAGTACACTGATACAGTCACTGGTTGAAACATTTGCCATAGTTACTTTAGAATCTATGATTGAGTGTTTTTGAAGTTAAGGATGAACGGCTGTTTTGTATACCTGTCTTGCCTAACTTGCAAATGATTGTATGATGAGGCTGTGGGCCAAAAATATTCAGTGCAGTCCTACTGACTGCTAGCAACATCTAGCAGACCTTGAGGCAAAATCTGTAATGTATCCTAAGTAATGTGGCAGCAATATTTAATAAGCCATTGAGTCATTTGATCTTTCCTTTCTGAAACAGGATATGCTCTGCTTAAGAAGTCACTACATGTATGGATTTTCTGAAAAAATGTTACTTTCCAGGAATTAACTATGCATAAAGCACCATGTAATCAACACTATATTTTTTTTTACAAAAAAGGTAACATTCCCACTCATGGATCATTTTAATTAGCAGTATTTAAACTATAAATAGCCTGGCTAAACAGTGGTCAGGAGTTCGAAGCGACAAACCAAGTGCGAGAAGGAGAGCGGGTCGGGCGAGGGGAAGAGGGAATGGGCTCGCCCCAGGTTCGGTTGCCAGAGCGGGGTTGAAGCGAAGCTGAAGTGTCTCGTCTCCCGGAGAAAGCTGCAGCTTCTCTCACAGCAAAAAAGTAAATACATTAGGAAAGATAACCACGTAATAGGCCTAATATTTATTTAGTTATAAAACAAATGCTGAATAAGATGTCTGTGTTATAAAGTGCCAGCACAGCTTTTCTTCAGTTCAGAAACTGTATCAAAAGGGAGAGACAGAAACGGAAGTTAGACTGAGAAGTTGTTTACAGTTTGAACATCGGTACTGTATTTACTGTAGAAATATTGCATGAATCACTAGGGAATTGGGGGACATATGCAGGAGTGTTATATCCGAGGCGCGTTATAACCGAGTGCCTTATAGCGAGGGAGCACTGTACTGATCCATACTAAAACTTAATTGAATTATAATGCTGTATGCACATGTTCCAGGGATAAAATATCTTTCCTTGCCCTATAAGGGAGACCCAAGCAAGAGTGGATTGACCAATCGATTACATAACACTTGGTTTGATTACTATTAGTAGTATTCATAAACACCTTTTTTTTTTTTTGAACATGCCTTTCTGAGCAGAAAAGGAAAAGAAAGAAGGAGAGAAAAAAAAAACCACAAACAAACTTGAACTGAACCCTCCTGTAAAGTCCTAAACAGGTAACCTATTATTTTGCTGTTAGATCAGTTACAAGTTGAGTCTGTTTGGTGTTCTTAACTGTCTTCCACTGCGAGAGAAAACAGGGATCTTGTCCGCAGGGAGCTGTTTCACTCCAGATGTGGTGCTGCACTCTCCTCTGGCTGGTGTGCTTGGTCCTGAAACACCAACCGGTGTGCTAACTTGCTTGAAGTTCTCATCCTTGTAGCTCTCTGGAACAACAGCTGCATACTCTCCCCTTTCCTTACAAGCAATATTGGGGTTTGTGAGCACCTCCATGTGCAGGCAGACCATAGCCTTGTGCAGCTGGTTGTTCTGCCACTCGCAGATCCATGTGATTACGGCGGTAAAGGCTACCCTCTACATCCACAAGATAAGAGCGAGGCGCAACCCTCTGTACAGTGGTACCCAGCCTCCAGCGGCTAGTCCTATCCCCAGGGAGTGGCTTCATACGGATCGGCTCACCAATGTTCAGTTCGGGTAAGTCTTTGGCAGACACATCATATGTCAATTTGGAGATCTGTTTCCTCCGACGCAGTTTCTCTAATACACCTGGCACTACACAGGGTTCAAGTAGCTTGTTGGCTACTGGCAATGAAGTCTTCAGCCTCCTTGACATCAGGCGCTGTGCTGGACTACTCTCCATGCCCTCAGTTGGCGTGTTCCTCCAATGTAGGATGGCTTTCCATGGGTCTTTGCCCTCATGCTTAGCTTTCTTGCACAGATTCTTCACTATGTTGACAGCGGATTCAGCTTTTCCATTAGCTTGCGGGTGTTGTGGCGAAGAGGTAAGATGCTCAAACTCACATTCAGTTGCAAATCGTCTGAATTGCTCACATGCAAACTGGGGTCCATTATCCAAGATCACTCTGTCCGGTTGGCCATGTCGTGCAAACTGTGCCTTGCAACGCTTGATTGTGGCTTCAGCAGACAAGTCCGGGAGCAGCTCAATCTCCCAGAAGTCAGAGTAATGGTCAACCATTAGTAGAAACACTTGCCCTGCATAGTTGAATAGGTCCATGCTTACACTTTGCCAAGGCCGTGTAGGCAGCACATGAGACATCATGGTTTCTTTCAGATGCAGCTGTGCATATTCATTGCAAGTTGAACAACAACTGACATAGTCTTTGATCTCATTTTGCATGTTGGGCCATTACAGGGTATCGTGTGCCTGCCTGTAGCATGCTTCTCCACCAATGTGGCTTGAGTGTATGCGTGTCAGCATCTCTGGTCTTAATGATTTTGGAATGATGACCCTCGGCCCTTTGTACAGTATGCCATTCTGAATGCTTATTTCATCCCTAAATGTCCAGTATTCTCTCACAAGGAGTGACACTTCTTCCTTTAAGTCTGGCCAACCAGCCAAGACTGCCGACTTTAGCGCTTACAAACTTTCGTCAATCTCTGTATGCTGTCTTATCTGGAGCAACCGGCGCAAGCAAGCGCCTTCATCATTTCACAGTCCTGTGTGTGTTTCCTTTCCTGGGTCTGATGTCATCACTCAGCCAGCCTTGTCGCAAAGTATTAATACAATTAAGAGCAAGATAAAATACAATGACTTCGGTTCTAGCAAGTACAAGTATATGACAAAACACGATTCAATAATAGAGCAGATAAGTGTCAGTAATAGTTACATCAGGATATAATTAAGTACAAAATACTACAGATTAAATAACACTTGTGACAGATTACAGTACTCTAAAGTACAGGATTAAATGCAGTAAAATCGGGAGCAGTTAAGAGCAAGTAAAGCGCATTAAGGAAGAGTGATAAAGTGTCCAGAGGGAATAGGTGTTCTACAGGTGCTGTCTGAAGAGGTGAGTCTTGAGGAGGCGTCGGAAGGTGGTCAGGGACTGGGCAATCCTGACATCTGTAGGAAGGTCATTCCACCACTGCGGGGTGAGGGTGGAGAAGGAGTGGGCTCTGGAGGCAGGGGAGCGTAGAGGAGGTAGAGACAGTCTTCTAGTGCAGGAGGAGCAGAGAGGTCGAGTGGGGGTGTAGGGAGAGATGAGGGTCTGGAGGTAGCTGGGTGCAGTCTGGTCAAGTCATCTGTAGGCGAGTACAAGAGTCTTGAACTGGATGCGAGCGGTGATCGGGAGCCAGTGGAGTGAGCGGAGCAGTGGAGTTGCGTGAGAGAAGCAAGGCAAAGAGAACACCAGGCCAGCAGCGGAGTTCTGGATGAGCTGGAGCAGACGGGTGGCGGATGCAGGGAGGCCAGCCAGGAGGGAGTTGCAGTAGTCTAGGCAGGAGAGTACCAGGGACTGGACCAGGAGCTGGGTTGCGTAGTTGGTGAGGAAGGGTCAGATTCTTCGTATGTTGCTCAGGAATAATCGGCAAGTGCGTGCCAGAGTGGAGATGTGCTGGGAATAAGAGAGGCAGGGGTCCAGGGTGACTCTGAGGTTCTTAGCTGAGGAGGAGGGAGAGAGTGTGGTAGATTCCAGAGGAATGGAGATAGATCCTGAGGAGGAGGAGGAGGAGGAGGAGGGAAAGAAAAGGAGGTCAGATTTAGAGAGGTTGAGTTTGAGGTGATGCGAGTGCATCCAGGAGGAGATAGCAGACAGACAGGTAGAGATACGGGAGGGGATGGTGGAGTCAGAGGGGGGGAAGGAGAGGAAAATCTGAGCATCATCAGCATAGAAATGGTATGAGAAACCATAGGATGCGATGGGGGGGGGCCCAGGGAGCGGGTAGAGAGAGAACAGGAGAGGACCCTCTCCGATCACAATGCATCCAAGCTTTCCCACTCGTGCTAACGTCATATTCCTGTGACAGACAGTACAAGTCACCATAACACATGGGAGATCATTCATATACAGTATATATATACAGTATATATATATATATATATATATATATATATATATATATGTTACATTTTCATCAATAATAGCGTAAAGTACCATTAAAAACGAAATTCACCTTTACCATAATGTGTGTGTATTTCCTGTAAGTAAAAAATAAACAAGGTTGTCTCGTTACCTTTTCTCTGTTGTGCACCTACATTGATGGTCTTTTCTTTTTTTAAGCCAAAGTACATTTCCGTTCAGTTGTAACCGTAAATGTGAACTGTTTTTTATTGTATTTTCAGTCAGCATGACACACCCGTCAAACAGGAAACACTAACAACCCGGCTTACGGCAGTCCCTAAACACGTAACTGCTATTTTCATTGAACTCTCATGATGTATGACACAGGCCCGGTTTTTGGGATGGAACTGCATAACAGTCTTGTGTTTTGATTGGTCCTTGTCTGTCACAGGAATATGAAGTCAGCATGAGTGGGAAAGCTTGGATGCATTGTGAGGGTGAGGGCGAGGGCGAGAGACATCCGCTTTCCAGAACCTTTCAATTAAAATATAATGTGGTATTTTGCTGTACTAATATAACAAACTATGGGTGACTATTACTTTATATAAATTGTCATGTTATGCAGGAATGCAAGAATTTGCTTTCTGTGGTGATCTACTTTATTCTTTCAAATATCATATATCTATAATCGTTTGTGATTTATTTTAATTGCAAATGTATATCCTGCCCAATATTATAGTTTTGTTACAGGATTCATTAGTTTATCTGTAATGTAATCACTGTTTTACATATAGACTACTCATTCTCAGGGTTCTGGGCTGCTTTGCTTTTAGAATGTCCCAAATTCTGGGCCGATTTTGTTTTAAGATAACATCCCAAATTCTGGGCCACTTTGGTTTTCAGATAACGTCCCAAATTATGGGCCGATTTGGTTTTCAGATGTCCTAAATTCTGGGCCGCTCTGATTTTCAGATAAAGTCCCAAATTCTGGGCCACTCTGGTTTTCAGATAACGTCCCAAATTCTGGGACGATTTGGCGTTTAGATAACATCCCAAATTCTGGGCTGCTTTGCTTTTCCGAATTTTCAGAGTTTCTAAGTCATGCATGCTCAGTTTACCATAAAAAAGTACACAAGAACTGGATTGTGAATTCATTAAGAGTAACCCTTAGTACATGAGTCAAAGTTAATGTATTTTTTACTCTCCCGAGAAAACATTTTTTATGAAGAAACAGAAGTAAAATGTAAATGTTTTAAAAAAAACAGATTTCTTTATTACAATGAAGAAACTACATTGCACTGAAATAGATACATGAAAATGCATTAAAGCAGTCGTTTTCCTTTGTTAAGGGCTAATATTAAAACACATCTTTGAGAAGGAACATTATATTCCAAAAAAAAAAAGGGACATCTCATTTGCTTATATAATGCCCATCAATATACAGTCATGCATAGGGGTTTATCAGACCTTCTGGGTTTAAGAGACAATTGCCCTTCAACAACTTCAAATGAATCTTATTGTATTGTATTAGTAAACAGATTCCTTATCTATTTCTGATAGTCTATACTGTAGGCTAGATAGACAGATAGATAGATACTGTTTAAACATTTGGACTATGCAAATATAATGGAAAAAAATACATTGTACAATAGTAATGATTACATCTGGTGAGAGATTACAGACATTCTTGTGCAAAGTACAAGTAACGTGTAAAAAATGTGCCCCTCAGCCATTAAATGTGTAGTCCTTCCCACTTGAAAACATTTACACTGGTCATAAAAGGGTTAACTGCAAGAGTGCTAGAATGACACAAGTTAATTGTATCAACCTGTGTGACCTACTTAATGCCTAGATTGATACTTAGTTGTAGTTGATACTTCTAACAATTCATAGGCATTCCTGATATTGATAGAGTGCCACATAAGTGTATCAACCTGTGCCATCTAATAACTTTCTAGATCAGGGGTCTCCAATCCTGGTCCTGGAGAGCCAGTGTCCCTCCTGGTTTTTGTTCCAACTGTACCCTAAATTACTTAATTGGACCAATTAAGCTTCCAATAAGCACTTAATTGGTCCAATTAAGTAATTTAGAGTACAGTTGGAACAAAAACCAGGAAGGACACCGGCCCTCCATGATCAGGATTGGAGACCTCTGCTAGCAGGTTCATTGCTCCATATCACCAGATTTATATTGCACCTGTTGGAGAACATGGAAAATGAAGAATTAAAGCAATATAAGATGCAAGCATTTACAGTTTTTTACAGAAAGGGAGGATTTGCTGCTTTCTTCTGCTAGTGACCGTGAACAAACTGATCAAAGTGACGGGGAAAGTGGATACACCTTGTGTTTTTTAGACATAGACAGCAATCACGGCAGAGCAACCCAAGATCACAGGAAAAACAAAGCACCCAACCGAAGAAGACCAGGAGGGGCAGGAGGGGGAAGAGAAGAACCAATGGTACTAAGGATTTCTCAGTGACAGAGAACCTGGCAGTCATAAATGTATCGGATACAGCTTTAACCTCCTCACATGTATCTGTTTTAAATACAGGGCTCTCATTTGTCCCAACAAGTAATGTCACTGTTTTGGGTCTGAATGTGGACTCCTTTAAACTTACACGACAGTTACATCTAAAAAAAATATTTCAGACTTTCAAAAGCTAATTCTGCTATCGATGTGGCAAATGAAAACACTAACTCTGTTTAAAAATAAATCGTATTTTCTCACAAATATGAGTTTGAATGCAAGTATAGTTATGTTTTCTAATTTGAACCGAGATATTGATACTCCAATTAAGAAAAACCCTCAACCTCTTCATTTTAATTTAACAAAAGAAGAACAGTTGGCCTTAAGACAACTGAATTTGAACAGTGAGATTACTATTAAACCTGCTGATAACGGAGGGGCAATTGTTGCAATGCAAACAGAGAAATACAGAACTCAAGTACTATCTCAAATAAGGGACACAAAGGTTTATACTTTGTTGAAAACGGATCTCACAAAGTGGTCAATATCCTAGATTGGACTTTGGAAAGAGGGTGGATCAATAAAAGTGAATATGATTTCCTAAAAGTAGACCACCCGATTCGTCCAGCCTTTTACTGCCTCCCCAAAATTCATAAGGAATTAACAGATCCTCCAGGCAGACCGATTGTATCAGGGAATGGTTCAGTAATTCAACCCCTCTGCCAATATATAGACTCTTTCCTTAAACCTTTTGTTTGTAAACTTCCTTCTTATCTATCTGATACACGAGATGTTTTAAACTGTATTAATAACCTTAAAGTTGATCCCGTATGTATTCTTGCCTCGCTTGATGTAACGAGTCTGTACACTAATATCCCACATACAGATGGCATTGAAGCGGTTAAGTATTATTCGGGTTCTAGACCAATTGACGCCAATCAACCTACTGAATTAGTAATAGATCTATTGGAATTATGTTTAAACTCACATTATTTTGTTTTCGAGGGCCAATATTTTTTTACAGATTAAAGGTACAGCAATGGGGACGTCTTTTGCGCCCAATTATGCAAACCTGTATGTGGAATATTGGTAAGAGAGATACATCCAAAGTGAGAATAATACTTTTTTACATTAAATTCAGTTATGGTTATGTGACATATTATTAATCTGGTCAGGAACTAAAGCAAACTTGAGTAATTTGTCAATTATATCAACTCTGTGAATATCAACTTACAATTCAAATGTGAATCAGACTTACAACAAATACACTTTCTAGACTTAGAAATTTATAAAGATGAAACTAGCACACTACAAACTAATGTGTTTACGAAATTAACTGATAGAAAGAAAGAAACGCTGATGTACAAGTAAGTAAGCTGGGCTGAGTTGAGTGAGGGACGGAGGGGGGTGATGCTGGGACGCCAGAATCACCGTCGAGCCCTCTTGAGGTGTCATGGGCTAGTCGACGAAACACTGAGGATGGAAGGTGCCCACTTGAAGACCCCAGAGATGTACCCTATTTAGCTCAATCCAGACGGTTGTCATGATGATGCGCTGGGGAGACCGCACTGTGGTTAATCCCCGGAGCCAGCATCGCAGCCGTTGTGTGTGCTGATGCGCCAGGAAGGCAAAATAAGCTGATCCCTGGAGCCAGCATTACACTTCAGTCATTAGCACCAGACAGAAGGATATCTACATCATCATATGGAAGGAAACGTAAATGGATGGAGACACATATGGATCACATTAGTTTACTGTAAAGCTACGTCTTAGTTGGTGCTTATCTTGGAGAAAGCCGAGTTCAAATCAGCATGAAGTTTTAACATCTATTCCCATGATTGTAACTTTATTACTTGCTAAAAGTCAACACCCACGCCGGCTGATTAAAAACATACCAACGGGACAGTTCTTACGCGTTAGGAAGAACTGCAGCACAGAATCTCTATTTGATTCGAAATCAGAATCAAAAATAGCAAATTTAAAACTAGAGAGTATGATGATCGCAATTTAAAGGTAGCGATTCAAGAAGCTAAAGATACAGAACGGAATTCTATTCTTAGAAAGAAAACAAGCTGAGTTTAATTATCTATCGAATAATGTTAGGGGTGTGGCAAAGTGGTTTATTGTAGACAGGTGCAGGGGTGATGCAGTGTGTAAAAGAAACAGACAGAGATAATTGTAATCCAGTTTTTAGAAATGTTTTTATTTTATTTCCAGGTCTGGCAACCAAACAATAGTTCCCCGGCAGTACACACCAATGTGTACAGCCCGGGGTATATAATAAGAACAGACAGTCCCAAATGATAAACAATATCTGTCCCACAGTCCTGGGTGCCTGCAGTAGTGCTTGTTGTGGGTGATACAGGTTTATTTGTGACAAAAGTGCAGTGTTGTCCGGTTTTGTGCTGGCCCCTGGCGACAGCTGCAGAACTGTGTTAACTGCCTGGTAACGTACAAGACAAGACGAGACAATTACAAACAAACAAAAACACAACACTCACAATTTCACTTTAAATACACAGGGTACCATCCTTCTGGCTCTTACTCACTAAAAACCAATGCGAAGGAACAGATTACGATTCTCCATCCTCCTTATATGCTGTCACGCATGACCCCTTGGTAAACGAGTGCAGCTGCCTTTACAATCTGCGGCTGCTACATCGTTTCCCTTCCGGGTCAATACGTTCTTGCAACGTAGTCTCGCCATCTCCCAGACTGACCGAATTCCCGACCTGGGGAAAGAACTGTCAGGCCAGCCCGTCCAAAGAACTCTGTCCTCGCTGCTTAGCGCCCTCTCAGGTCGGGAGGGAGATTTACAACCAAGATTCATTGTATTTCTGTCACATATCCCACCGCTCAGAGTGGAGCTGAAGGAACACTCGGCTGAATCTATCTTTCCATTATTCCCAATATACGTCAAAAACCACCAAGCCTGTTTATAATGTCAAGCTGTTTAGAATGTCAGGCACCTGTGGACTATTAGAAGTAAGTACTGCAACAAAGTATCAATCTAGACAGTTATTAGGTGGCACAGGTTGATACATTTAACATGTGGCATTCTATCAATATCAGGAATGCCTATGGAAGTATCAACTACAACAAAGTACCAATCTAGGCATTAAGTAGGTCACACAGGTTGATACAATTAACTTGTGTCATTCTATCACTCTTGCAGTTAACCCTTTTATGGCCAGTGTAAATGTTTCCAAGTGGGAAGGACTACACAGTAAATGGCTGAGGGGCACATTTTTACACATTACTTGTACTTTGCACAACAATGTCTGTAATCTCTCACTATTGTACAATGTATTCATTTTTTTCCATTGTATTTGCATAGTCCAACTGTTTAAACATTATGTATAGCCTATACAGTTTAAACTATCAGGAATAGATAATGACTATTTGATCAATACAATACAATAATATTCATGTTAACTTGCTGAATTGCACTGGTCTCTTAAAACCCAGAAGTGAAAGAGCTGATATAGGCCTTTATGGTATTTTCCTTTCCTTTTTTTTTTTTTTGCATGTGATAGGTGAATAAAATATGTTGCATTCCGCCATTCTATTCATGTTGAGGTCTGATAAACCCCTACGCATGATTATATATTGAGGGACATTACATAACCAAATACTAGTTTTTTTTTTTGGAATATGATGATCCTTTTTTTTCAGTGCAATGTCGTTTCTTTATTGCAATAAAGAAATAAGCTTTTTTAAAAAACATTTAAATTTGATTTCTGTGTCTTCTTTCAAAAAGTCAAAAAATACATTAACTTTGACTTTGAATACATTAACTTTGAAAAAATAATGTGATATCTTGTAACAATTGTAAGTCGCCCTGGATAAGGGCGTCGGCTAAGAAATTAATAATAATAATAATAATAATAATAATAATAATAATAATGTACTAAGGGTTACCCTTAAGAACATAAGAACATAAGAAAGTTTACAAACGAGAGGAGGCCATTCAGCCCATCTTGCTTGTTTGGTTGTTAGTAGCTTATTGATCCCAGAATCTCATCAAGCAGCTTCTTGAAGGATCCCAGGGTGTCAGCTTCAACAACATTAACATCAATTCTTCTAGGTACACTTGCACACAGTTTCTGAAGGAACTCGGCAGGTAGGTTGGCCCAAACATCTTGGAGAACTAACCACAGTTCTTCTGTGGATTTAGGCAGCTTCTCTCTCTTCATGTAATCCCAGACAGACTCGATGATGTTGAGATCAGGGCTCTGTGGGGGCCATACCATCACTTCCAGGACTCCTTGTTCTTCTTTACGCTGAAGATAGTTCTTAATGACTTTCGCTGTATGTTTGGGGTCGTTGTCATGCTGCAGAATAAATTTGGGGCCAATCAGATGCCTCCCTGATGGTATTGCATGATGGATAAGTATCTGCCTGTACTTCTCAGCATTGAGGAGACCATTAATTCTGACCAAATCCCCAACTCCATTTGCAGAAATGCAGCCCCAAACTTGCAAGGAACCTCCAACATGCTTCACTGTTGCCTGCAGACACTCATTCGTGTACCGCTCTCCAGCCCTTCGGCGAACAACCTGCCTTCTGCTACAGCCAAATATTTCAAATTTTGACTCATCAGTCCAGAGCACCTGCTGCCATTTTTCTGCACCCCAGTTCCTGTGTTTTCGTGCATAGTTGAGTCGCTTGGCCTTGTTTCCACGTCGGAGGTATGGCTTTTTGGCCGCAAGTCTTCCATGAAGGCCACTTCTGACCAGACTTCTCCGGACAGTAGATGGGTGTACCAGGGTCCCACTGTTTTCTGCCAATTCTGAGCTGATGGCACTGCTGGACATCTTCCAATTGCGAAGGGAACTAAGCATGATGTGTCTTTCATCTGCTGCAGTAAGTTTCCTTGGCCGACCACTGCGTCTACGGTCCTCAACGTTGCCCGTTTCTTTGTGCTTCTTCAAAAGAGCTTGGACAGCACATCTGGAAACCCCTGTCTGCCTTGAAATTTCTGCCTGGGAGAGACCTTGCTGATGCAGTATAACTACCTTGTGTCTTGTTGCTGTGCTCAGTCTTGCCATGGTGTATGACTTTTGACAGTAAACTGTCTTCAGCACCTCACCTTGTTAGCTGAGTTTGGCTGTTCCTCACCCAGTTTTATTCCTCCTACACAGCTGTTTCTGTTTCCGTTAATGATTGTGTTTCAACCTACATATTGAATTGATGACCATTAGCACCTGTTTGGTATAATTGTTTAATCATACACCTGACTATATGCCAACAAAATCCCTGACTTTGTGCAAGTGTACCTAGAAGAATTGATGCTGTTTTGAAGGCAAAGGGTGGTCACACCAAATATGGATTTGATTTAGATTTTTCTTCTGTTCACTCACTTTGCATTTAGTTAATTGATAAATATAATCTATTAACATGTCTATTTTTGAAAGCATTTTTACTTTACAGCATTTTTTCACACCTGCCTAAAACTTTTGCACAGTACTGTATATATATATATATATATGCAATATATATATATATATATATATATATATATATATATATATATATATATATATATATATATTTGCAATTAAAATAAATCACGCAAATAATTATAGATATATGCTATTTGAAAGAAGAAAGTACATCACCACAGAAAGCCAATTCTTACATTTGTGCAAACATGATAATTTATATATAGTAATAGTCACCCATAGTTTGTTATATTAGTACAGCAAAATATCACATTATATTTTAATTGAAAGGTTCTGGACGTGTTGACGTCCTATTCCTCTGACAGACAAGGGCCAATCAAAATGCGAAACGGTTATGCGGTTCCATCCAAAAAAACGGGCCTGTGTCAAACCTCCCTTATTTAGTCGTTGAGACAGGAAATGATGTAGGTGACCTGCGACAATTAAGCTTTTTAACAAGAAATTCATTCATTAACAACCTCATCAACTCAATTTCAAAGCATTAATGGATTGATTTAATTAACACATTTCGTTTGAAAATCACTTGCTACTAAAGCTCTTGTTACTATACCAAGATACAATAACACTGGTTTTTGAAAATCCTGCCTCAGGGCTCTTAAAGGGGACTTACACTATTACAGTGTTCCTTCCAGTGAATTGATACACTGTTTTTAAAGCTATTACTCGTGAACTTGCAGGTTAGTACATGATTACATCCAGTGAGACCGAAGCAGGCTTGAGATCACAGGAGCCTGTCTCCTTGGTGGTCCCTTCACAGTAATTATGTCAGCCAAACATTTTGCTGTCAAGACCCCACATCTTGGAATGCTTTACCTGCTGCTCATGACACTATTCCATTTCAGCCTTGGGCTAAATATAAACAGTGTATTTTTAATTAGCTGTCTATTGAATGCAGTTGTCATTGGACCCTATATTAGTTGTCATTAGTACCCTATATTCAGACAATTGCAGAAGGTACAAGAATCATCAAAGTGATGCTGTGAAACCCTCTGGTAGCTGAGCTATTGAAACATGTGTAAGTGGATGCATGCCCAACTCTTTTTGTTTACTCACTTCAAAGCATAATGGTGACCAATCTCACTAAGGACAGAAAAAGCGCTGTCCCACATCAGCTTTAATGATCCTTCTACTTACACAATGAAGCCCTTGTAAAAAATCTTCTGATGGACTGATGAGAAAACTAATGCTTGTGGCTTCATCTTATTACTTGTTTGACCAATGACCTCCAGAGACATAAAAAAAACACTGCAGGGGAGTCAGCCCACATGCGCGGGGGGTCAAAGAGGTTAATAAGTAAGGGATGAAACCAGTGGAACATCTTCAGTGATCGAATAGTGTTTGGATCCCAGGCTTAAAGGATATAATAAAGAGCAGACTTGTGAAGTATGGTTCCAAAGAGGTCTGAGATCTTTAAGAATTAAGAATGTTCTTTTGGGGAGCCTGCTGAGACAAAATAACTCAGCACGTCACTTGGGAATTTTAATTATTTTCTAGTTGAACCTTCTCTTTCTGGGAAGAACATCACAGCCACATGCCTGAATTGGAATGATGTTCCCAATAAATTAAAACATTTCCAATTAGGATAATGCCTAATGTTAAGTTCTGGATCTCTAATTATTAGGGCTGTGCAGATACTCTGAAAATCTGAGTAATTCTCTTTTACTTGTTTTTTTGTCTGCCGGTATTAAACGAAATTGAAACAAGCCTTTTAAAAAATGTGTTAATAAAAAAGCTGCCTTTTTCTTGTTTACTCTCATCTACACGATTAAGTACGAATCAATGGCAATTAACTTTTGCAATGCGTGATTTAAAAGCTGCTTCCTCTCACTGGGGCGTTGACATTTTTACTGTCAGGTGGTGCTGTAAATTGACACAAAACATTGGCCGGGTTTCCGTGAAGCTTAGAAAGTCAATACTCTCTCTCCACAGTCATATAGTAAGTGCGCATCTGAAACATTGGACTTTAACGGATGGGTAAATCACCCCTCACGCTAAAAAGCTGTACAATTCACCAAAAACTATTTGTTTTTGCATGGAAACATGTCTGGAAGTTGTACTTTATGCTTACAAGACTTCAGCAGTGCAAATCCTGTTTGTGGTGTAACCTCACGCAACTTTCTACTAACTGAAGGCTGTACCAAGCAATTATTGACAAGCTTCTTTGACCAAATAGGAAAAAAATAAGCATACAGGTTTCGAGACCTCTTCATCATTATTATTATTATTATTATTATTATTATTATTATTATTATTATTATTATTATTATTATTATCCCCTAGTTGGATAAAAGCGCCTGCTAAATGACTAAATAATAATAATAATAATAATAATAATAATAATAATAATAATAATAATAATAATAATAATGATAATAATAGGTTTATAATAAATATATATGCAGTCAAAAATGTTTAGCAAATAATACAAGGATCGTTAAGGTGACCATATGGCTCCGTGTTCAGCAGGACAGTTTGGGTCAGTTCAGGCTTTTCAACTCACAACCCAATGCATTCTGGTAAGTGTAGTCCTGCTTCTCTTAAAGGAAAGAATGGTCCCCGAGACAGGTAAAATGTACCATAATGCATTGGGTTGTGAGTTAAAGGGAGGTAGAGATTCGGAAAATAAAAACCATAATGTTTTACAGAAAGATTCTAATTTTACTTTCTAGAAATGTTTCAATGCTATGATCTAAAGTACCATAAAGTACTATTCGCACAGGACTAATCGTCCATTTTTTTTTTTTTTTACCACAGATCATTTTTCCAGCGGTCCTCCGCTTGTTTTACAGGGCATCGCGACCTCCTGTAAAATTTCGAACTCAGTCGTCATGTGTCTTTTTACTCCTGTGCAAATCGACCATTTCAGTGTTATGTTACAATTAATATCAGTATTTCCAGGTGATTCGCCTCAATGCTTTTTGTAGAAGAGAGTGAAAATACAAGTTATAAAAATGGATGCTTTCAGTGATGCATCTCAAAGTATGTTTGGATGTGAACAAACATTTATTCGATGTGGACAAGATACTGATATTCAAAAAAGAATAACATTTAAAAGATGATCGTCTCGGTCTCAACTTGTGCTGCAAAGTGCTTTGATCTTCAAGAAGTTCTGCAATTTCTTTTTATCTATTTATTTATTTATTTATTTATTTATTTAATTTAGTAGTTGCCAATTAGTTTTTTGTTATTTTCTCCCCAATTTAGTAGTGTCCAATTTTTTTAAATTTTTTTAGCTGAGCTCACCGCTACCACCCCTGAGCTGACTTGGGAGGAGCGGGTGTTAGGTCGGCCAGGGTGTCCTCGGCTCACCTCGTACCAGCGACCCCTGTAGTCTGGCCGGGCACCTGCGGGTTTGCCTGTAAGCTGCCCGAGAGCTGCGTTGTCCTCTGATGCTGTAGCTCTTGGGTGGCTGCATGGCGAGACCGCAGTGTGAAAAAAACCAGTCGACTGACGGCACACGCTTCGGAGGACAGTGTGTGTTCGTCTTCGCCCTCCCGAGTCAGTAAATGGCCATTCCAAATTGGGAGAAAATAATAAAAATAATTGGCAACGACTAAATTTAAAAAAATAAAAAAAATGTACCGAAGAAAACCAGTCCACATCTGGGAGATTACTGGACATTGTCTGTTTTTGACAAACTCTGAGGACCCCCTGTTTTTAAGTCCCGTGCAAATAGAACTGAAGCTAGGGTTTTACTGACTAAGCTACATGGAGAGTTCTGCTTGTTGCTGACATTTCAATGTTTTTTTCAGTGACTGCCTGGAGGTCTGTATATCTCAACTTTAAGGTCTATTCACAACGGAAGCCCGATTCGCACAGGACTAAAAATCACCACATAAACAGGTGGCATCGGTGACATTTAGTCCCGTGCGAATTGTGCATTTTTTATGCCAGATAATTTTCTCAGAGGTCCTCAGATTTCTTTACAGGACATGAGGCCCTTCTGTAAAATTTCAAACTGAGGCATTCTGTGTCTTTTAAGTCTTGTGCGAATCAACTATGTCAGTGTTATGTTAGAATTGATATAAGTATTTCCAGAGTATTCGCCTCAAAGCAATAGTAAACCTTATAATAAACCATAATAGAACATACAATGTGTACGATCTGTCATGAGATCCTATTGTTCAGTAAAATGCTACGATTGGGCATAACCAAATTGGGGAAGGGCAAAAATACAAATACAAAAGATTCTTAAAAAGACTTTGAACGAAACATTTCAGGGTATATATGGAAATACATACGACTCAAGGTGACCAAACAGTTATTCGACACGGTCAAGGTGCCGGTAGCCTTTAGAAAAGAAGGTACAATGAAACGAAAAGGCGCTCAGTTGATACACTTTGTTCTTCCTCATTGTTTATAAATCGTGCACAAAAATGCCCTCTCTGGCCACAACATCGCATTTCATTTTGAATTTACCAATGAAAACTAGTCCAAATCTACATTTTAAATACACGTGAAACAAAGACCTGTTTATATCCCGTGTACCAATGACTATACACCAACATTAACACACGCACCGTACAACACATAAACGCACAGAAATGCACACAGGGTCGGGGCACATTGCCACATATACCCCCCCTTGTGCGCAGCACACATGGCCTCAACGGCCACCTCCCCCCTTAAAAACCCAGCAGTCCATAACAAAGTCTCGGGCTGGGAAGGGAGGCTTCAGTGGGCCCATGGCTGGCAATGCTGTCAGCACCCCTGCCAGTAGTGGCACGGCTGACAGCATGCGGGTCCACTCCTGCAGCGAAATTGCTGCTGGGGAAAGTGGTCTCCTGACCTCTCCCCCTGTCTTTGTAGCCGGTAGCTCTCCTTTCTGGGGCTCCGGCCACCGTACTCCCTGTGGTGGAGGTACGGGAAGCAGAGGCAGCTCCTGCTGTTCTGCTCCTGGCAGTGGCGGAGGTAGAGGCAGAGGCAGCTCCTACTCCTCTGCTCCTGGAGGTGGCGGAGGCAGAGGCAGCTCCTGCTCCTCTGCTCCTGGAAGTGGCGGAGGCAGAGGCAGCTCCTGCTCCTCTGCTCTGGGCGGTGGCAGAGGCAGAGGCAGCTCCTGCTGCTCTGCTCCTAGTGGTGTCGGAACCAGCAGGTATTCACCCTCTGCTGGTGGAGGTGGGAGGGGCCAGCAGTCCTCCCACAGTGGTGAAGGCGGAACCAGCAGGTATGCACCCTCTGCTGGTGGAGGTGGGAGGG
The DNA here is from genome assembly GCF_902713425.1 of Acipenser ruthenus. Taxonomy (NCBI): domain Eukaryota; kingdom Metazoa; phylum Chordata; class Actinopteri; order Acipenseriformes; family Acipenseridae; genus Acipenser; species Acipenser ruthenus. Next base: position 69,263,437 of record NC_081191.1, on the reverse strand, counting down.
GCAAGCAGTCCTCCCGCAACAATGAAGGTGGAACCAGCAGGTATTCACCCTCTGCTGGTGGAGGTGGCGGAGGCAGAGGCAGCTCCTGCTGCTCTGCTCCTGGAAGTGGCAGAGGCAGAGGCAGCTCCTGCTCCTCTGCTCCGGGCGGTGGCGGAGGCAGAGGCAGCTCCTGCTGCTCTGCTCCTGCCGGTGAAGGTGGCGGAGGCAGAGGCAGCTCCGGCTGCTCTACTCCTGCCGGTGAAGGTGGGAGCAGCGTGTAGTCTCCTACTGTTGCAGGGGACTGGTGTGGCTCTGCCTCTCTTGCAGGGGACTGGTGCAGCTCTCCCGCTCTTGCAGGGGACTGTGGTGGAGGCAGAGGCAGCTCCTGTTCCTCTCCTCCGGGTGGTGATGGTGGGGGAAGTGATACCAGCAGACGTTCACACTCTGCTGGTGGATGGGAACCCAGCAGGCATTCTTCCTCTGCTGGTGGACACGGGGACAGCAGGCATTCTTCCTCTGCTGGTGGACACGGGGACAGCAGGCATTCTTCCTCTGCTTGTGGACACGGGGACAGCAGGCATTCTTCCTCTGCTGGTGGACACGGGGACAGCAGGCATTCTTCCTCTGCTGGTGGACACGGGGACAGCAGGCATTCTTCCTCTGCTGGTGGACACGGGGACAGCAGGCATTCTTCCTCTGCTTGTGGACACGGGGACAGCAGGCATTCTTCCTCTACTGGTGGACACGGGGACAGCAGGCATTCTTCCTCTGCTGGCAGCTTGGGTCCTAGGGCTGTGGAAGCACTGACTTCCCCCTCTTTGGGCTGTGGACGCCCCGACTCCTCCCTTTTGGGCTGTGGATGCCCCGACTCCTCCCTTTTGGGCTGTGGACGCACCAACTCCTCCCTTTTGGGCTGTGGACGCACCGACTCCTCCCTTTTGGGCTGTGGACGCACCGACTCCCCCCTCTTGGGCTGTGGACGCACCGACTCCCCCCACTCAGGCGTAGGACGTTCGGGCTCCTCCCACTCAGGGGTAGGACGCTCGGGCTCCTCCCACTCAGGGGTAGGACGCTCGGGCTCCTCCCACTCAGGGGTAGGACGCTCGGACTCCTCCCGCTTGGGCTGTGGACGCTCAGGCTCCTCCCGCTTGGGCTGTGGACGCTCAGGATCCTCCCGCTTGGGCTGTGGACGCTCAGGCTCCTCCTCATAACTGCGGAAGGGACAGTTGGCAAACAGATGATCCTGGTCGCAGAGGAGGCACCCCAGCGATGGCTTGTTAAATCGCCGTGAATGTCTGGCCCTTAGGCGGCACTCCTCCTCTTTGTCCTTCACCTCTTTATCCTCCTTCCAACCCATTTTATTTATTTATATATATTTTTTTGTAATCTTTTTTTTTTTTTTTTCCCAAAAAAATGCGGTTCCTGCTCTGGTCTGAGTCCTGGAGGCGCTGTAGATCTCACGCAGGACACCACGTGTCACAAAGACGGCCGGTGTGGGTGGCGTCAGACCAGAAGCAGAAAATAAACAACAGAGATTTGGGGTTTGATGAAGCATTTAATAAACAGAACAGAAAATAAAAGGTTTGAACAGACAAAACACAGGACACGGCACTCTACGCCAAAATAAACAGACAAAAAAAACGAACTAACACTACAAACGGTGCACGGACAGACACACAAACAAACACGGTGAGTCTATAAACACTTATTATTTACGTTTTTACTTTGGTTTTTTACTCCTCTCTCTCACCCGTTCTCCACTGTCGAACACCTAAAAACCCCGAGTGAGTGCTACGTGTCTCTATATATACTGTTGTGCTGGGATTCAATTACTAATTAATTATTCACTTGAATCCCAGCACGTAAATGAATTACGTGCAACCTCGTGCTCGCATATTATACACATTTTATCTGCACGTGAAGTGATTCGTGCCATCCTTGTGCCTAAATACAAATCTACATTTTAAATACACGTGAAACACAGACCCGTTTATATCCCGTGTACCAATGACTATACACCAACATTAACACACGCACCATACAACACATAAACGCACAGAAATGCACACAGGGTCGGGGCACATTGCCACAAGAACATACAGTAAAAATAGATTAACCTGTTTTGAGGTTATTAAGAGAAGTATGTTGTAAAATTCCTAATAATGTACTTCTGATAGTCATGGGGAAGCACTGATGCCTTTTATCTTTTTTTCTTTTTTTATATTGAGTTTTATTGGCTCTACGTTGTTTGTTATGAAGTTGTGTAATAAGTAATACTTAACACAAGACTTGCAACTGGATTACAGGTGCTAAGGAAGTGTACTTTTGTCTCAGTAAGATGGTGATCCTTTAATTTGTCCCTTGAATTTGATGCATTTTTACCCATGGAAAGATGTAAATTGCACCAAACTGGCACTGGCTTACCCTCCTCCAGGTGTTCCATGCTTGGAACACACATTTCCAAAATCTAGTGAAATAATGTTGCATTCTGGGTGTTGTAAACATAGCCAATGACAAGTAGAATGCTTTAATCTGTTGTAATTTACACAATTAGGTAAGTATAATTGAAACATTTCTGTAATATCTAAAGTTGTCAATCTTTTTTTTAAGCATTGCTTTAATTCATGGTAAGGTTCTTAAAGCAATGCATTAAATGCAGTTGGATGCGTGACATCCATATTTTAGTATAAATTCCTCCATAATTTAGTATAAATTGTCACAGTAAACATGGCTCATGTAAATCATAGTCTTGTATTTTTTCAGGAGTTATGGTGCTGCTTCATAGCATGCTACTTGTATTTTTAAAATTGTCAATAGAATTAAAAAAGATAAGTATTTTTATTTCAATTTTTGTATGTAGGCCTTATGTAACTTAAAAAATTTCACTTTACACCCTACTTGACAGTGATGGCTTAAGGTGAGAAGCATTAGGTGACATTTCCAAAAGGAAGTAGAACTCTTTTAAATGTTTTGTCCTCAGAATCTCTGAACAAACATTGACTATAGCAAACTGCTTAAGGTTATATATCTCTACTCTGTAAATACTATTTTATGATATTGACTTATTATGGACTCTTGTGTATATAGTCTTCACTGTTCTTATGTGGCCTGACCTGACCTTGTATTTCAAATTAAAGAATGCAAATAGAAGTGGAAAGACATTTTTTGTTTGTTTTTATTACTATTGTTATAGTCTGAAATACAGGAAAAACAGCTTTCTGTAGCTTGTTATTTATGACCTGACATTTATGGATGCTCTGTCCTATCTGTGACATTATTAAATACATTATACGTACTTTTGGAAATATGAACCACCAACAGTGCTGGCTGATCTCCAGTAGAGGGAATTAGGAAATTGTATACACTTTACTGGCTCACAGTTAGAACACTGTACGTCTGTCAGCAGAGCACTCACATCACAATGCCACATTCTGGCAGACATCTAGTAATTAAATTTTTTTTTTTTTTTTTTTTTAAGTATTTTAAAGTAAGACATGCATTTCAAAACAGCTAGCATTACCTTCTAAATGAAATATGTGAAGTCTCAACAAAACAGAGATATTTGTTGATGTTTATAGTAAAGAAAAAAAAAACATGACACAGGGGATAACATGGGATATGCTACTTCCTGTTTAGGATATTTAGTCATGTTACCTTATGGATTTTTTCTGTGTGTCAAAATTACATGTGGGTCAAAACCAGTGTTGGGGAGTTATGCATTAACTCTTTACTGTAATCTGATTAAATTTTTCAGTAACTTGTAACTGTAGTGGTTTCTTTTTCAGACAGGTAACAAAATGTGGTGACGGATAAGATTTTATGGGGAAAAAATAACATAGTTAAATTTAGTTTCATTTTTAAAAGCAGGACTATGGCTAATGCAGGGCTTTAAATTGGTAATAAAAAGAGCAAGGCCAAAATGGCCTTCAGTTCAATAAATTTTTAGAGGACACCAAGGCCATTAAACTAAAGTCAAGGCCAAACTTTAGGATGTAATTTTGCTGAGATTCATATATAAAGCTAATTATTGGCCACAGAAAGAAACAATACAGTTGAACTTAGTAATAACTATTTATTTATTCAGAAAATGCTGGGGTTTTTTGTTTTGTTTTTTTGTCAACCAGTAGCCTAGATTTATTTCTTAGCAGATTCAAGCCTGTGTGCTGAAGCCAGGCATTGGCTTTTATCGCTAATCCGTGGGACCATTATTGTTCAATTTTAATAGCATATATTCTACTCAGTTTAACAAACTAAACTCAGAAATCTCGTTCCTGTGTGTAACATACAAAATGCTGAGTTGCTGTGTTTCATCTATGGATGAACTGAATAAATAAAAACATGTCTTTATAATAAGATGGACAAATGATGATAATAAACACTGTAAAACAATGTATTATAGTATTTCCTACCATTTTGGTGTGGTAAAAATAAGGAAATTAAAATAATGGGATAACGGTAAATTGAAACATATTCAAGTTAGTTACAGCAAAAAAAAATTTTTAAACCAGAAAAAAAATTACTTATTGTAAACATTTCTAAACTACAGACCTGAAAAAAATGATCAAGTTGTGCACATATTTTTGCAGATTTGTAAAACTTTCTACTTTTTTTCTGGACGCTTTTCTGAGATGGCATTATTCGCACGGTGAAATCAATCTGCTTGAAAGAGTAGAGTTTGTTGTTATTTTTTTTCCCCTTGATGCGTCTTAACCACACAAAAAGTCATCATGTTATTGTTTGGATCCAAACACTTCCTAATACAGATGTCTCTAGTTATTGTACTGTAGCTGAAAGGCACTCCGGCCATAATGGCTGTGACTAGACATACATTTTGAGGGGCATTGTGGCAACTGAGAAGGGCACCCACAGCAGTTGCTGCATGGCCGGAGTTAATTTCCAGCCCTGCTAATGCATAAAATGGGAATTACAAAGTGCTTCAACAGTGTGCAAGTAAAACTTTCAATTTAATATGAATGTGTTTTTCATATCATCTTGTTAGAAAATGACATCCAAATTAACTATCCTTGTATTATTTGCTAAACATTTTTGACTGCATATATATTTATTAACTTAATCTGGTTTTCAAAGGTTTGTAGGATATTATTCTGGATAAGTTACAGTTTAACCTTTAACTTGGCAATATGTTATAGTACGTGATGTTAATTCAAATGTATGAACAATCAAATGGTTTTCCATTGATTCCCTTAAACAACATTATTCATCGTGAACAGGCACATTATTTTAATATGACCCTGGTGTTAATATTTCAGATACCATTGGGCTAAGTGTTGAGAAGAGAGACATGACCCACTACATTCCTAAATAGGTTATTTATTTATTCAGGAAATGTTTGGGGTAGGATAGCTCAATGAAGGTTGCCCCAGTACTGTCAGTCCTCCACCTTTTATAAGCACTGAAATCTTTGGTTAGTTACTTGTTTTTACTGCTCCGCTGCCTTTCACCCCCTTTGCAAATTGCTGGATTTTTATCTTCCCATTGCTGAGGATGATACCGCTGTCAAGTTAAAAAAACATATTTTCAATGTTTTCTTTCAATTAAAAGTGTAACACGTTTGCGTTTGCTATTTCTTACCATTTCGGAACTCTGAGGTTCTACTGTATATGCAAGGGAGGGGGCGGGTTTTAGAGCACTTATGTACTTTTACATACTCCTGGTTGATTGCTTCAGATTGTGAACAGTTTCTTTTCATTTCTTTTTTTTTCTTAATGCTTTCTTGGCTAAGTATCATTGCAGACCATGCCATAAAAGTTTTGGTACCGCTCAGCGAGATTAAAGAGAATAATCTGACTCCAAAGGGCTGCTAGGGTTTTGTTTCTTTGTACTAGAACAGGTCGATGCAGTTAGTAATAGAGTTTTTAAAAATGTAATAGACAACACAGGATCGTGCCCCTCTAACAAGTTAAATAATAAATACTACCACAGGACTGTCATACCCACAGCACCAATGAAGTCATCAGCCTAATGTTTATCTACTTGATTAAAGGTGTATAATAAAGAGACAAGGTTCTAATATTCATTCATAATGTGTGGCACCTTGTGTCTTTGTCCTGTGTAAAGCAATCACTTGTTGTGGCATGTGGCTGTACGGAGAGATGTGGTTCTATACCTTGACGACTGACGTCTCACGTTCAGCAGCTTATATAGGCTTGAGAAATAGAACCATCGTTTATGAGCAGAGTGGTTTGTGGTGACAACTGCTGAGAATTTCCCCAGCCTAAAATGCTGTCGAACCTGATGTCATATTTTGATGTCGTATTTTTTTAGTTGCTTACATAATATATGTGCCTATTCATTTGGGGGTGTTGCACAATATACAGCATGTGGAATACAGTACATTGAGACATTATTAATTGTACACACTTACCCCCTGGCCAATAGATATATGTGCAATAAATTGTGCACATTGGCATGCATAACCCACTTAAGCATCACCTGTTTATACAGTAGGCATTTTGGTCCATTCCATTAACAATTTTGACCAGATTTAGAGGTTACCAAAAGAGTAACACCTTCTTTCCTCTACTTCCATTGCATTTCCTGTTTAACAGACCCCCTCACACCTAAAGTCGGTCTACGAGACACAGCAGGTATTTTACATTCTGTTACACCCTCCCTTGGCAAGAGATTAGCAGCCTCTGTGAGCGAGGACAATGTCCAATGAAATGCTCCCCAGTACTCAGTGCACCATTGTCTGCAAGCAACAGGTGCATACATTGAGCACAGAACAGGCTCTGTTTGGAGTTGTCAGCTACCCAACATGCCCTTTTTTCTTAACACCTAAACGCCACATGAAGTCTGAGTCTTCCAACACAACACTGCGCTATCAGTCTTTCCTGGCATTGTAGGCCTCATTTGGAGAAGGCCCTTTCATACTGTTCAAATACCTTAACCACACACGCTGCTGAGTTAATAGAACATCACACATGTCTGTGCTAGGCAAGCCCAAGTATAACCCCTTTGAAAAAGTCTGCAGTCACCCCTGCTCAACTGCAGTACTTGAAAATCAAGCCCAGAAGAAAATACTGTGTTTTGACATAAAAATAAGCAACTTCAAAAAGAAATAACTGAAGGGCCAGGGCAAGATTTTTTATTTATTTTTTTGTCCAAACAATTGACATTATTATCCACCTGAATTCCAGAAAGCATACAATGCAAGTGCATTTCTGTAATGTTATGTTTTTATTTAGTTAATATTCAAGCTCCAAAAGTAAGCATTAATCTTTCTTAGCTGCTCAATAACAGACAGGATCTCCAGCCCTTACTGACGAAATAGAAGAAAAATAAAGAACGAGGTGACTGTTTTAATGTGCTTAACTGCAACAATTTAAATCACACAATGCTCCATCTAAGGTTTTGCTGGTCTGAATAATCCTGTAGCTTTCATTTGCCTCAGTCTGCTGGTACTTTTTTTGGCAGCTAAATCTCACAGGCGTTTTAGCAGCAGAAGCTGCGTGCATAATACACCACACGTAATTAATCTTGTGATTACAGGTGTGTTCGGTTGATTAGACAATACGGTTGATCAAAGATCGGATAATTGATATCTCTAAATGTATTTTAGGTATCTTAAAATTATTTTGAGATATCTTAAAATATTTAGATATCTGGAAATCATTTAGAGATATCTTGAAATATTTAGAGATATCTATGAAATTAATTTGAGAGATCTCTAAATTATAATTTGGCTTGCCATATTTTTTAGCTGTACACACAGTGAAAACTCAAATTTAGCTTAAATAAACTCTTCAAAAAATAAATGTGGAAAAAGGGGTGCTATACAAAGAAAATCTCACTGTACTGGTTTTCATTTATTACTCTCATAACAGAAAATAAGAAGTTGGGCCAGTGTTTGGAAAGCGTGAAGCATTTTCGAGTGACGTACCTGCATCTGTATCCCAATTATGAATCGTCTGTAGCAGCACTTTGCTGATTGTGTTTTTTATGTTAAATCCACACATTACTTGCCATTTTAGAAGCTGTCACGCAGGGGTTCATGTAATGATGTCAGAGGGAGCAGACACCAGTTAGGAAAGGTCCTGTAACCCACAATTCATTATAATCCCGGCATTTACAGCATAAAACTTTCAAACCCAACAAGAAGTTAATCCAAAAAGGATGAAATATTCTGCTCCTTATCCAGTGACAACAGAGGAGGAAAGGGAAAACATGGCCGACATCTTGACAGAAAGATGGAACAGGCTTCTTTGCAGGCATATGACACAGGTGGTGGCTGAAGATGTCACTGCCTAAAAACTAGTGTGGAAACTGTTCAAAATAAAAATTCTGACCTGTGTTTAAGAATGGTAATGCGGAGGACCGCATATCAAGTATTGAAGACAAAATGGAGCTATAGAAAATACGGTCACAATGGCAGAGAAATAGCAGAAAAGGCTATGGGACAAGTTGCAGGACTTAGAAAATTGCAGTCAACATCAAAATGTAAGGATTATCGGTGTACCTGAGAGCAGAGGAGGGAAATAAGAACACATCGACCTTCATAGTGAAAATGTTGAAAGACATTTTCGACATGCAGGGGGAACCTGATATGGAAATAGACAGAGCACATCGCTCACTAACATCAAGACCACAAGCAGGACAAAGACCACAATTTCTGAGATTTCCAGATAGAGAAAATATAATCCGGATGTCCAGGGAGAAGGTGAACTTGCAGTGGCAAGGACACAAAAATCATGAACTTTCAGGATCTGTCGTGGGAGCTTGCAGAAAAAGGCAACAGTTTGATGAAGCACAGAGACTTTGCTGAGAATGGAACTTTAAATATGCTACTCTGTACCCAGCAATTCTAAAGATCACAACAGAAAAAGAGGAAGCCAAAGAATATGTAAAGAACGGGGCAATTCAGGGACATGCTGGAGATGGCACTGCATCTGCATGTCGCAGAAACACGTGAATGCACAAGTCTCAGACAGCCATCCTCCTATCATAATACATATGAGTCTAAGAAATGTGGGGTATCAATACTTTTTGCAAAGTCATTAAATGTGGTAATCAAGAAGGAAATAAGTGACAATGAAGGAAGAGTCTTGATATTATTGGCAACAGTAAACAACCATAATTTAATTCTGGCAAACTTATATTCGCCGAATGTGGTGGACCCAGGGTTCTTATCTAATGTGGGGAAACTTATTTTGGAATTGGGAGACTTATCCTAGGGGGATATTTTAACCAGACCCAGGACTTGTTTCTGGATAAATCAACACCAGGGAATACTAAGAATCACAGTAACTGTAAAGCTCTGGCAGAACTAAGTAGAGAGCTCGGCCTGATAGATATATGGCGATTAATACATCCCACGGGAAGGGATTATACATTCTATGCCTCAGTGCAAAAAGTGTTATCTAGAACTGACTATTTTTTTAATTTCCAAAACACTAGTTATGAGTGTCAGTAAATGCGATATAGGAGTTATTGCAATATCAGAAATGGCGATTAAATCCTAGTGTATTACAGGACTCGGCTCAAACTGCCATACTTCAGAAGGAAATTGAATTATTTTTGTAATATTAACAAAGGTTTAACACAATACAACTCAGTGGTATGGGAAGCTTTTAAAGCATATATATAAGGGGTGAATTGATTAAAATGGCATCTACAAATAAATAAAAAGATTTAGAAAAGGTACGCAAACTTGAAAGAGTAATTAAGGAATTAGAGACAGCATATGGAAGTAATCCTTCTGCAGAAAAACTTCATAAAATGACAAAAGCTAAATCTGAGATGAATCCAATTTATAATAAAAAGCAGAATATGGACCCTGTCGCTGGTTCTTGCGCGGATGTGTGCAGCTGGAAAACGCGTTGCTAGGCAACCAATTGAGCAGGTAGGTTCGCCCAGCACTGAGCTGATTGGGAGGTCCGGATTAGCTGGGGGGCGTGTCCGGGGAGGCTGCATGCAGCTCAGAAATCGTCTGGTCCTTAGCTTGAGGCGACTGCACCGCAAAGCTACACAGATGGGCGCTTTGTTTACATCGAGGTGGAGGGTGTCCGCTCCGCAGGATAACTACGGAACCCTTCAACTGCAAGACGGAGCCTGTGAAGGTTCTGCCCAGCCAGGACTGTCGTAAAGACCCGGTGTCGCTGTGAGGCCGGGACTTTGGGAGCAACAGCAGTAGGTTAGTTTAGGGGATGTTGATCCCAACCAGTATAAAGAGGGTTTCTTAGTGTAGTAGGTTCCTGGAGTGGGACGTCTCTTTTAGTGAGACTAGCGCTCGCCTTGTGTGGCAAACTTTTATTTTTAGCTTTGTTTTGTTTCTTTTCTTTATTAAATCTGACACTAGGGTTACCATTGCTGCTACCGTAGTGGCAGCACCTGTGTTAATTAAATCTGCGCTTGTGGCGTGCCAACACTACACGCTCTGTCTCTGATTCATTATTATTCAGTGACGACCCATGCATGTAGCACTTACCCGTTACATTACAATACAAATTAAAATAAACCCATTACGAATTAGGTGAAAAAGCAAGCAAACTACTAGCATGCCAACTTAAAAATATAGAAATGAACTCCAATATTCCAGCAATTAGAGATGAGACTGGACAGGTACATATAGACACCAAGTCTACTGATAGCACCTTTTAAAGAATACTACCATAAATCATATCAACCAGAATCAAAAGCAGGAACTCTAGATTATAATAACTTATTTTCCCTGATTAAATTACCAAAACTTAATGTAGAATGAATAGTGCAATAATAACACCAATACCAAAGCCCGGAAGAGACATCATGGAATGCTGAAGCTACAGGCCGATTTCTCTACTGAATGTAGATTATAAAATTTTAATCAAGGTTATCGCTATAATACTAAATAAAATTATACATATGTTGGCTAAACCAGACCAAGTAAGCTTTGTCACAGGGAGAAATGCTTCAGACAATCTGCGAAGGTTAGCACATTTGATACGGGAGGTCAGGGGCCAAGATGACCCAGTAGCAGTAATGTCCTTGGATGCAGAAAAAGGCATTCACAGGGTTGAATGGGGGTATCTCCATCACACTCTGGACACCATTGGATTTGGCCCTCTCTTTCACTTTCTGATAAAGGTGCTTTATGGTAAGCCATCTGCAGTAGTTTTAACAAATGGACTGCTCTCCCCCGCTTTCTCACTGGGTGAGGGCACAAGGCAGGGCTGCCCTTTATTCCCCCTCTTATTTATACTGGCTTTAGAGCCTTTAGCGGAAGCCACAGGATCTTGCAAAACCATAAAGGGCATTTCTATGGGGGCCCAGGAACACAAAATAATGCTCTGTGCGCATGAGGTATTGATACTCGCCTCTGACCCCCAAAGGTCAGTTCCATCGTTGCTCAGCTTAGTGGAGTCATTTTCTGTGATATTTGTATGCAAGATAAATTGGTCTGTCAGAAGTCCTACCATTATCAAAATGTTGCCCCTCTTCACTGTTTGGTAAATGGAAATTTAAATACTTGAAAGATAAACAAAATACTTGGGAATTCTTATAAACCCTAGGCTGGAAAAAATGGTGCACTCCAATTTAGAGATTACTATAGATACAATTACAACCAATTTGCAAAATTGGAGTAGGCTAAATCTTTCAATCTGGGGGAAAATCTATGTAATAAAAATGGTATGTGCATCACAAGGTAACTACTTATATGATCCCTTCAGCAATTTAACCTCTTTTTTCCCCAAACTGAATAAATGCTTTTTGCAATGTATTTGAGGGGGGGTGGGGGGTCGGGATGACGAACCACGGCTGGTCCCCTCTTTTGCAGTTTGATTCGCACAGATTTACACACATTTCTTTTTAAACATGCCATAAAACTAAGGTGCTGTCCCACCAAGCTTCTTGTATATATTCCTTTGTAATAGAAAATATAACCCCCAACCTGACTAGAGTCAAAATGATGTGGGACCTGAGTAGACTGGGAAAATCTCCTTGCTGCTTAAAATTGTTGTAGACTACCAAAAAAGTTAAAAACAAACAAACAAAAAAAAACACTCTACCATTATTGATTGGATCTTCTTCAAACACCCATACTTGCCAACATTGGAAACTGTTCTGTTAAGACACCAGAAGGGGGTGGGGGGTTGGTGGTATGACTGGATATGTCAATAAACTGAGGTCTGGTCAGTCATGGAGCACAAGGGTCAGCAGCCGCTAAAGAGAGAAAGAAAAAAACAGTACATGATAAATATTGGGATTTTCTTCCTATGCATCGGGATGCGGGACATTTGCTAGGAAATCGGCACTGGCCATATAGGGACTGTTGGCATGTATGCACACCTTAGGGTAAACATGCACTAAATTCCATTCAGCCATTTAGACGCAATCATGTTACCACCAGAGGGTTGTCAGGCAGCCGTTTTGTATAGGCAGTAAAAATCAAAATGTTCTCGCAAATTCTCCTTCAGTGGCTTTTACACGTTTCAGATTGATACAAATCATCACAGAGATACAACAGCGTACAAAATTAAAAATCCACCTGCAACTTATCAAAGCCAGTTTCTGGAAGGACAGAGCAGTTGAGCAGTGAGAAAGAATCATTTATATAAAGGTATGTTGGTATATTTATATGAAGGTGTGTGTATGTGTAAACATCCAATCACAGTGGCTGGCTTATGACCATCTTTGTTTTTTTGTTTTTTTTTGGTTGTTTTTTTAGCTATTCGGTTGTCGAGTATGTATTAGCAGTTTTTAATAGTGATACAGATAAATACTGTGCTCAGAAAATAAATCAATAAACAGTTATTTTTATATCTGTAATATTTATCATTAAGCATAGGCAGCCTTCCAGAGTCATAAAGGCATCAAAGAACACCAGTATGTTTACTTTTTCTTTGTAACTTGAGGTCAGTTTGTTCTGCTTTTGAAGTTCAGGATAAGCCCATTGCTGAACTTCCACCCTATCTTTCCAAGTATAAGGGGTGGCCAAGATGGATGGTGCCCTGTTTAAGTGTGCTGTTTACCTTGCACTCTATCAAGTCAATGTTTTACTTTTTTGCAGGTATGCTTCATGAACTTTATAACCATAGTGCCTTTGTTACTTGCTCCATTGGCAATAGGGTGTTGCTTGCTGTTCCCAAAGAGGTCACAGCTGTCTCACCTCCAAGTATTCCACAATTAGACTGTTTTCCTCCAAGCCTCCTTCCTGTCAGCAGCAGTGAAATACAATGTACAGCTCATCCTATCTCGTATGGTATTTTTGGAAAATAAGACTGACAACCAACTTTACACCACAAATGAGACATTATGGGAAAGGTTATCTATGTATTTGCTCCAGCACAGCTACAGTGTTACATTTTAACCACATTTTAAGGTCCCCTACACACCTAAGTTATCTCTTGATAGTTGTGTGCAAAACAAAATAAATAGTTCAGACATTACACAAATGATTAATAAATACAATCTTGTAAAAGTGCTTCAATGTAGGATAAACTAGAATAATGTATCAATTTGTTGCACTGGGCGAAATTGTAAGGTAACTGCTGCCTAATACCTCAGAAATTTCAGTTTTCAACTATGGCCAAAAGTTTTGCATCACCTTGAATTTTAGGATTGAGACATAATGATATATATATATATATATATATATATATATATATATATATATATATATATATATATATATATATATATATGTGTTATCAAAGAAACTAAAAAAAAAAAAAATTGCACAAGTCTATTGGAAGCCAAAATAGTAGTACAGTACAGTATTTCCTGTTAGATTTCGAAATGTCACATTTTTCCATTTTTGTCAGTTTTTTGTTAAGCATATGGAAAACTACAAAGCGGTATGTAATTCAATATGTTAATGTAACATTATTCAGCAGGTTTCATTCGACTTTATGAAGCAAAATGAGTTAATACTATAGGGTGATGCAAAACTTTTGGCCAGAGCTGTACTACTCATTTTTGGAGTTGTAACGCAGTTAATCGGCATGTTTTGCAACAATCCTTTTCTGTACGTCTGTATTCGGAAACTTGGTTGTACTTCTGAAAGGAGAATCCTCCCACTAATCCAACACATAATATATATACCAGATTGTCACAAAGACGGCCAGAGTGGGTTGCGTCAGACCAGAAAGGAATACACAGACAGAGACGGTGGTGATGATGAGCTGAGTGCAATGGCTGCACTCAGCGTTTAATAACAAAATAAAAGGTTTAAACAACGGAATACAAAACAGGACACGGCACTTGACGCCAAAATAAACAGACAGACAAAACGACTAGACACTAACACACAGGTGAAACGGAGACAAACAAACACGGTGAGAATACACTTATTATATTTATAATTACGCTGATTTTAACTCTCCTCTCTCTCTCCCGTTCTCCACTCTCTGAACACCTAACCCCGAGTGACTAAAAATGTGCCTATTTATACTCTTGTGCTGGGAATCAATTACTAATTAATTATTCACTTGAATCCCAGCACGTGAATGAATTACGTGCAACCCCGTGCCACACATTATACATATTTTATCTGCACGTGAAGTGATGTGCCATCCTCGTGCCTAAATATAATTATACACTTTTTAAATACACGTGAAACACAGACCCGTTTATATCCCGTGTACCAATCTATACACCAACATTAACACACGCAACATACAACACATAACACACAAATGCACACAGGGGCGGGGCGCTTTGCCACATATACCCCCCCCCTGTGCAAAGCACACATGGCCTCAACGGCCACCTCCCCCCTTAAATACCCAGCAGTCCAGGCCAAAGTCTCGGGCTGGGAAGGGAGGCTTCAGTGGGCCCATGGCTGGAAATGCTGTCAGCTCCCCTGCCGGTAGTGGCACGGCTGACAGCATGCTGGTCCCGTCCTGCAGCGAAAAAGCTGCGGGGGCAGGTGGTCCCCCGACCTTCCCCTTCTTCGTAGCCGGCAGCTCCCTCCTGTGGGGCTCCGGCCACAAGAACTCCTGCAGCGAAACTGCTGCTGGGGAAAGTGGTCTCCAGACCTCGTCCCCCTTCTTCGTGGCCGGCAGCTCCCCTTTCTGGGGCTCCGGCCACCGTACTCCCTGTGGAGGTACGGGCAGCAGAGGCAGCTCCTGCTCCTCTGCTCCGGGCGGTGGCGGAAGCAGAGGCAGCTCCAGCTCCTCTGCTCCTGGTGGTGGTGGAGGCAGAGGCAGCTCCTGCTCCTCTGCTCCTAGTGGAGGAAGTGGTGGAGGTGGCGGAGGCAGAGGCAGCTCCTGCTCCTCTGCTCCTTCCGGTGGAGGTGGCGGAGACAGAGGCAGCTCCTGCTGCTCTGTTCCTGCCGGTGGAGGTGGCGGAGGCAGAGGCAGCTCCTCTGCTCCTGGCGGCGCTGGCTCCCTCCGCTGTGGCGGCTGGGCTGGTGCGTGCCGTGCTGCCTTCAGCAGCATGAATAGAGGCTGCTGGGGGACACCTCCTGCCCCTCTCCCCCCGTGCAACCCCGTGCCACACATTATACATATTTTATCTGCACGTGAAGTGATGTGCCATCCTCGTGCCTAAATATAATTATACACTTTTTAAATACACGTGAAACACAGACCCGTTTATATCCCGTGTACCAATCTATACACCAACATTAACACACGCAACATACAACATATAACACACAAATGCACACAGGGGCGGGGCGCTTTGCCACACAGATATACAATATATACATACCCCTTTTGTCTTGATGTGTTTTCATGTGGTCCTCCTCCTCCCCAGCCTTCACCTTTCAGCATGCTTGTCAGGGGGGATGGTGGCCCAAGTGCCACTTGTCCTGCCTGCTGGCATTAGTTCATTTAAATGAACATACCATATCTTCATAGTTGTGCCAGCATAGGGCCGGCTAACGTGCTCCAATGGACAAGGCCATGTGCCAAGTTAAAATACAATGTAATCAATTCAAGCAATCTTTTATTCTCTCTGTCAATATAATAAAATGCTAGCTTCTAATGGTGTATGTCTCCTTTCTGAAATTACAGTGCTGTATAGATAAAATAACATGACCCAAGAAAATAAACTCCATTTGAATTGGTCACAATATAGCATTCATAACACCTTCAGTAAGGGATAAAGAATTTGTAGTGAAAAAATAAAGCTGACAAATGGTTTTTGATTCAAAAACACTTTATATACAAGATATTCAAACTCACTTTGGACAAGGCCTCAGTACAGCTCACTGCATATGTTTGTATCAGAAAGCACGGATATCCATGGAGTCAATTCGAAAGAGATGAAAAGACATTGTGACAAAACTTCACAATGTTTGATATTTATACCTTTGTAAACAACTGTTGACTCCCCTTCAACCCGACTGGTTTCTGTCTGATAATTGAGGTAGTCTCTCTCTCATCACACACAGCGAGCCTACCACATACTTCCTCTGGGAAAGGGGGGGCGGTGCTCTTTGACTTTATGGTTCGCCATGTACTACATTGAGCAGGGCGCATCCATTTTGTCTTTTAATTCAGCTTCCCCCATCTGTGACTTTGAGTCGTGTTACGCTATGCAAAACTGCACGTAGCTGGTTTTGCCGATGGGAAATGAAAAGAACTCGAAACTTACACAATACTGTATAGAAACTTAATATAAAAGCATATTAAAGCAACTGAATTAGTAAGCACATTAAAACGACTATAAACAACACATTCACACAAAATTTAAACATAATGATTAAAAACAACTTAACTATAAAAGACACAAAAATACACATAATGCAAAACATATAATTAATAACATAATTAATACCTCATGTAGAAAGCCATTACTACAAAGCAGTGAATCTGTGAGTGATGTTAAGCGTGAGAAACACTGATTGACCAGTATGAATTGTTTGTCTCACTTAAAATATTTCTACTGTAATATTATTATTATTATTATTATTATTATTATTATTATTATTATTATTATTTAGCAGACGCTTTTATCCAAAGCGACTTACAGAGATTAGGGGGTGAACTATGCATCAACACTGCTGCTGCAATCACTTACAATAGGACCTTGGTTTTAATGTAACTTATATTCATTAAAAATACCACTGCCAAATGAAAAGGATGAAATGATTATTTTATTTTTTTTAAATAAAGGATGCAAATCATAGAGGTAAACTGGAGCCCACTTTGCTGATTAAAGTATGGAATACAGCCGAACACTTTTTAATCTATGCGGTAGTTACACCCTTCTATGTCTTTGTAGTTTTACAGATTTATAAACTGTGCTAGACAAATAAAATCAAGCAGCATAATTCTGCATGAAGATATAAAGCAGAGGTCTTCATCACTCCACTGGTATGTTTCAAAGTTCTGTATAATTTTATTGTTGGAGGTCCTTGCCTCGTAGCAAAATTGTACACGCCCAATTTTATTTTTTAATTGAATGTTTTCCAAAACTGATATGCAGTCTACCATGCTGTTTTCGATGCACGTCATCTGTTTATTGAAATCTGGAAGCCAAAAAAAGGAAAGGTTAGGCTCATCACCTTTCATGGCATATTAAAAAGCAATAATTCAACATGAAAGTACTTGTTTTTTCTAAGGCTTATTGTATGTACGTATGAAATGTCAGAATCCATCAATTAAACATTATCATACAGTTTATAGGCAGTAAATCAAATTTTATTGTTTTCATTTGGGTATGTAATCCAGCCTATGACCTCATTGCTGGTACTTAAGTGCAATAACCTTCCTGAAATCTCTGAACGCTTGAGCAGTACAGAAACTTACTTAACTTACTTAAGGGAAAACAAATAAAAAGAATGTATAATAAATCCAACATGACTTTATTATAGACATATTTTGCCATTTAAATTCATTTATTAATAAATGTTATGGGAAGGAGCCTTTTTTCAGTTTTGCTTGTATAGATTTACAACAATATTTCCTGGGCACAGGAATGAAAATGTACTGAGGGTAAGATAAGAGGCTAACCTGGGAGTTGGAACAATGCCTTCTGGCTACCAGTGAAGAAGTACTGCCAAGCTACCTAAAAGATTTATTTTTGGATTTGTTCATTCGTTCAAGAATTTGGGGAATTAGCACAGTACTGAACTGTTTCAAAGATCATCATATACAGCACCAAAAGTAGAATAAAGAGGTAGGACTTTGTACATCTACAATTAGCAATCATGTTTCACAATCGTTTCTTATGTTCAGTTCATGTTTCACAATGGTTTCTTACGTTCGGTCAGACAGAAATCCCTCCGTGGGAGGGACACATTCCAGATAATACATTAATTAAATCCTACTTCTGCATTAATCTTTACAAAATCTCACATTTGCCTAGATTAAAGAATTTGATAATATCACTGCATGTACTGTATCAGTAAAAATTATTTCTTAATATTCTCAATAGAGCTCTTATAGTAAGAATTTTATATTTCTGTTTTTATGTTGCCTTGTCTTCAATTTGAAATGTTTGAGTGAGGACATGGTTCTAGCTAACACTTTACATTTTGAGCACATAACTTTTTTATTAAAATCAAGCATGACCCAGTTTACATGACCCAGTTTACTGAACAACTAACACAGTACTTTCCCTGTTATCACTAGACTAAGCTTCTGAGTTGCCATTTTATGATACTTTACCATGTATGATCTTTGTACCCTTGGCACAGGAAGCCAGCCACTCCCACGGTGTGCATCAATCTGGATTTGCAGCTCAGAGGAGAGGCCTGGGTCCCAGAGCTCTCCAATTTAACATGACCTCTTCAAACCATTACGTTATGTGTCTGCTGAAGGAGAACAGCTGATTCAGAGATAAGCTTTCCAGTTCGAAAAAATGCATGATAAGAGAGCAAAGCAGCATTAATTCAATACAATGCTCTATGCAGGAATAAAGTTGTATTTTCAAAGCTCTTTACTCCAAAGGGTGGGGGTGGAAGTTATAAAATGAGAAATAAACAACATAACTTATTTAAACTGTTTTTAATTAAATACTTGCTGATTTTTTTATTTTTATTTTTTATAGTTTTGTAACTTAAACATGTGCTTGACAATTCAGTAATTTACTCTGGAGTAAAAAGCTCTGAAAATCAGCCCCTTTTGGTCAAAGTGTAACTAGAACAAGACAAGAGTGGATTTTATTTTTTGTTTACCCCTACATCATTATTTGTAAATTTAACCATTTTTCTAAAACTTTTTCTTACATGGCAAAAGTTCATTGTATTATTATGCAGTAACATGGCTGTATTTAAAAAAAAAAAAAAAAAGGTAATTATGTCTTAATTAGCTGAAGGGCAGAATTATGCAATTTACTAAGGGGCCCTGTTCATATTCTTGGTCTTATAGTAAAGCCTTTCAGTTCAGTATCACACCCACATACAGTACACAGGGTTGTTAATGGAAGCAATATGCCCAGCTTATCTGTAGGCAGGAAATATACCAGTGGCCTTGTAAGGTACCTGGCAGCATTATCTGTCCTCTTTAAATTATATCCAAAGGGAGAAGGTAGCGATCAAATAGGAAAGCCCCAGTTCCAAAAGCAATAAGCTAAAAGTGCTGTTGACTGTGTGGTGAGTCACTTAATGAGCTTTCAATGTGTGTGTCAGTCGACCAGGAATATTTATTTAGATTAAATAAATAAATAGATTAGTGCCATCTATTACATTTAGGACAAACCAATTGGAGTATGTTAGTTTTCAATAAAACCCATTTATAACATTTAAATTAAATAAAAATACTTACACAGGTAAAAATATACGTTCAAGCAAATTGTAGCTATAAATTATAATTCCATTTTGAATTTCCATTGGCTACATAGATGTACAGTTTTTAAAGAAACACATATTATTGCAATTTTTGCAAACGTGTATTTTAATTTTAAAACAGACATCTGGTACTATGCTAGGTTAAAGAAGGTACTCGGGTTGCTTGCTGTACCTTCCTGGAAGTCTGTTACTATTTTACTTGCTTGGTTGCGTCACCCCAGCAGTGTCTTCTGGGTTAAAGCATGTTACTGGCTGAAAGCATGTTTGTCAATAGGGGATGCAGCTGATTCATTATTGACAGGACAGAAATGAAATGGAGGGATGGGGACAATTTGACCCTCCAGGGGAAATAACAGGAAGTGCAAGACAGTCTAAAAGCATGGCTTTCAAACAGGGATTAATTTAACCTAGTGTAGTACCAGATATTATGTTTTAAAATGAAATTACATTGCTCCCTCTCCATTTGGTGGTCATAATAAAGAGATTCCACAGTACTGTATATAGTTTCCAAATGTACCAAGTGTCATGTCAGATGTATTTAAATCTTTCCACAGTATCAATGTATTAGGCAATTGTCCAACAGGAACATATAATGGGACTTTAAAAAAAAAATTAGATTTGTCATGGTGATCACATGTTGGTAAGCACAAATTCCTTCTCTGTCGAGAATGGAGGATTTACTGGGACCTCAGCATTCAACAGGTTTAAAAGCAGCTGTCACAGTGCTGGCATGACAAGTCATGACATCAGTTCCTTTATTGAAGAACCATACAGCAGAGGTCTCCATGGTGAATTGTTAAACAGTAAACTGGAAACATTTTGTGGCATTAGAGGGCCAAGAAAGCCAATGCTTTGAACAAAAGTAATCCAGCTGTGAAGATATTAAATTGGTTCATTTTGCTCTAGTCGTTTTAATAGGATTTGAGTAAATTTTAACCATTTTATAAGGCTGTACTGTAGTCTGCAACATGAGTTTCTGAATTTCTGTGTGGTCACAGAAGCCCTGTAATTACAATAATTACCTTGTCAACTGAAAGCAGTAATTGACACAAAGCTTGGGCAATCACAGCAGGTTCCCCACATACCTCTAGAATGCTCCCTACTGTAGAAAATGTTCTAAATACACTCCACAGGCCGTCAAATGTTATTTTATGGATTGGACACTAAATATTTTCTCAAGCATTTGAGGCCCTGATACTATCTCCTGGCTCCAGTCCACAGTTTTACTCCTCCAGTGTTGTCCGATGCATACATGCCATATTGATTCAACTAATCAGCTGCTTTCATTTCAGTTCCAAAGCCTGGTTGGTGCTCTAGCCTTTCACCTAAGGAGACCCGAGGTTCAAATCCTGCTTAGATCACATGTAAAATGAGTGCTGCTCAATTATTCCAGTAACTGTTTCCGAAAGGCTCAAAATCTATTTTGGATTCCTATGTGAATTTTCAGCCATCATTTTAGTGTTACCCTTATATGTATGGTTGGCGAGTTTTTGTTCTGAAGATTACTTTTAAGATTACTCACCCAGCCAGTAATCTGACAAGACAGCACTTGCACTTTGTGTATATTAGTTATCTTTAATTAAATGATGACGTGTTGAGATTAATACAGACCTAAAATGAAACAAGCCAGTGGGCCAGGTCCGTGTGGTGACACTTGCAAAAGGAATCTTGTGTTTGACCCAGTTTTGTATAAAATGAGTAAAATGTTAGTGTTATGCACTGCTGTTTCGCATTCTGACCCCAGTCCGTTGCAGGAGGTTAAAAGTGAAATAACTGCTGGTACAAACACAACTGGCTCTATTTGAGTGCATAATAACAAAAGCTTAAAAGCAACTACTATTTAAAATGAGTATCAGACTCATGGCACCTTTCGAAAAATCTGACCCCAGCACTGGGGCAGGGTCTCTTTGAAAATAAGTACACCTGCTCAAAAGTGACCCTCAATTAATAGGGATATTAACAAGATCATTAAAAGTGCTTAATAAAAAAGCACTGCAAAACACTGCTATTGGAATCTAACAAACAGAACTTGAAGACACTGAGAAAAAAAAAATGTAGTATTGGATATTCTACCATGTGTATTTTGTACAGTAAACCCTCTGTTATCCAAACTAATTGGGACCAGTTGTTTTGATATTCAAATTGTTTGGATAATACATTTACAAGTGTAAAACTGTTTGTTTTACTTTTCCAATCAAGAAACCTCCTGAAAAGATACAGTGTAAGTCCTTTACCTTTAAATATATAACCTGCAATACTGCACTGTACTGTAAATACTTGGAGATTTAGGGATGGTTAGGTTTCCTCCGGCAACAAAATCACTGCACACAAGACAGGTTACCAGGGGGGTGTTCGGATAATAGAGTTATTTGGATAATCAGGGTTTTACTGTATTTGTATTTTTGGTAGAATTAATGGAGAATAGATTTAATCGAAAATAATAGTTCTTAAAATGTGACTTATGTTTTAATGTAACATGCAAGGTTAACAAACTGTACATTATTAAATGCTGTTTATTAATTGTATTCCTCTAGCACTTGCCTTCCTAAACTCCCTGCAAATACTGACCAATGTGATATTATGGCTCTTTTCCAGTCAGAAAGTAAACACATTTCCCGCAGAACTCTCCTGCTGTGTGAAGGACTGGCTCTGTTGCACTTGAGGTGCAGATAAAAGCAACACCCCACTGGCCACTATTGTTTGCCTTTTCCAAGGCCGTGCTTTGTGATTAAAAAACCTGAGATTAGAAAAAGGAATTACCAAAATGATTGTGTCTTCAGTTGTTGTCCAGGGGAAAGAGAACAAACACTTGAATTAAGTTGTCATGGAGGCTGTACAGCACCTTGGGCCTAGGAAATGTGAGTTTTAATAAATGAGCTGTCTACCTATACAGCACAAAGGATAGCTCACCTCAATAGTTTTTTTTTTCCATTGATGTCCCTGAGATTATATCTTTAACAATTGTGACAGTTTTGAAATTACAGTATGTGTCTTTAAAAGTAAGCAAAATGATTTTGGTCTTAAACAGTAAGTAGTGGGGTTCTGAAAAATATAGAGTTACACGTCCCCACATGTTGCTACAACTGTTTAAATAACGTACCTGTCATTTTTCTTTTCATTGTTAACATCCTGACAACTTTTTACACTTTAAAGTCTGTTTCAAAGCTCTTTTCAAAATGTCTGCTCTAGTGCACTGAGAGTGTAAGGATTATTGCCCACATTGTCAAACAGGTAACACAGCAATAACGATCCATGATGTGGTGCAGTGTCGTAAGGAATTAGTAGACCGGGGAAAAAGTGGATAGTGCAAGTGCAGTAAGGCAAAAGGAAGGCGTGGCAGCAGCTTGATTAAAGGGGAGGTTAACTACATGAATCAACATTTTCTATCTTTTATCGAAATTAAAATGTTTTAGTAATATATTCTAATGACACTTTTCAAAACTTCTTAACCAGGGCTTGAATTTCATTTTTGTGTGCCCTATGGTACAGCCTATGGGGGGGATTCCAACATTTTAGGGAGGAATGGCAAAAAAAAGGCACTTTTGCATATAAAAAACGATTTATATGTTTACTGCATCATTCACACTGGTGTTGCTTTAAAATAAGCTGCTTTCAGGAGACCTAACAGCTGTTCATCAATGTGAGACAGAGCACTCTCCATTGCTTTTGCCATTGCCTGACGTGAAGTTTTTGCTGCAGCAGAAGAAAAAGCTACTTTTCTTTTAAACTCTTTACATTCAGCCCTATTTCCGCCTGTTTTTCACAGTTTTCATTTATGTATGTTTAACTACTGGATAGTTTGTATTGCATGCATGTAACAAATCAAATGAAAGGCCACAAAATGTCCTTTCATATTATGTAAGTTGCAACAGGATCAGGCATACTCTGTGTGGTGGAGATGAGAATATATGTAAAAAAAAAAACGCTTTTCCAAAAAAAATCATGTTTGGTCACTGCTATATATATATTGTAATCACAGATGGCTAAAAAAAAAACACTGCACCATTAAACCTCAATATGAAATGAACATGGAGGGGAAGCTTCTAAGCTTTCCAACAATACCGCCCCTTTCAGTCTATCTGCTACAACGATGGAGCAAGACTCAAAATGAATCCTAAGCTGTTCACATGATGAGATGCTTAACTTCAAGCGATCATAGTTCTGGATAGGAGTACCACATATACACACTGAATACGTCTTTGGAAAGCCCTGAATCTATACTTTTAAACAGTTGCAGATTTCAAGTTAGCTGTAACATTTTATAACTTGAACTGCAATTGTTGAAGAGCTGAAAACAAGTAAAAAAAGCAAATTATCAGTTCAATTAAGGGTACAGTTAAGTAATTGAGAGCTCAGTTGGAATGAAAACCAGCAGACTCAGGGGGTCCCCAGAACTGAGTTTGAGAAGCCCTCTTCTAAAAGAACCTGTTCGTGATGGAGATGCATGAGTCTGATAGTGACCCACAAACAACTAGAATTATATCTAGAAAACCAAAATTCCAGTCAAGTAAAAACAATGTTTTGATAGAGGAGGTAGTAAAACACAGTTCAGTTTTATTTGGACCAAAATCTCTACCGCCTGTAGGAAGAAAAACAATCTGGAATTCCATAACAAACTAAATATGTGCCTGTCTGTATAATCAGCATGCAATTAATTCAAATATATAATTAATACAACTGAGTGGTTTCCACTTAATCAGTCGATCAACTGCGTTATCCTCCATTTTACATTTAATGCCTGCACAAGACACGCACCAAAATAAAATAATAACAAAATATATTGTGTTTCTTACCTCTGATGCGATGCAAAACGAAAAAATGTAATTTCAATCAACACTCATAAATTAACACATAGTGCATTACAACAGTGCTCAGATGACGCAATCCGCTACTGCTACTACTGTGTTTCAGATAGACAAGACTTCGCAATCAGAGGCATTGCCTCCTCTGATAGAAAAAAAACAAACTCTGGGCTCCTCTGATTAAAACCTGTGCTCAGATCACGCGACCTGCTACTGTTACTACTGTGTTTAATAGGAGATAAGAGTTTGCAATCGAGGCAGAGCCTCCCTCATAATAAAAACGCTCCTCCAGGACCATAACACCTAACATCTGCCACTGCTAGTACCCTAAGCAGGCCAGGGATATTATGGACATGAAGGCTCAGATGGCCCAGGTCCTGGAACTCCTGTCTCGACAGGCACCTGTGGCTCCAGCCGCAGTCCCAGCGCCAATACCACCCCAACTACCATACCCTCCCTTCCCCAAGGGAGATCGGGGTGAATGGGAAGAGGCGTCCCAGCTGGCAGAGGAGGACACGCTCTCTATAGCACCGTCCTGGGATGCAGCCTCCTTCTCCTCTGGCATGGAGGTAGAAGGGGAGCCCGAACCCCTTGCCGAGGTGGAACCTAGCTACGAGGTGGCCTCGGAAGCTAGCGCTCCTCTGCTGTCGGACTCAACGTCGGCACTGATGGGGCGCGCTGCAGCGTTCCTGCAGGGTCCCTGGACGCCAGTGGCAGAACCAGGTCCGTATTCCGGACGCAGACAATGGATCCTCACCCTCAAAAGTTCCCAGCCTTCCCGGACTTCATGGAGGAGGTACACTCCTCGTCCGGCCTCAGCTCCAAGCGTGCTGAAGCAGGCAGCACAGCTTGCCTCCTTGGAAGGCGCTGAAAAGCTGGGACTAGCGGGGTACCCCCCAGTAGACTCCACCATAGCAGCCTTGGTCAAGGCCCCACCGGTGGGAGGATTAGCCAGAGACCTGGCGTGTCCTAACCCGCAGTGCAGGGTGATGGAAATGCACCTCAAGAGGGCGTATGCAGCGGAAACACAGATAACCCGCCTGGCAAACACGGTGAGTGTAGTGACGGCCTATATGGACGCTGTACTGTGCGAGGCCCTGCTCCCGAACTATGTCCAGCACGCTGCTACGAATCTCTGGTTTCCAAGGGAAAGCTCTTGGCCGGAGCCTGGCTAGCTTGATTGTGGCTCACAGACAACTGTGTAGCCCTAGAGCTATCAGATGCGGTTGTGGGGACTTTGCAGAACGCTAGGGCACATTCCACTAGGTCGTTGTACGCCTAGAAGTGGAAGTATTTCCAAATGTGGTGTCTGACTAAGGGTCATGACCCAATCTCTTGCCCCATGCCAGTTATTTTACAGTTTCTGCAAAAACTGCTAGATGCTGGTAGGTTACCTTCCACCTTGAAGGTGTATTTAGCAGCTATTTCTGCATGCCATGCCCCGTGGATTTGGTATCTCCGGGTGCGTATTTTTTGGCTACCCAGTTTTTTAAAGGCGCACGGCGATTACATCCTCCCAGGAAGACTGTTCTCCCTGAATGGAGCCTTGATATTGTACTGAAGGCTCTCACGAAGGTCCAGTTTGAGCCCATATACTCCATAGAGTTGAAGTATCTGTCTATGAAGACAGCCTAGACTAAAGGGTTAGTTACATCTTGTAACTATCGCTGTCCGATATTTGTACTGCGGCTAGCTGGGCTACGCCGCATACTTTCTCCTGGTTTTACCACCTTAATGTGGTAGATCCTGCCCTGCCTTCGTTAGGCACGAGGGTCCTTGAGGGTGTAAGCTCACACTGCTAACCCTTGGGTTATGCGGTTCTGATGCATCCCTCATATGCTGCCGTTCCTTCTCCCTCGCGACGGCTCTGGTATACATTATCACATACATAATGTTGTTGGTGGTCGTCTTTGAATTGAAAGGGAACGTTAGGTTACTTACCATAACCCTGGTTCCCTGAAAGAGAAGACGACAACCAACCGCGAGGTCGCATCTGTCGCCCTCACGGGTTCGATGGAAAAAGAGAAATGGCTTCCTCAGGATGATGGTTTTAATCCCTCGGTGTGCGGGACTGAATGCGTCACCCCAGGAAGGGGCCTACCAGCAGCTCTGATATAAAGAGCTCAGCAATACATACCCAATTGGCAGGCATATCCCATACATAATGTCGTTGGTGGTCATCTTGTCTTTCAGGGAAACAGGGTTAATGTAAGTAACGTAACGTTTTCCTACACTTGCCATTAATATGTTGGCTTAAGCCACACAGCACTGCAGAATTCGAACGAGAATTCGAACGAATGTCTCAGATGAACATTGTAAAAACAGATGTCAGAAATTAATTGTCTACAGACATTCTGAATGGAATTCTGATTATCAAGAATGCTGTTAAAAACAGCACCAGCTTCAGACCAACGAAGCAAATGATCCAGTCTGCAAATGTGTCCATGTATGACCATAAGAAGTAAATAAGACCTAAAGAAATGTAAGTACACAAAACCAGCCTATTTTATAATTAGGGCTTCTCATTTTTGGTTTTAACCGATAAAACCCAATAAAACACCCCCAATACAAAAAAAATGAAATCGGTGGATAGCCAATAAACACTGACTAAATATTTTAAATGTTTCCATTTTTTTATAGTGTCAGTAAAAAAATAAAATAAAAAAAAAACCCACTGTAAATCTGTATGTCAGTAAAATCAAAATGACAAGGTTGGTAACCCCCTGATTTTTTAATATATATTTGTGTGGACTATTGGAGACCTATAGTTAGTGGACAAATGTTTGAGCGACCTCCTATATAGGAGTATCATGTTTTTTAAATTGGGTAACAATCAACATGGTACTCTTGCCCATATTTGAACTGTTGTATTTGTATTCAGTAAATCGAGAAAGGTGATCATCAAGCTGCGATATGGGATTTGATGTAGGTTTCAGGATTTTCAGAATTTATTTTGAAATGTATTAAGCACACCGCCTTCAATTGAACTGTTTCTGGCAGATTCGGTCAGTCGTTCAGTTCAGAGCAATGCATGAAACTTTCATCATAATTTGGCATAATTTACTGTTTCTGATCAAAACCATGTATAATAACTTAAAAACAAAAATTATATATTTTGCAAATTGGTGGAGTGTGAGTTAAGCTTATATATATATATAATTTTTGGTGTTATTCATATAAGATAAGGGCCCAGAATAGTATGTTTGCCTAGGGTTAATCTGGCCCTGATCATAACAACAGGCAAAATCAAGAGAAATTTACTGTTGGTGCGCCACTGTTTATATCATTAAAATAGACCCAACGGACTGCTAACATAATAAAAAGTTGAGGGCCCTCTTGAGATGAAAAAAAACCAAGAAAACATTTCAATTTTATCTCATGCTCCTTAGTCTTTTCCTTTTAACTAAAACAGCTACTTTGAAATGCCTGCCAAAGTGCATGTCACTTTCTTTTGGATAAGCAAAGCTGAATGAATTACAATGCCTTGGGGTCAAGACATATAATAGTTTTCCTTGTTTACCAGAGTTTCATTATCTTAGTATTGTATGCCTTTTATTACTAAAATGGTGTCACTTTGCCAAGTAGTCACTGTTGTTCTGTACGCTGGGTGTACTCTCCACGTAGCCTGTGGCTTTATGAAATAATATCTGCCAACAAACCTTTTTCATGTATTAATGTGGTTTAAGAAGATTTGTTTATTTTAAATGAAGTTTTTAATTAAAAACAATCCAGCTAATTTAAAGTTTTACTTCATATGTTTTTTTTTTTTTTTTGGTTTATTTTTTTAAGAGAACACCACAAATGTGCAACCCTTAGATTAAAAACTGCTTCAAGGAGAAAAGCTGTGTACTATAAAAAAAATATATTGGTTTTAATTGTTGCATCATTTAGGAAAATAATGTAAGGAAAATAATCTAACGGTTTAATTATGAAATTAAAATTACATTTTAAAATATATATTTTTTATATTAGTCATAGAATATAAAATCACCCTTGCCCAAGATAAATATGGGTGTTGTACGGATACTCTTCTTTAGGAAAATATTACTTAAAGGTTTACATAAATACATTGTTATTTTATCAATGTGCCATTCATGTAATTTGGCTTCCAACTCTGGCTTGGTTCTACTTTTATTATATCATTCCAACTTATTATTTTTTTTTAATATTTAAGATCACCAAGATTCAGGCCCACATAACATGCCCAACCAAGGTCAGCAGCTGGGACACTTCCAAGGTCAGCGATAACAGTAGACTGCATTTCCCTGAGTACAACTGAGTACCAATCAAAGGCAATTAACATCTCTATTGAGTGATTTAAAAGCCATTTGGAAACTGACATTTTAGTGCTGTACGAAGGGGACTCCTCTGTGCTGTGAACAGGACAACCATGGAAGGACAGCAGTGTTGTGAGCTACCTGGGAAAGAACCTTTAAAAACAGACTGTGTAAATATATTTTATAAATGTGTTGCATTTCTACAGAAAAAAACAGGTATGACAAAAATCTGTTCACATTTGTGTAAATAAAAATACATTTTCTAGTATACTAACGGCATCTCATTAACGGCAATAATTTACTCAAACAGCGCATAACAATGCAATTGTCAGCAGGTAAGCCCGCACAGCTAATGAAGGTTATACAGATGATTTATGATTTGGTTATGATCTGAATAGACATGTTATATTGGTCTTCAAGATCAAGTCATATGGCTATGAACCTTGGTGATCCTAAACACTTTAAAGACATTGAGAAAGACTTCTAGCTGAAATGTTTGTCATTTAATTTAATATGTTTCTTTTAGTATTTCTTAATTAGGAGAATTACTCAAAAAAAGCTGAGTATTTGTATGTTTTCTTTTTCAAAACTACACATTGGAGACCAACATAACAAATGGAATTGCACAAATGAAAATTATATTGTTGGCTGCTATTAAGAGACAATTCAATTCACAGAAAATCAAGAACTGCCTGGTGAAATGTACAATCATTCAGAAATACTGATTTTATTTAGTTGACTCATTGATGTTTACCTTCATAATGTCTATTGCCTGGCCATGTTCTTGGGAATAGTGCAGTAAAAGCAGCCATTTATTATTTGATTGTGGAGTAAGCAAAAGAAAATTACAGCAAAGAAAAAAAGGGTTTTTGTCCTGCTAGTTTAAACTTGTTCCTCAAAAGGAGGAATGTCTAACTGAGGTTAGGGAAGCCAACAAAGCTTACATCTGGCAATGATAATGATTGTTTTGTAAGCAGCCCTGCCACTTCCATCCAGCCCTCAGTTCCAGCCTCTCCAGTAGGAATGATGCATTTCAGAAGATGTTCAGAGGCTCTGGCTGCCAGAAGGACACCCTGGGCTCAGAGCGCAACATTTTCTGTCATTTGATCTCCTGGCACGGCCAGCTGAGATGAGTTACAAGCCTTTGCCAGGAACCCCCGAAAGAATTGTTCAAGCCATGCACTCATTCCTGCCGAATTGGAAACAAATGCCCCGGCTTTGCTGTCAGGGCTTTGAAAACAAATTATTTCCAGCTCTTCCCAAGGCCTCTCTGGGGAGACAGAACTCCTTTCCTGTGTCTGCCACTTCAGTCTCAGTGGAGGAAAGGCCTCTGCTCAAGTTCCCTGGAGACTTCAAGCTCTCATTCCGCAAAGCCACATCACAAACTCTGTCCCATGTGTTAACTATCTTATGTTTACTGCCATTGGTCTGCCAGCACAAATGCAGTCATTTTAACTAGGCCTTAGAATACCTAACTGGGTTGCCCGTGCTAGGTTCTAGCCAGAGTGAATGGTATTGTTTTGAACGTACTTGCCATAGGTTGCTTTGCTAACCTGTGCCAATTATTACTATTATTATTATTATTTTTTTTTTAAACGAACAGTATTAGTGGTATTTATTTGCTTTTTATTTTCAGTGGGTTGGTGCGCCTTGCGTTTTTATTTAGTTTATATATTCAATATGAATCTACAATTATGTGTAATACGGTCATTTCGTAGCTGATCAGTTCTGGCGGGATTTAGCCGAGACACTAGGCAGAGCAGCGAGATGTTGGAAGCACATCAACAACTTCAAAATATAACGCCTGACGCAGTGAATAAAAAAAGAAAGAAAGAAAAATGCCAAAACGTAATGTATTAATATTATGAATAATAATAATAATAATAATAATAATAATAATAATAATAATATAAAAGTAGCAATACTTTATAACACAATATGGCTACTTAAACTAATTAGCCACCAATTAAACACCCGGGAGTGTACTGAAATTAGCTAGCTGCTTTAAAAAAAAAAGTTAAAGAGTGAGAGGATGGCTATTCAAATAACCATTAAACTTCCCTATATTTAAATGGTTTAATTAGTCCCAGTTTTGAGCTTTGGAAATCTGGTCACCCTAATAATAGAATCTGAATTAGCATTACATTCTGTTACTATGCTGTAAACTTGAAATAATCACTGAGATGATTTAAACCCTCAATGGAATCACAGGGTCTATCTTTTTCATTCATATTATTGTCTTTTTTGTAGTTGTTAAGCTATGGTAAATTGATAGCTTGTATAAACATTTATGCATGAGCTGAAAAGTTGGTTTCACTAGGGTACCCCCTAAAGCTGCATGTTTTAATATCAACACATCAGCCTTCTTTTACTAAAAAATTTATAACCATGCGTCGTTGACTTTTTATTTAGACAACAATTTTTATATTATTTCATTTATTTTGTATCCCGGTTATAAATTGTAATGTAAACTGTCATTTTGTATGTATTTTTAAGGATAAGGACAATTTGTTCCAACAGATCTCCAGTTAAGTACTGCAAAAGTTGTATTGCCATCAAACCCAGCTGATTCTAACAGAAACCTGGCTGAGCTGCTAGAGACTAATAAAAAAGCTAAAATAAATAAATAAATAATAAAAGCTAGGCTTTTCCAATTTCTGAGTCTTCCATGTCCATAAATTTTATAATTTGACAAATGCCTTGCATATACTTCATTAAAACATTGGAGAAGGGAAGAATGATGCTGAAATGTCTGGACAGAGCTGCCAGGTACAAAACATGTGCTAAGCATACACCTGTCAGTATCCCCATCCTGCCAAACCAGAAGCTTCCTTTTCAAGCAACTCAGTGCTCTGCTAACTCAAAAACACTGCACACATTTTGATTCATTCAGATAGAGACTGATTTTAGTGGGAGTTTCCCATGTTGCTGCTGAAATACCCCTGTACTTATCTAAGAAAGTTTTAGAAAAGCATTTCCTCACCACAATTACCAACTTTCACACTAGAGGTTAAATGTAACATAATAATATTGTAGCAGGGGGTGGGGAATGAAGCAGACTCACACAGGTATTGCAAGGTCTTGAATTCAATGTTTTATTGCAGGCAGGGATTCTATACTCAGTAAGTAAAGCATGCTGCTTTCAAACGAGCAGTACAGAAACAGCTAAGTAACGTAGTGTTACACAGACTGTAAAACAAAAGTAACACACTGTTGGCTGTGAGCCATGCCAACTAAGCTGCTGTCAAATCACACAGGGTATCCACTAGCTCTCTAATCCCTGATCTCCTTCGCAATAATGCCCTCACACCCTTATATGCCCTTGTCCAATCCCCAGCACATCACCCACCAATCCCAAGCATGCATGATCTGCCCCACCTCCCATCCCTCATTCTTGCAAAGTGTCGATCCCTTTTTTTCCTTGCAATCGGGTCCCTTCATTCTGCAACCTGAGCTCATGATTGGTGGAAATTCTCTTGCTTCTGGCGTCACTGAACACCTGCAGTAGCAACTAACTTGGCTCTGGGCCAAAGAACATTCTAGAACACTGCAAACACACAATTATGTCCCGTTGTAGTAAAGCAGACCCCCGGGTCGTTACAATATGTTATGTTGGGAATTCCTAATTCTAAAAAAAGGTATGAGTAATGGAAGGTGCTACTAAACAACCATGGTAATCATTACATTTCAATTATTTTGAAAAAGCCAAGCAAATGCTGATCCAGAAGGTAATTAAAAAAATATTCAACCATCTATTAAATTACAGTAAGTCAAAGTCAACAGTGGTAAAGTAAACCATAGAGACCAATTATCTCATAGATTTCCTCCAAAAAGGGTGTTTGCTCTCAGCAAGCACGATTACTTGGAAAGGATATTTAAAACACAAACACTGTTGCATTATACAGTACATATGTCATCAACTAATTTTAGAAATATTGTATGAATCAAACAAAACTAAAAACCAAGATTACTTATCTATGGCTTTCTGTTTCCCTCAACTCGTGTTGGTTCTGTGGCTCTAGCTTGTGTAAAATTCTCCACAATATTACAATATAAAATGTATTCTTCCTCTACTTTATTGTTGGTGCTCTGGAACCTAAAAAACAAGGCTTCCATTCCTCAATCAACAGAAAACAGGGGAAAAGATCCTTGCTAACAAAATGTTGCATATCAGTAGATATCCTGAAAGTGTTTCAATGAATGTATCTCAAAACCAGGGGTCATGTTGTACGTATTTGAACAATCATTAAATAACTGTACATTGATGCCAAGCACATCCCTGTCTGGGGAAATGAGCAATCCTTTTTGAAAAGTTGATTCAGGATTCTTTGGAGTAGTTTTAGACCATTTCTATAGAATGGAAACCAGTCCAAAGGGAGAACCGCTCACAAAGCGGAGGTGAATGGTGGCAATTTATATCCAATAGAAGATAAGTTTGTTTTCTTGAAGTAGCTGCACCAGGTGGATGCAATGTGAACGGAGAAAAGAAAAAAAAAGAGTTGACTGGACGAAAGATATCACCCATTTGCAATGGGACATAGGATAGAGGTGAGTTGGCTTCTGCTAATGAACATAACAGCAAAATAAGCAAATGAGTGCCACAGGAACTGGCAGTTCACGTAAAACAGGCATGGGTTACAACTGTGGACTTTTTCCTTTTAGCTTTTGAGGGTGGTGTCCGCAACAGAAAGTCAAATCTCTGTGACTCTAACTGTAAGTCCGATCTGCTAACTGAGACTCTGAGAAAGATTCTGGTTGACCAAACCTGGGTTTGAGTGACATATACTGTAGAATATGTATCTCAAGACACTCAGCGACAGTCAGCAGCTTAATAAGAAAGCAAGCAAAATCAATGCTGTTGAAGCTGACACCCTGGGACCCTTCAAGAAGCTGCTTGATGAGATTCTGGGATCAATAAGCTACTAACAACCAAACGAGCAAGATGGGCTGAATGGCCTCCTCTCATTTGTAAACTTTCTTATGTTTTTAAATGCATGAACAGTACCACTACCTGCCCTTCAGTATGTTCTTAAAAATTAGATGTTGTACCACATTTAGTCTTTCCTAGCAGATTCCTGTTTTATTTAGTTAAGGACGTCTGCTAAGAAATAAATAATAATAATAATAATAATAATGTAATGATAAATAAACACTACTTACTGTATAGTTATACTATTAAGTAGTACACTGTAGAATAACAAAGTTGTTCTCTTGTTTATGATTGTCTAGCTTCTTTGAACTTCCTTGTACAACTTTTCAAAGTGTTTCCTCCATTCTTTAATTAACTCCTATTTTTGACAGGAGAAAAAACGATGGCAATGTTACAAAATGAGATACCAAACACAGTGAGAGTGCTTCAGAGAACTTGGAATACATAACTTAGTTGTTTGGTCTTATTTTTGTAAAATTATTAGGTGTTTTACCTTTTTTTAAAAATAGGAGTTAATGAAAGACTGGATTAAATGCTTTGAAAATATGGTCTAATATGTTTTCTACTGAAAAGTCCTGTATATTCATAACTCTTGCCAAGTGGAAAAAGTTGCCTTAGGCTTTTAAAGAATTCCCCCATCATGCCTGCATTGAACTAGTTTGATTGGTATAATCATATTATTATATAACTATTAATCAATATAACTTTGTTTCTTTCTTTTGGCGATGTTTTAGTAGGCATACTGTAGTAACTCATGATAACGTAATCAAGTAACTTTCTTACCACTCAGTATTGTCTATGTACATTGCAATACTTGTAACAACATCTCAATAAATCTCACCTACACCCTTGTTACCAGTAGAATGGAACTGTTATTAACATTCAATAGAGCGGGTGAAAGTAGCAAGCTGCATATGAAAATATGAAGCCCGGAACACACTGCCCGATGTGATCATCGCATCACAATATTAGGAGGCAGTGTGATCCAGTGGTTAAAGTCTAGGGGCTTGTTACCTACGAACAAGTAGTCTGCTCCCTGACTATTTTAGGGAATCCTTCTGAATCATATTATACGTTAATTCAGATCATGTGATGAATACTATCCATATGTGGACTGTATCGGGGGTACAGGTATTGAATTATCTAGGTTGTCTGTAAGAAATTAACTCTGGTCCTGTACACTCTCTCTCTCTCTGTATTATCAATCGTAGTCTGTTACATTTCTGTTTCAAGGTGAGTTATATGCTGTTTCGTTAATTAAAACCCTCCTTTTCCAAGTGCAAATTTAACTCCTGATACATTATGACAATTAACACGGATTTGCTTTTAAATTCCCACGCAAACAAAAGAAATAGGTCACAAGAAGCATGGCTCGTTAAGATAGTAACATTATTTTGTAAATCAACATGATTTCGGAAATCACATTAAGATGATTATTTAATAACAAAATAGTCATAGCGAGTGCTTGAAAATGCCAAAAATCAATGCTACATACCGATTTGTTGATTAACACTGGAGTTATCATTTACGACCTTTTGAAAATCCTACCCATAGTCACATAAACACTAGTATCTCAATCTGATTGAAATGATCCTTCTTCCATTGTAACTCATTTACGATTGTGGTGATTGTGGCTTTATGCAGTTAAAGGAGTCGTAGTATAGGAATTAAAAACACCCATAAAATGAGAACCTTTTAATTGCAAGACAGTGATTTAGACAGTTCTACTGTTTACAGCAAAGGATTCAACTCAATTTAACCCCCCTTCCTAGTATGCTGCTTGGGGAATGTAAAGTGATTCTGTTTTAAGACCTTGGCTTCGACTTGCTTCGATCAAAATAACAGTACAAAGTGAATGAGTTTGCAGGCAACAATCCATCTTTTTTTTTTTTTTTTTTAGGGAAAAGCACTGTAATCCAACGGCCTTTTCCCAAAATTGAGTTGAAAAATAAAGACTCTCTAGTGCCCTTTAAAAGAAAAGTTTAGCAGATTTCCCAGTGACTTGGAAAGCTATTTATTAACAAATAAGAAGAATGTGGTAGGATACTCATAAGAAAAGAATTAAAGTCCTATTTGGAAAAGTTTTTTCTTAGCCAATATAATAATAATAAAAAATTTAAGTAGAAAGTATAATAACACTAGTCACTAAGCTATCCTCCCCATGTGTTTATATATGGCTGTAAAGAAATAGTGAAGCTTGCATTTCTTTTTTGTTGGTGTATTAAAGTTGTATTAAACAAAAGTCAAAGCAAAGTCAAAGTCTTTTAATAGGTTTGTAAAAAAGGAACAGTCTAAAACCTTTCAATCTTACAATCAGCAAAAAAAAAAAGAAAAAACAGTTT
The DNA here is from genome assembly GCF_902713425.1 of Acipenser ruthenus. NCBI lineage: Eukaryota > Metazoa > Chordata > Actinopteri > Acipenseriformes > Acipenseridae > Acipenser > Acipenser ruthenus. The sequence goes on along the minus strand of NC_081191.1, from coordinate 69,227,426 downwards.
TTTCCACAAAATATTATGCTTTAAATTTATTAGGGTTTGAGGGATATACCAGGAAAAGGGGAAACACTTTTTTTCTGTAAGTAGCATGATGCTAGAAGTAATTTCTTTATTTCTAGAGCAGTGGTGGCCAATACACCTAACACTGCGATCCATTTTGGTGGATCTCAATGGACTCCATGATCCACCAGTAAGCTATGACCAATAATTATTAGCAGGATTTAATATAATAGTGTCCAATGCGTATAGCAGTAATAAAACAAAATAAAACTTTAAAAAAATATATAATTGAACGTACTAGAAATATAGACATAAAATTAGTAGGTTCAATTGGAATTGTTTTTATATATATTTTTTTAAGTGTTTAAGTAGAAAATTGTGTCTGAGTAAAAAAAATCAGTGTATATATATATATATATATATATATATATATATATGCTTTTGTGCAAAATAACATTAAAAGAATGTGTACTTTTAAGGAGCATATTTTTTAAACGAGTATGTGTATTTTAACGTGCTTTTTTGGGCTTGCTTTGCTTGCATTGAAATGTACAGTTACAATTATTACTTCACAAAAACTATAATTATTCAGCTTTAGATATATTATTATTATTATTATTATTATTATTATTATTATTATTATTATTATTACTTTTTTCAGCTCTCAAATGTTCTCCCGTGAATGTGTTTAGTTAGCTACACCGCTATTCAAGTACGTAGCTGGTCTCCTGGGCAATATGACTGGCATTTAATCTAACCAATGAAAACGCATAAAAGTTGGAAGCAGTTCTTTATTGGCTGATCTCTTCAGACCAGCAAAAATGATGTGGCAGGGAGGAGGGAGCAAGGAGTATGACGGAAGGAGGAGAGAGCGCATAATGACTCCTTTTTGCCTGATGTATTAAGATGTCCTAATATGGACACCGTACAGGGAAAATCTTTTAGCCAGTGTTGGTTGAACTTGTATGTTCTTTTGCTGCTTACAAATGTGAACACTGTTCCCTGTTCGCTTTCTTCTTCTGACATACCTTCATTGCTCATTTCTTGTAAAGACGCCGACATATCTGAATTTTGTTCATCGCGGTTTTCTTATGAAACCTCTCCAATCACCTGAAAATAATTTTGTTATTTTCCTCATCTTGGTTTGACAAGTTTTCCAACTGTCAGGAAACGAGTAGCCATCGCACAGATAAATCAGTGAAATTGGCGGGGTATGGGATTTGTAATTTTTAATGTGTGATTACAGTGGGCAGTGGACACCAATAAACTACATTCCCAGAGTACATTACGATTCAGCAATGAGAGTTTAGATCCGACTGAGTTTTTTTATTTTCTATATACTTTCAGCTGAAAAAAAATCACGTTTATTTTTTATAGTCGCACATATGCGCATAAATTAAAATGTATGTTTCTTAGAAGCATTTTTTTAGTCTTAAGAACTAAAACCATCTGGATATTTTCATCTGTACTACTGGACTACAGAGAAGGATCTCCCCATCAGCCATAACAAAAACAGTTGTATGCTTATATGCTAGTGCTTGTTCTGATTTGTCCCGCGATCCATCAAAAATCTTTTGCGATCCACCCGTGGACCGCGATCCATGTATTGGCCACTACTGTTCTAGATTGTTATTAGTTCAACCAAGACATAAATACCTTATCTTCTAACTCAAATGAATTAGGTATAAACCAGTAGTGAACCAGTAGTTTACTAAGTTGGGTAATATAAAGTTGCAACTGGAGCGCCTTTGGCATAGAACAGATATGTGAACCTGCAGATCCGGGTCCTCAGTCTCCACATCTATACAGCGTTAAGGATGCAACATTTCCATTATCATTGTCTGTATTGAACTCTAGTGAGCATACTGTATAGTAGACTAACGATATGTTATATTTATTAGGTCTTGTGACAGGGAGACCACATTGTGGCAGCAGTGTGGAGTAGTGGTTAGGGCTCTGGACTCTTGACCGGAGGGTCGTGGGTTCAATCCCTGGTAGGTGACACTGCTGCTGTACCCTTGAGCAAGATACTTTACCTAGATTGCTCCAGTAAAAACCCAACTGTACAAATGGGTAATTGTATGTAAAAAATAATGTGATATCTTGTAACAATTGTAAGTCGCCCTGGATAAGGGCGTCTGCTAAGAAATAAATAATAATAATAATAATAACATTGTCAATGTCTCTTACAGTGGCTCTGTCACCATGTGATCAGGTCGTAGGGGTTTCTTCAGTCAGATAAAAAAAAAACTAAGCATCATTCTGATACTAAACACAAAGCAGATTTACTTCACCCCCTTGAGTAGGAGTGAGAGCTTGTGCTGGTGTCATTTTCTTCATTTGAGTGTGCACAACATTTTTCATCCCCACAAGACCTCTTCCAGTCTGACCTTCCAGGCCCTTCAAGAAGTTGCTGAGTTGCCAAGGCTTTGAGAAAAAAAAGAAAGAGGCATTTTTGTCAGGGAGGTTGGAGTCTTTGAAATTGAAACCTGCACAATAACGGCTCTATGATTTGTGGGATACAGAGCTGTCACAACTCCAGGGATGTATGAAATGTGCCATCTCCCTAGAGCACTGTTTCTGCTTGGGTGATGTCCGCCTACACTATCCTGTACTACACTATCATTCCTCAACTTCACAAGAATTCTAAGAAATAAATAAATAAATAAATTCTTGAGTTGGTCGTGTTAGCTTGGTGGTTAGAGAAGAAGTCTGTGTGATGGTCACGCTCCAAGATAAACTTGATGTATTCAAGCTCTGTGCATGTACTTATAAACACATGTCTAAAAGTCTGTTTTAGGATGAAATAAATATCAGAATATTGAACTGCAGCAATCAGTGTGTCATATACTTGTACTTGCTAGAACCGAAGTGATTGTATTTTATCTTGCTCTTAATTGTATTAATATTTGTACTGATTCTTGAAATGTATTTTTGTCTACGACTGTAAGTCGCCCTGGATAAGGGCGTCTGCTAAGAAATAAAATTAAAAAAAAATAATAAAAGAGGAAGCAAATGTGTATTTCAGCGCAACAGGGATACAGAGAGACATAGTTCATACAGCTACACAGTTTTTCAAATTATTATAGAAAAAAAAACTAGTAGGCCTATGTTTCCCTTTCCGAAATATTCAGCATTCATTTTGATATGATAATTAATATATTTTCATGAAGGCAATGGCAGCGAATTGTTTCATTTTTTAACAGAGTTACTTACTTCTACTGTTCATCATATTTTACCCTGTCTTGTGCATGCTTCACTGAATAAAAGTTTTTTTCTTAACAGAGACAAGATCCCTTGTAGTATCGTGTACCTTTTTGTATTATGATATATGAAGGTGCTACACAAAGTTATTCTTCAATACTAATGATAATAATGTGTATATATATATATATATATATATATATATATATATATATATATATATATATATATAGTAGTATGGGAACTTAATTATCTTTTTAATAACATGCTTCACAAAATGTATAGTTTTGCATGGTGTGGCACGGTAGGGTTACAGTCCAGCTGGTATTTGGAGGGAGAGAGACTCAGACATAGAAAGCTGCAAGTTAAATGTGCTAATGCACTCTTTATTCAGAATTAATATAGACAAAACACTAAACAAAACACACTTAACAAAACAAGCGGCACAAGGGCCAAAACAAAAGAGTTTACAAAAACTCACAAATATAAACATTAAATGGGACAGCACGGAACATGAAACACGCAGCAACATTAATTCTCTAACTCTCTACAAACAGCCGTGAACACCTATTTTATACACCTGTGGCAGGGAGAAATTTAACCCCCTCCCTGCTAAGCCATTGGAATTTAGCCATTAACAATGTGAAAAAAACATCGGACGTATCCTTGTATCTGATACCATGCAGCTTTTATCACCCAACTTGCATTGCACACAGATGACATCCAACTACAAAACTAACCTAAATCTGCAATCAATATTACTGAAAAGCAACCTAAATACAATCATCACAATCAAACACTCATTAATATGAATTTCAAGGGACCAGCAAAAAAAAAAAAAAAAAAACGTCTTATTAGCAGTAATTCTTATTATCTCAACTAAATGCATACTGTCAGTTTTTATTACAGTTACAGTAACACTAAAATCCACTTTTAATTAAAGTACAATGAAAAGTATTACAAATGTAAAAGTACTGTGCATTTTATTGAAAATATGGTTGCACGTGAAAAGTATACATGGCAACTAAACTGCTAAACTGAAATGTGCATGTCCCAACATCAGGGTATTTAGCAAATTGGAAACGGTGATGACTTGCATTCACAATTTTCTGTTTATAGGCCTGTATTATTGGATCCCGTTTTTTCAGATTGGTTGAGATAGTGTTTGAGGGGAATGTTGAAATCTGCAGCAACATCTTTGTTTTTCTTGACAGGTGGTGCATTATCCACCGCTTCAACACCTCCACTTTTGTCTGCAACGATAGTGCCTGTTTTCAGTACTGCTTCATAGAAATGACATTGATGCGTAAGCACTATGGCAACTTGAAAACTGTGTTTATGGCAACTCAAAATGCACCATAGGCTCAGTAGTCCAAAAACAGCATTAAAATACATCACAGAGGCGCTAATCTGTGTGAGAGTTAATACAGTTCCCAATATCATTGGCACTAAGCTATTCATTTTCAGGGCAGTTCATTTTATTAAAATTGGTCTTCCCTGGGGGTGCTCCAAAATACGCACAAACAGGAAATTTGTGTAAAGTGAATTTGTATTATAAGTAATTTACAATAAGCTACTGCTGAATTAGGCTGGGACCAAAATTTGTAGCATCATAAAATGTGTTTCATCCAAGTTTGTTTTATGAGGATTGACTGTGTATCACAGCCAGTCAAAAAATGAAAAAAAAGAATAAGAAAAAGCAATATTACTGTAACACTATAAATACAAACTAAAGCTCTCAGGGGTAGGTGTACTAGTGTTGCGCATGTCACAATAGTCACAAACCAGTTGCAAACGAGTCGGAAGTCTTGGGTAAAATGTACTAAACAAGCTCAATGCTATTTGCGACTTTTAGGGAATGCTTTGCGGCAGCAGTTTTTGTTTGCAGTTCAAGTGTAGATGAATCTGTAATTATGGCCGCTACTTGATTTTACTACTGTACTGTATACTATATAGGCCTACTGTACAGATTTATAATTTTGTTCATAATGTAGCACACCCTACCCAAAACACATCAGTGTTATTTCAGGGCAATGATTTATACGTTTAAAATACATGGAACACTATAAATGTATGTGTGTGCAATTTTATTGTATTTTTTAAAAAACCGGACATATATGGTTTAACAAGGGGCTACTGTATGATTATGAAAAGCTTTTTGATAGAAACACTTTTATTTGGGGGTGAAGGTGGGGGCCCCACTATAGACTCTGATGGGATTAAACTGCCTTTCATTTATATATATATATATATATATATATATATATATATATATATATATATATATATATATATATATATTAGGGATGGACGAATTCCAGGATTCGGTTTTGGATTTTGCCCGAATACCTACTTTTTGTGCAGGGTTCGGATTCGGTTACTTGTGACGGTGAACCGAATCCGAATCCTACATCTGCCTAAACACACATCCATTTTAATACATCCCTCCAATGTGTGCAGTTCTTCTTTAAATAAGACACAAATCCGGTATTGAACGTAACTATTGAACGTAACAAGTACACGTTTGATGAACTCTGTCACTGCTCTCAACTCCCTAAATTATTATTTATTATTATTATTATTTTACTGGTGGCGCACACACTAAACACGTCACGCAGCTGCTGAATGTAAACATACCCCCCCATATGCAGCACAGCACAGTCACATCACACTTTTCATGGAGTAAAGTTATGCAGTAAACCTGTAATTTATAGTAATGACAAACTGTTGTAGACTTTTGTGCTTTGTTGCTTTGTCTGTGAAACGTGTTCTAGAGATCATACTGAGAGAAAAAAATAAAAACTCGGTGCACAGAAATATATACTTTACAACTGTCAGATGTGCAAGGCATTGTTGAACAATACGCTTTAGTAAATTACATTTTGCATTATTGTAATGTGCCAATAGAAGTTGAACCATTTGGGAACTGCTGTGTTTTATTCAAATAATTTTAAAACTATTTCATAGCCTATTTGATATGTGTTACACACACGTGCATTTAAATCAACGTGGGTTTTATTTCACTGGGAGATTCAGGTCATTCACGGTCATTTTTTCCTCATAGCTCTCAGATCAGGTGACACGGGTTGAAACGTCATTAAAGAAAATAGTGGGCTATAGCAAAAATTCAGCTCTCCTTTCTTGTAAAGGTTAAGTAAACTGTTCTGTATTTTGACATTTCTGTTGTGGGTGGGAGGGGGCTAGCGGTAAATTGTGTAAGTTTCAAACTAAAATCTTAATCAGGGATGTATTTCCATTCGGTAATAAAAATACGATTATCTAAAAGGCTCAAAACTATAGACTGTGCGCGTCCCTTGTTAGTAGCTGCCAGTCAGTCTTTCATTCAACAGTTTCCTTCAGTTTTCTTGACAATTTTTGTAGGATTCTGTATTCGGCCGAATCTTTTGATTTGGTGCATATACACATACAGTATTCACTGGACATGATCGAGGGCTGTGTAGAGAAAGAGACCTCGGGAATTGCTAAAAGAAGATATGTGCTATGTAGATTCCTCTTGGCTCGCGAAGGTGAGACCGAACCGTTCGGTCTACAAGGCTGGGAAGCAACCTATACTTACCCCAAGGGGGATCCAGGGGTCCCCCTTGACTCACGGAGGACAAATCCAGCGGTGGCTGGAATTCTAAGGTTGGGAAGTGAGCTTCACTTACCCCATAAGGTAGACCGTTGCAGAGGAGGAGGATAGTGGAAACAAAAAACACAAGAAAGAGAGCAAACTCAAGGTGTGGGGTTTAAATAGAGGATTAGCAGATGTAGGGGGAAGTAGGGGGAGGAGCCCTCATTCATGCCCCCCAAATAACACACAAGTTTACAATTAAAATAGGTAAAATAAAGACAGAACAGAATGCATTGTACAGATGATGTTTACATTTAACAAAAACAATGTTATATTGATTCTTGCACCCTTGCATGTATAGACGTTATCCTTCAGGCACCATCTGCTGCAGGAAACCACAACTCAGCTCCCACTATTTATTTGAACAATGTCGCACGACTCTCGCAATAGAGCTCTCGCTAAGAAGACGCAACAGATATTTAAATTGGTATATTGCTGCTATTTTTCATAAACATATTTTCTCTTAGTACATACGACAAAATTTATACTTTGCTAAGTGTCACAACAAAAATGCAAATTGCAGTATGTTTGCGCTGCGACTGGCCCATCTTAGTATACCTACCCCTCAGTTTGCATGCCTTACTTTACGAAGTCTGTTACTTTGCGCTTCCTATGTCATTGTACCTCAGCATTGTGTTCAGGGTTTTTTTTTTTTTGCATCGCCTGTGTGTGGTTGTATTAGAATGTTTTGAATGTTGTAAGATTTTATGGTCCTTTTTATTTGCTGCAACCCTGGCACACTCACACAAAGTAGATGGTCTCAACTGGTCTCAAACCATGTTTATTTAAATTAAAAATAGTTGAGTAGCCCAGTTGAGACACTATATCTAAAGTACTTATAAGTCTGGCCCTGTTGGATGTAAAATCAAATTCTCAGTGGTCACATCTACGTAACATTTGCTCCAGTACAGTATATCACTGGCCTGTACTGCAGATTTGTTTTCATTGCTGAATATGACCATTGCATTACTTTTTTTGTTTTTGTTTTACTGTACTTGTGTTGTTAGGGGCTAACATTTCTGTAAAGTAATGGTCCACTCCTGGGCACGGGCCCCTGACAATGGTAGACCTCCACCCCCAAATAAAAAATATTGTTCTATCAAAAAGGTTTTCATAATCAGTAGTCCCTCGCTAAACCGGACATGTCTAGAGACATGAGTTGTCCAAAAAAAGAAAAAAAAAGTGTAAATACAGTAGTAAAATCAAACGAATACCTGTAGCCCGCTTTCTTTTTACTTTAGCCTTCCGGTAATATAAAATAAATCATGCTGCTGCATTTTACACATTACTATACAGTGTGAAAATAGTCAAATATTATTTGTAATTTAAACTAAATAATTTAAGCACATTTTCTTTTTTTACTGTAGCCTACTTAGTACACACTTTACAGAAGTAATATATATTTTTTAATTTACATAGAAAAATTGACAGTGTGTTTATTGCAGTTTTTTTTATTGTATTATTTTTTTTGGTCTTTTCCTTGTTTTGTTTTTTTAACATCCAGATTTGTGTTTCTTTTTATTTGGAGGTTCGACAGGTTTAATTTTGATAGTTTAATGAAATGAAAGTCTTGACTGTTGGAAAGTAAATCTGCCAGTTATAGAATGTCTTTAATTATCACATTTGTATAATTGTATGTTGAGATCAGCCAATAGCTTTCGGCTTCATGAAAACCTGGGGAGGATGGAAGCCAATTAGAGTGAGAAGTGGTGGGACAAACGGAACAGGCGCAAGCAGGAAAAGGGAAAAGAAAAAAGGGGAGATTTGAAAAGTTTCGCTGCACTGCACGCATACAGTTTAGTGAAAACGAAACGTTTCTAGCCCTAGAGGCTAGAGTTTGAGTAGAATAGCTGGCACAGAAATAGCACATTTACTCATATGTGCAATTTTATTTCTGTATGAGCTTGTCCGGGTTGCCCAGGTTTTGAAGTCGGCCATGGTCCACTCAAAATACTGCATGGAACACATTTCAGAAGGCATTGTTCACAATATTTGTCCATATTTTTTTTATTACAATTTAATAGAATTTGTGGTAAAAAAAAAAATGACAGCACTCCATTTTTTTCTTGTTTTGCAGAGACATTCAATCAAACTTTCCAGAGATGTATGTTTAAAATTAAATGTTTGTAGAATGTCAACCAGAGTTTTGGAAGTATGAATGTTTTATTGAAGAGAACATAAAAATTGGAAATAAGGTGGGTGATAAAGCAACACTGTATTTTTTTTTTTATTGAATCTAAGTGTTTGAAGTTCTGGATGTATTTAATTAGATCATTATTTTTACAACAGCAGAGCAAAGTTTATTTTGGATATCCTCACTATGTGTGTCATTTAGAAAACATTTCTAGTAAGCATACTGTTTGAGATCAGAGGTTACTTTTACTAGCAGTCCATTAGGTGAAAACTTTGAATTCCAGGCTCCTCAAAGCTGAATGCTTCCGAAGTCTACCTATCTGACAGTTCTACCAATCAAATTGGATCAAGTGGATAAACTGTGTTGTTGGTACTTAGTCAATGTTTGGATTTAATTTTATCCTTAAAATATTGGAAAAATATATACCATCCATAAGCAAACTGACAAACTGTACTCTATTGGTGGGTATGTGTTAAAAGTTAAATACTGGCCATTTTGGCATGTACAAAACCTGTAAATGACTTCAAGCTATTGTACGCTGGCCTAAAACGTCAAGCAGTACATGAAAAGATGTCAAGTTTGCCATGTTTACAAACCAGAGAACCACAAACCTGGTAAGGTGCAACAGACACTAGTTCATCGGCCTTGGGATATGTTGGGAATTGACCGTATGGGTCCATTGCCCTGTAGTTCCCAGCAACATGTGTATTTGCTTGTTTTAGTTGACTACTACTCCCACTGGGTTAAACTGGTTTCACTCAGGAGAGCCACTGCAGATGTCATCGGCCGAATCCTGATTAAGGAGATTTTTACTCGCTGGGGAGTTCTGGACTTTATTCTTTCTGACCAGGACTCTCAATTCGTCTCTTCAGTGTTCATGAAGATACCTGAACAATGGCAAGTCATACAAAAGATGACTTCTATTTTATCATACCCAGACAAACCTTACTGAAAGAGTGAATCGTATTTTAAGTGTAGTGTATGATATCATCTTATATCGGTAATCAGGACAAGAAATGGGACCAGTTTTTATCCGAATAAAACTGTTTTTATCTGGGCGGGCCGGGAGGTTGTGTGACGAGCTATGAGTCATGCTGTCCCATGCTCCTGTCCCTTTAAGAGTAGATTGATGTTGAGATGAGTGGTAATGCCTGGAATTACAAATACGTCCACCAGTGGATAGCTAAAAAAAAAAAAAAAAGATTGGAAACAGCTGAGAAGCCATCTCGGAGCAAAAGCTGTTATCTTTAGTAGTTTTTTTTTCCTTATGTAATTTTCTAATGTTATTCCTTGGCAATTTAAATAATAGAGACCAAGTCAGAAAATTAAATGACTAAAAACATTGATACAGCACGTGGGTGGTGAAAGACAGAAAAAATGTTGCCAACCTTTAGTGGAAACCTGGCTGTGTTGTTCTCAACGGGATTAAATAGCAGAGATTCATTTGTGATTGATTGTTGCGGAAAAATCAGTTCATTTCTTTTGTTGTTTTTGATGGTTTTTTTTATTCTAAAGCCCAAGAAATAATTTGACTACACTGTACTTTACTTCCCTGACCAGACTAATCTGCTTTATTGCTTTTGTGAATTACAATTTCTTGAAAATGTAAAGCTCTATTAATGAGTTATTACTATTGTTGTATTTTTTCATGCTAATGTTCTGTTATGTTTTCTTTTGCTGTTCTATAAGCAGTCTACTATTGGTTCTAAATTTGTGCTCTAGTCTCATTGTCCTATTTACTATTTGTTGTTGTTGTTGACTAGTTAAGATGAGTCTGGACCTTAGTATTTTGACCATTAAGTAACAGGACGCAGGTCTAGTGGCTAGTTTTTTAGTTAATAGTACATATGTTCAACTTTATTTTAAATTATGTAAGAAATCAATTTAGTGTTTTGCTTTTCCAATAACATTATTCCAGTTGGAAAATTCCTACCTGACGCCCAAATAAATTTGAACTTTCTAGGTTGGCACCGTCACAAGTTTTGTAACGAGGAGGAAATGCACACTGCCATGACATTCCTTGCCTGTATCAGTCAATATGTCAAAGAGAGAGGATTGGAGGACTTGTTTGCAGATTCTAGAATATATGGAAGAAGCACATCTTCTTCCATATATTCAGGTCCAATGCATATCAGATGGGATGAACGGGATGTTCAGAAAATCCTGATGTTATTGTATAACCTGTCTAACAATCTTTTTAAATATTGTAGCAGATGCTGTTGCACCAGAAGAGTTTGCAACTGAGCTTCTTAATGCAAAGGATTTCGGAATATCACACAAAGACAAATTTGTCAAAGAACAGCTGTACACTTTGTAATGATCCCCATCCTAGTGGCTGATGGGTTTAAAACGCTGCCATCAGCATAAGACACGTACTTTCCTCTCGACAGGAGAGCTTGCTCTTTAGTTGACTGGTAAGGCGTTCGTCTTTTAACCGCATGGTCGCAGGTTAGCGTCCCGGTCCTGCCGGTCCATGCAGTTCAACTGAGTGTAAAACCCAAGTGTTACAACTTGCACAGTGGGTTTATTTGAGACACCACCCAAATGTAAACTAAAGACATTCTAACATATGGCAAAAACTGTTAAAATACCTTGTGATGTAGAGAAATCGAACGTGTTAAACACAGACTGTGAGTTATTTAGCAGACTTATGATTGCAGCACAGTCAAGAGTGATTGACCTGAAGGAGGTATTTAAGTACAAGCTGACAAGTGTACCTGTGTCACTAGCTGTTACGTGGCACCTTATAAACAATGTGGAAACAAAGGAAATCTGATTAAGGTGCTAGAAAAGAAGGTGAAGTATATAACAAGGCTTGCTCAAACTGACACAACTACATGCTAGTTGGTAGATGGCATGGGACTGCTGCAAATGATAAACTGAACCAGTGGAATTACATCTGGTGAGCTTGCAAAGAGACTTCTAGACATTCTACTGGCCAAGTTCCAAATAAGCTGTTTATTAAACATACACAGACTGTGCAGCAAGATACACATGACCCAACGCAAGTTCTACAGCAATCCATGCAACAAGGAGATATTTGCAGCTTCTCACCCCTGCTGAATTATTATTTATTGAACCCTAATCATAACAACAGCTCTTATAAACAGTTACAATAGAAAAATGAATTGCAAACATAATCTGCATATTGACGTATGATACAGCATATTAAAAACAAGGTAAATGTGCACAGGATAACTATACTGCAGAATCACCGTGCTTGCTTACAGTTACAGTAGAGGAACGTAATTTTTTAAGCAAAAAGTATTGTCAAGGAGTGATTTCAACCACACACAGATATAAATTAGAACTAAAAATGTAGTTTTTTTAAAATGATATACTGTATATTTATTTTTTTGATAAAAACACATTTCATTAAATATTCAAATAAAGACATTAGTTAAATAATGAATATATATATATATATATATATATATATATATATATATATATATATATATATATATATATATATATTTGAACGGTGCGATCGATCGGCTGAAGTTAAAAATAAATTAAACATGAATTTACATTACACCTAGATAGATATTTTCAAACAAACAAAAAAAAATGGTAGTTTTTGTATTTGAAAAATAAGTAATGGTGTTTTGGTCCTGTAATCTTCATAGAATTTCCAACTAGCCCTCCCTTTAAATTCAGCAATTCACACATGGACAGTATAGCCGATATCTACTTATTTCACGGCCTACCAATTTCCTGTGACAACGTCACTACAGAGCTGATGTTTCCTCAATGTCCATGCTACGTGCCTGCACACACTGACATTGGGAACAATGTGTGACAGTGTTGTGTATCTCAATCATAGACGCCGACTCCATGCACCCACAGGGAAAAATTACCAGGTGCTCCCACGAGCCACAACCAGCTTTGTTTTATGTGATAAAAGTGATGATGTGTCATTAAAAACCCTGAAACCAAGCTTTTAAAATGGTACCGTTAGGTGGCAGTAGTACGGTGGCCGCACAGTGTCAAACCGTAAGGAGGAATACCGGTACACCGCGATTCATGGTGAGGCGATGTACAGTAATCGATGAAACAAGATGGATACATTTGTGTTTAAAATCAAGAGTGGGGAACTGCAGGAACCGAAAGCGCTTCAGGAAGTACAGTAGAATATGCAGGCAGAAGTGACGGGCCGATACTAACGACAGCAGAAAAAAAACAAAAAAAGAGGGAAAGGGAGATCGTTTCAAGAAAGCTGGGGGACTCTGTATAAATGAATTGAATATGATATTGTGAAGGATCATGCATTTTGCTCTGTGTGCTGCAAAGCTGCGGCTTTTGAGAATAACGTTTTTTGCTCATGGAACAAAGCTTTAGAAAGGTTTTCATCCCACAAAAAGTCATCTGTACACCGCGCTGCTGCTCAGAGTTTATATGCATCTCAAAACGGAGAACATGTATTGCTGAAGATGATAACTTAGTTGCAGTTTTCAGCTGCACAGGGAATGCCCTTTCATGGACACACAGATGAAAATTTGAATTTCATTAATTGCTACATATGCATGCTGAGGATCTACCTGAGCTTAAAAAGTACCTGCAGCGAACATCTTAGTTTCTTACAGATGGATGTCTCATGAAATTGCTGTCTACTTTTCCAGATGAGCCGCATAAAATAGTTATTTCAAAAAGAAAAAAACTATGTTTTTACAATGCTCGTATGTTACAGTGAATAGTATTCAAAGTGTTTATTTTCTTCCAGTAACATAGCGGCAATTTCCACAGTTCATTACCTAAGTCGAGTAAATCATTCCTTCTCTGAGGGCATTTCATTTCCGGGTTTATGTTTCCATGGACACCCTGAATCGCGATGGACCAATCAATTTCCGAGCTTACACGCGATATTGGTGATGAAGGCCGAACAATGAAGCAGTTATCAAATCAATCATCGATTTGCTCTTTTTCCCCAAGAAAACAAAGGACAGTGAAGGTGAGCAATGCCACAACTTATTGCTATTCATAATTTGTATTGCAAACTTTCAGTAGCTATAAGCATATGCGTTGACTTTTCGTCTCTCATTGCCATCAAAACTAGGGTTACCAGACTTCCATAGTTTTTTTTATTTTTCCCAGTTTTGCTATTTTTTGTTGCGAACCATTTCGCTATTTTGATTATAAATGAAGTGCTGTTTTGTTTTAGTATTTCAGTACATGCCAGTCATTTTCTGTAACATCAGTTGAATCCCGTTGTCAGCAGCTTAAATTCCTCCTTTTAGCTGTATCAACCGTCGTTTTGTTAAAAAGAATCTTTACTGATTTAACAGTGCATATTTTTATTAGGAGAGCACCATATAACAATGAATGGGCAACAAATACAAGAGTAACGTATGCAGTATGCTTGACTGCAGTTAATTCTGTATACATTTGTTTTAGAAGACAAAAAAACTAAAGTAGTAAAACACTTCTGTTCTGGTATAGAAAAAATATATATAATGCTATATTAAATTTTATAGCCAAACATTGCATAGTTTAACTTGTACTGTACTATAAAATAACATAACATTTTTGTATTTTTTTAAGCACACTATGCATCACAACTTGAACCAAAACCAAAATGATATAAAAATTAAATTTCCAATTGCAAAATTCAGTCAAAGTTAACAAAAGACACCAAAATAATACATTTTTACTTCAAAATACACATGCAACTAATGCAGATTAGGCAAGATAAACAATAAGGTAATATTAAAGAATACTGTATAAATATTAATAATAATAATAATAATAATAATAATGTTATTTTTTTCTGGGAGGGTGACACACATCACATTGATGTTACTCACAGTTCATCGTTGGATTTATAGCACTAAGTCTGTGAGTGGAAGGTTTTTCCTTACAAAAAGCAACATTTCTACTTTTTCACACAAAATCCTGTTCCTCTTCTCATCCACAACATGTGAAGCAGCACTAAATAAACGTTCACTGTCAACACTGCTGCAAGGCACAGAAAGAAACTTTCTTGCAGCTTCAGCCAAAGTTGGAAAACAGCATTCATTCTTTTTCCAATATTGGAGTTTTTCGGATTTTCTTGGAAGCGTTGGCTCACTCAGGTAAGTCTGGTTCTCTAGCACAACACTGTTGCTCTGTTGTTCCCCGGCATTAGTGCGTTCCTGCAGTATTTCTTCAAATATTGAACACGGTATTGCTTACTGTAGTCCCATCATCTGGTTTCTTCTGTTTTTTTGCTGGCAGGCTCTGTTGATGTCCCATCTGTGCCATTTGTGTTTGATTGCAGCAGTTCCAGATGTGTCAACAGCATTCCTTTGGATTGTAGCCTTTTCTTATTATATGTAAACTACCTGTCCTTGAATCTTGGATCCAACAGGGTTGCTATGTAATAGAGTGGTTCTGAATCAGTTTCACCAAACCGCGTTTCCATGGCTCCCAGGAAAGTGTTTTTCATAGTTGTCCGCTGTCTAAATCCGTAACTTTGCTGAGCAGTCTCTTTAAAGCCACAATGCATGGGTTGACATCCGAAGCACAAGCAGATGACAAACTCACTTCATGTGTTAGTTCTTCAGAGTGCTAGGACCAGCACTACCTTTTCAAATAACCCCCAATGATGCAATGTAAGGGTTGCAGCATAAGCTGCAAGAGCACGTTTTTGCTCCAGAAGGCTTTGCAACTTGTAGTACGTACTGTTCCACCTTGTATTTACGTCCTGTTGTAACCTATTGAAAGGCATTGCAAGCTCTGCTTGCACCCCTTGTAGGTGAGAATAGGCCAGTGGAGAATGTTTAAAATGCCAACAATTTTTCATCCGATAGCCAGTATGTCAGAAACACTATGCTGTGATAACACGAGCTGCAGCGTATGTGCAACACAAGGCAAACTTGATAAGCCGAGGTCTAGCATTTCCTTTGCAATGTTTCTTCCATTATCTCTGACAATCACATGAATTTTGGTAGGTGGAATTTTCCACGTTTCAAACATATTGTCAAGGGCTATTGAAATGGCCTGTGCTGTGTGAGAGCTGCTAAACTCATGGGCCTGGAGTACTGCCTTATGTAAATTGTAATCGTTGTCAATCAATTGGGCCGTTAAACTCAGCATCGACATTACTGAAACACCAGAGCTCCAAATATCAGTCGTGAAGCTTAGTGCTGATACATGATCGCTTTCAATGAGTGTCTGTATGCGATTAAAAGCAGCATTGTACAGTGGGTCCATGAGTATGAAAGCGGTCTAACTACATTGTTGATTTTGAGATACATGCATTTTTCCAATGTCTGGACCCTAATTTCATAATACAAAAATGGTTCACTCGTTTTTGAAGAGTCTAATTAATCTTTGGAACATGATTTGTCCCTTAGTGGATCAGGTAAACCCAAAAAAAAAATGCATATGTGCTGGTTTTAACATTTTAAATCTACTTAAGCAAATACAATTAATGTTGTCTGTTTTTAAGTAATAAACTGGTACTTCTGAAAGTAAATAGATAACTAAATTAAGTAATGGTACTTAATTTGAGTAGCAAATCTGTCACACATTTTACAGAGTGGATGAGATTGGTTTCTTAGCCTCAAGATTTTAAATTTTGCAATGATTGTAATGATTCTCTGCTTGATATGACACAGTGGAATGTATATACGAATCATGTTACAAAATGGGTGCTGTTATTACATATTTAAATTTGTTTTGTGTTTGTATTTAAAATGAATTTTGATCTGTTTCATGAACAAAAAAAATTATTTTTTTAGTTCAGGAGCTTTATTAAAAAGTGTAGCTGCATTGGTACTGCAGTCCTGAAACCTTGTGCTTCAATGTCCATGTTAGTTCTTTAAAAGATATCAAAACCTCTAGAGATTTCCTAATGATTAGATTACCAAGATTGCAAGTTTCGAAAAGTGTAGCAAAGATTAGAAAACCTAAATAATATACCTTTCTCTTTCCTAAGTGCATGTGTAAACACATTTCATAATTTTTTTAACAGAATAAGACCAGTTGAAGTTAAAGCGAAATTCAGGGAAAGCCTACATAAACTACAAAGGAAAAGAAATTCCTGCAAAAGAATTAAACCCAGCTGAACATATATGTAGGCGTAAATCTGCTGAAAAAGTAGGTGAAGGTGAGCAGAAAATTATTCACCAAAAATTTTGGAATGCATTTCAATAGGCAAAATGCATTCATTTGTGGCAGTGTGAAACAAGTACGCTCTAGACAGAGGCGTTCTGATCAAGCAACAGATTATCGAAAGAACATTTCTAGAGTGTATACTCCACTGCAAGTGAAACTGTAAGTGTGTACAAGAAGTTCTTTCTACAAACAATACAAACACGTAATGGGTGACTGGACCGTGCCTTGAGGTCACAGCTGTTGAATGATGGTGTTCCTAAGCCTGATGGAAGGGAAAAACACGGTAAACATCATAGGCTTGATCTTACATCAGCTCGTGAACATATCGGCACCTTCCCTCAATATACTAGAACTCACCATACATATGAACATTGTTGCCAGTACTTACCTCCTTACCTAACCATTTCACAAATGTATGTGCTGTATTGTACATGGTGCCTAGAGAAAGGCATTGAACCTGTGAAGGAGTGGGCATAAGATTTTTAATGAAAAATTCAACCTGAGCTTCCATCAGCCACTAAAGGACACTTGAAAAGCATGTGACAGCTACAATGTTAAAATAACTGCTGAAATAACCACAGAGGAAAAACTATGCTTGCAAGCTGAATGGAATCTCAATCTCAAAAAGGCACAAAAAGCAAGAGATTCTCTGAAGTTTTCAAAAACAAACTCAGACCCAAGTCTGGACATCTTCACCTTCGACTTAGAAAAGACATTTCCTACTCCTGACATAAGCACTGCCATTGCCTCTTATGCCCCAAAACTCTGGACATATAAGTATTCACAGGTATTCACAGAATGACCGATGATGTTTCTATGTGTTTGTGGCATGAAGGACAAGCATCCAGAGGCCAAAATGAGATTGGATCTTGCATTTTTCAAGATCATGAGGGAAAGACAAGGTTTACAATGTTTACAGACAGCTGTGGTGGACAGAACAGGAACTTTAAAATGGCAATGGTTTGCTCTTACTTGATACACAGTGGTGCAGATGTGGTTGAACAAAAGTTTATGACACCTGGTCACAGTTATCTTCCCAATGATGCATACTTTGGGGTTGTTGAAAGATCTAAATCTAAACATCATGATTAGGGCTTCTAGTTTTCAGTTTTTATTTTCCATCTCTCTCCCTCCCTTTAAACCTGAATTAATAGTTGTTAAGCCTTAACTGAATACCAGATTGTTTAAATTAGCAACGCACTACTAGAAACTAACGCAGTGGAAATTAATAAACTGAATTCGGCGATTAGAGCCAGAACGAAATGCAGGTTCAAAGAGAATCAGGTGAGATCAATGCACGACATTTGTTAACTCAATCAAGATATGAGGGTAAAAAGAAACAACTTCCTTTGGTAATTAGTATTTGATTAAGGAAATAAGTTGGCTCAAAATATGTTTAAAGGAACATCATGTGATCAAAAATAAAACCAGAAAACTAGAAGCCCTAATCATGATATATTCATTCCTGAACACTGGATGAAAGTAGTTGAAACTGCCAAAAAGAAGAACCCATTCAAGGTGGTAAAATGACACAAAATGAGTTTCTAAGTTTGCAAGAATGGATTAACTCAGAAGCAGTCCGCAGAAAGAAAACTGCAGAAGGAATGAACGTTAAATGGCTACAAATCCAGTGGCTAGGATTTGAGAGTAGAACTCCCCTAACTGATGTTTAAATATATCTTAGAACAGGACACACCTTTGTTTTAGATTGATTTCTCAAGAAAAACACGAGGAAGGCCAGGTTCAAAAACACCAGCAATTGTGTCACTGTACCCATCGAGGCGACCAATCAAAGCACTGAAGAAACGAGACCTGCTTGGACTCTTTCAGTACATCCCTCCAGTGTATCACAAGTTCTACTGGGATCTACTAGTAGATGGTAACAACTGCAGCCAGGAATTCCATCCAGATGATGTACCTAGTGACTCAGAGGAATGCAGTTTCGATGATGAGTCCTACAGTGAGAAGCTGGAAAATTACTGAATGGTGATCATACTGTAAAGGCTGTAAATTAATCAGTCCTAGAGCAAGATCTCCAACTAGATCACATCTTTACATTGGAAACACTGGAAATAAATCTGAAAGACTGTAATATAGTTGTTTTAAAGCTACCTTAAAAGGGAAAACTGAGATGTTTCACAACAAAAGTTGACATTTCTTTTTCACAAAGCTTAAGATGATCCACTTTGTTATGTTATGGTTTGATATTTTACTAAAAAATGCAACTGTTACAATATTATTGTTCACTAAAATGTTGATATTTTTGGACATAAACTTTCTTTATATTGCATGAGAACAAAAAAAAAAATCCTTAGAATAAAATTGGACTATGTTATATTTTTGGCCAAAACAATATAAAAATGTTTCATTATTTTAAGTTTAACCATTAGAACTTAAAGACAACACTGTAGTGTTCCTCTTCACATTAAAACAAATGTTAAAATAACATTTTCTGATTTTTCAGCAGTCATTCAACTTTGACCTTCATTTTCTCAAAACTGTAAAAATGTAGTTAGTCCACTTTAATACTCATGGGCCCAGTTTCGGCAGCGCAGTCTCCAACATAAACTTTCTACTAGTGTGTAATGAGGCTCCTGACATTGAATGAGTCGGCGAAATCCAGTATTTTGAACAACCGAATATGGCTGATCATCCAGAGCTATAAATTCAATTAACCGTTAAGTTATTTCCTTTGCCCGGGGACCTTCACCATCAAATTGCTTTGAATGTTTTAGTGTTTGAATTAAAGTTAGCTACGTTGACATTTTTTTTCTCCAGTTATACATCTTTCTTTTCCTTAGTGGTCTTGAGAAGTCTGCGTGTTCAAGGGGGTGACATACCTTGAGATGATGAATTAAATTTGTTGTATTATAGTCCTTACAGCTATTGCCCCCACGTAAGATTTTTGCTGCACACAACTTGCAATCTGCTTTTGAGACATGCTGGTTGATCACACCTTACACTCAGTACTGAAGGAAAATGGCTGTCTCAGTGTTCTTGCGTCATCAGTAAGCACACCAAACCGAAATAATAAATGCTGCGCTGGGAAAAAAAGCTAATTTATATCGGTGGACATAATTGGTAAAAATAATAAAAAATGCCAAAAGCAGATTGTGTTTTTTCCCCTTATTTTGGAGCCATGCCGATAAGTTACCGATTATCGATGCACCCCTAATTTTTATATTTTACAACACTTTATATAGAACACGAAATGGTTTAACCCATTAATGCATGTCGGTTGCTAAAGTGACTTACAGTAAAATTAGCTAACATAATTCAAAAAAAGACCTTACCAGAGAACTAGATGTAAATAAGATTGCTGACAGTTTCATCCGGAGAGATACAGTGAGACATAATTTCTTTAAGCTGGGACATCAGTGAAGACAGTGTTTGCAGGCAAGTACATTTATTATAATTTAATGCATTATAATATAATTAGACTTCAATTACGACCCCCCCATTTAAAAGCACCCATCGACAGAAACAAAAGTCGGCGTCTATAATCGAAAACTATATTATTATTATTTATTATTATTATCCAGGGCGACTTACAGCTGTTACAAAGTATCACATTGCAAAATATCACATTACACAATATCACATTACACAGTATCACCTTACAGATAAGAGCAGTTGTAAAGTACAATAAAATCAGTAGAAAATACAGTACTGTGCAAAAGTTTTAGGCAGGTGTGAAAAAATGCTGTAAAGTAAGAATGCTTTCAAAAATAGACATGTTAATAATTTATATTTATCAATTAACAAAATGCAAAGTGAGTGAACAGAAGAAAAATCTACATCAAATCAATATTTGGTGTGACCACCCTTTGCCTTCAAAATCGCATCAATTCTTCTAGGTACACTTGCACACAGTTTTTGAAGGAACTCGGCAGGTAGGTTGGCCCAAACATCTTGGAGAACTAACCACAGTTCTTCTGTGGATTTAGGCAGCCTCAGTTGCTTCTCTCTCTTCATGTAATCCCAGACAGACTCGATGATGTTGAGATCAGGGCTCTGTGGGGGCCATACCATCACTTCCAGGACTCCTTGTTCTTCTTTACGCTGAAGATAGTTCTTAATGACTTTCGCTGTATGTTTGGGGTCGTTGTCATGCTGCAGAATAAATTTGGGGCCAATCAGATGCCTCCCTGATGGTATTGCATGATGGATAAGTATCTGCCTGTACTTCTCAGCATTGAGGAGACCATTAATTCTGACCAAATCCCCAACTCCATTTGCAGAAATGCAGCCCCAAACTTGCAAGGAACCTCCACCATGCTTCACTGTTGCCTGCAGGCACTCATTCGTGTACCGCTCTCCAGCCCTTCGGCGAACAACCTGCCTTCTGCTACAGCCAAATATTTCAAATTTTGACTCATCAGTCCAGAGCACCTGCTGCCATTTTTCTGCACCCCAGTTCCTGTGTTTTCGTGCATAGTTGAGTCGCTTGGCCTTGTTTCCACGTCGGAGGTATGGCTTTTTGGCCGCAAGTCTTCCATGAAGGCCACTTCTGACCAGACTTCTCCGGACAGTAGATGGGTGTACCAGGGTCCCACTGTTTTCTGCCAATTCTGAGCTGATGGCACTGCTGGACATCTTCCGATTGCGAAGGGAACTAAGCATGATGTGTCTTTCATCTGCTGCAGTAAGTTTCCTTGGCCGACCACTGCGTCTACGGTCCTCAACATTGCCCGTTTCTTTGTGCTTCTTCAAAAGAGCTTGGACAGCACATCTGGAAACCCCTGTCTGCCTTGAAATTTCTGCCTGGGAGAGACCTTGCTGATGCAGTATAACTACCTTGTGTCTTGTTGCTGTGCTCAGTCTTGCCATGGTGTATGACTTTTGACAGTAAACTGTCTTCAGCAACCTCACCTTGTTAGCTGAGTTTGGCTGTTCCTCACCCAGTTTTATTCCTCCTACACAGCTGTTTCTGTTTCTGTTAATGATTGTGTTTCAACCTACATATTGAATTGATGATCATTAGCACCTGTTTGGTATAATTGTTTAATCATACACCTGACTATATGCCAACAAAATCCCTGACTTTGTGCAAGTGTACCTAGAAGAATTGATGCTGTTTTGAAGGCAAAGGGTGGTCACACCAAATATGGATTTGATTTAGATTTTTCTTCTGTTCACTCACTTTGCATTTAGTTAATTGATAAATATAATCTATTAACATGTCTATTTTTGAAAGCATTCTTACTTTACAGCATTTTTTCACACCTGCCTAAAACTTTTGCACAGTACTGTACGTTCAAATTCAAATAAGAGCAAAATAAATAATACAGTAAATAATTACCTTTAAGAGTTAAACTTATAGTAATGATATTTGCTTGTAAGAGTAAATTCCATTAAGAGCATGTAGTACGTACTATAAATGGATAAGAACCATTTCAAGTAAGAGCAATTACAAAAAGCATGGACACGGACACCTTTAAGAGTAAAATGAAATACAAGATACCGAAAATAGTTATAATTAAGAGCAGTAGTAGAATACAGCAAAATGTGGGGCAGTTCAGTGCAAGTACAAGAAGATGTTGTGAGGTTTACAGATGCTGTCTGAACAGGTGTGTCTTGAGGAGGCGCCGGAAGGTGGTCAGGGACTGAGCAGTCCTGATATCCGTGGGTAGATCATTCCACCACTGAGGGGCAAGGGTGGAGAAGGAGTGGGCACTTAAAGCGGGGGGAGCGGAGGGGGGTTCAGCTAATCTTCCGGTGTTGGGGGAACGAAGGGGGTGAGAGGGGGTGTAAGGAGAAATAATAGCCTGGAGATAGGATGGAGTAGAAAGGTTGAGGCAGCGATACACGAGTACAAGAGTTTTAATTGGATGCGGGCAGCGATAGGGAGCCAGTGGAGGGAGCGGAGCAACGTTGTAGCGTGGGAGCAACGAGTAAGGGAAAACCCCTACTAAGCTACCTTCCTGAAGTTTGCGGATGTCTGTGATTTTGGAGAAGAATGAGGCAAAGTCGTCAGCAGAGATAAAGGAAGGTGGAAGAGGGCTAAGGGAGGAGAAGGTGGAGAAAAGTTTACGGGGATTATTAGACGACTGAATGATAGAGTGGAAGTAGGAGTGTATGGCAGAAGTTAGTGTAGAGGAGAAAGAAGAGAGGAGCGAGTGATAGAGATCCAAGGCAGCGAGAGATTGTTTTTCTTCCATTTTTTTTCAGCAGAGCGCAGTTCAGGACGAGCCGAGCAGAGCATGGAGGATAGCCAAGGCTGCGGCAGGGAGGGGCTGGCAGGTCAAGAGTTGAGGGGGCAAAGGGAGTCGAGGCAGGAGAAGAGAGGTGGAGGTAGCTGAGTCTACAGAGAGTTGGGAGTAGAGGGGAGGTGTGAGAGAACAGTAGAGGAAAAGACTGAGGGGGAGAGAGAACGAAAGTTTCGACGGAAGGTGACAGAGGGGGTCGTGGAGTAGGAAGGGATGGGAGCGACAGAGAGAAGGAGATAAAGTAGTGATCAGAGATATCGAGAGCAGTGACAGAGAGGGCGGGGGGGGGGGGGGAGCAGTCCCTGGTGAAGATGAGGTCAAGTGACAGAAGGCAAAGGAGTAAAGAAGGTCAATAAATCCAGCAGAGTGGTTAGGGTTTGAGAGGTGGATGTTGAAGCCACCTAATAGGACAACAGGGGTGAAGGGCAGAAAATATTGCAAATGGCAGAAAATAAAACACTAAGGGGTAGATGTACTAAGATGGGCCAGTTACAGCGCGAACATACCGCAATTTGCATTTTCATTGCAACACTTAGCAAAGTAAACATTTTGTTGTATGTACTAAGTGAAAATATGTTAATGAAGAGATCTGCAATATACTAATTTAAATAGTTGTTGTGTCTTCTTAACGAGATCTCTAGCATTATACATTGCGAGAGTCATGCGACATTGTTCAAATAAATAGTTGAGTTGTCGTTTGCTGCAGCAGAGGGTGCCCGAAGAATAACATCTAAACATGCAAGGGTGCAAGAATCAAAATAACATTGTTTTTGTTAAATTTAAATGTCATCTGTACAATGCATTTTGTTCCGTCTTCATTTTATCTATTTTAATACTGTTACATATATAAAAAAATGAAAGGCAGTTGTGACAGAGAGCGAATTAATCCTAGTCAACAATCTCCCTCCCGACCTGTGAGGGCGCGGTATAACAGGAACAGTGTGCCCCGGACTGGATGGTCTGGCAGTTAATTCCAGGGTCAGTTGGAAGTCAGCCATCCAGAAAGGGGGTGGAGTCACAATACCAGAAGTCATCGCCTTAATGAGGTAGGCGATGTGTTAGTCATAGATTGGAGGATACATGACTGCACTTGCGTGACTGAGGGTATATCAGAGGATGTGGCAAAGCAATCTGTTCCTTTGTTATGGTAATGGAAAGACCTGTAAAGGACGTACAAACAAAAAAGTACCGTGAGTGTTTAGTGTTATCTGTCTGTTTAACTGTTGTTATTTGTTATTCTAGATGGCTAAATATTCGGGAGCTGTTGCGTAAAGCCAGCATCAAACCCGGACTACACTGCACTTCTTAAATCACCACTTGCACTAGGAGCACTCACTATTGGACTTGTGATTGTGTGTGTCATTATTAGTATTATTATTTTGGGGCTGAACCCCGTGGTTTAGCTGCGCTATACACATCGTTCTGTAGGCCAGGTATTATTATTTAAGGATGCCTAACAAGCAATCCAGCATAAATAAAGAGCTGTTTTTCACCGTGAACTGTGTTGTGTTTGTTATTACTGAACACTGCATCACCTCTACACCTGCACACTGCAAACCACTTTGCCACAGTAGTTTAATCCCACCAGATTATATAGTGCTGCCCCCACCTTTACCTCCAAAAAGCTTTTCTTAATCATACAGTAGCCCCTCGCTAAACCAGACATGCTTTCAAGGTTTGTAAGTACACCCTGACTTGAGTGAAAATTAGGTACTTGGGTGTTCGCCTCATAAATGCATTGAGCAGTACATTTACCCCTAATTGATTTAAAAACAAACAAACAAAATAAACATGGTTCCGCTACAAAGAATTACAGCACTTATTACAGCTTCTAAATATATTATCTAAAGACTAATGCTGTTTTCTGTATTCCTCCAGTCTACATCTACCACCAGAAGTTCACTGTATACTAGATTCTCCAACAAACTTAATGCTTGATTAAATTACTTGCCATAAAAAATGTAATTATTAATATTCAATATTATAATCAAAAATGTGATTTATTTCAATTTAAATGGGTTCAATATCAATAAAAAACTGCAAAGAATGTTTAAGTGTAAGGGTCATTTTCTCTTATTCTTCTTTAAAAGTTTAAATGAAATATTAAATAATAAAATAAATGGGATAAGAGTGTAATGATCAATATTTCTTACTTTCTTATTTAAGGCTTTATATATGGGCCGTTGGATTTATTGCTTAGGACACAGGAATTTTTATGAGATGCTTTCAAATGTTCTGATGACTTATTGTTATCTTTCCTACACTAAGGGTTTTATTCTGTCTAGTTCAAAGTATCCAGCCATTCAGAACTAATTAGCTGCAAAGTCCTTAATGCTGAGCCCTTTTTTCACTACTTCCTTTTGTCAAACTGACATACAGACTTTAAGACTGTAGCGGCCAACTCACCCATTCATCACATCAGTGGTGGTTGGTGGCCAAATAAAAAAGCAGAGGTCTTGGGGTCCCCTTAAGCCACCAGCAGCAGAAGAATCGTATTATTCTATTTTGACTGACAACAATTTTCATATCTTCTTAACGTTTTGCCCCAATTCAATGCATTTTCTCTACCAGCCAGCACGATGATTCGCCTCCACATTCCCCGACATCAGATTCCAATGAGCATAACTTATACACAGTTTTTGTTTGTTTATTGATTTTACTTTGTTAATTGTTTACATTTTCTGCACTTGCTTCACTCCCATTTTTTTCAGCCTGCATGTTTCAAATGGCAGTTTGCGTTTGGGTTTGAAGACAGTCTAACATGGCGAAGCAGGACGCTGTGACCTGAGTATGTTGTTAACCTTATAGGATAGTCTGATGACGGTGGAGTAGCACCGCTGGTTATTTTTTTTTTATTTGTTTTGTTTCATATTTTTCTAATTCTGAGTTTGTTTCTTGGCAGTATTTCAAGCCTTAACAGTCAGCAGAATATGCATCTTTTATTAAAAATCTTTTGATGCTGCTGTCCTGCAGGTAACCTCCGGGTAAATAGATGGTACTGCATCGTTTTTTAATGAAGCTTTCTTTGCAGCCCCTGTCTTAACCATCCTCAGGTTTATGAAGCTGTCCTCTGTGAAGTGAGAGGTGCAGATGCAGCTGGTGTTGGGCTTCGCATCCCAAGCCCTGGTCCTCTTCACAAACTTCACCAATTTTCAACAACGTTCAGGTTCTTTTGGAAACTCGTGGAGAGATACCAAAAGTCCTGGTGCTTGGGAACAACCGTACACAACACACCTGTTCACCATGATCACTTCCCGCGGTGTGTTCCAGTGGGCTGGTTGGCTAGCTTATCCTGGTGTGACATCACGCATAAATTAACTGCAGGCTTCCGGGTAGCTAGACTTCAAAAGCATCAACTTCAAAGTTGTTTTTTATGCACTTGGAGTTAAAACCTGCACATTAAAACTACACAGATACTTTTATTGACATTCCAACAGTACCATACAAGTGAATTATGAAGAAAAAAAATCACTGCACCCCACCTTTAATAAATGGTCAACAAAATAATTAGATAATGTTCTGTACATATGAAACGTATCTATTTAATATAAAAGAAGCAATTCAGACAAACTGTTACTCAGCTATATCTTGAAGCAAAGGTGGCTGATGGAAAACCTCCTCCCAAAAGTAATAAAAAAACAGTAATTTTAATTTTAACAATAATTTTGCATACCTTCTCAGTTGATCTAAAGATTTATAAAAAAAATAAAAAAATAAAACT
This sequence comes from Acipenser ruthenus, assembly GCF_902713425.1. Lineage (NCBI taxonomy): Eukaryota > Metazoa > Chordata > Actinopteri > Acipenseriformes > Acipenseridae > Acipenser > Acipenser ruthenus. The sequence goes on along the minus strand of NC_081191.1, from coordinate 69,200,430 downwards.
TTCCCGCTGCTCCCACAGTGTCGTCTGTGTGATTGACAGTGGTGACAGAGAAGACACAGAATTCCCCTCTTCTTCCTTTCTTTGGTGGATAAGTAACATTTTTCAGTAAAAAAAAAAAAAAGAACAGTTTTACACACGCACACTAACCTGCCCCAGAAGTTAAAGTTTAACTTCACAACTGATATGGTCTCTCGACTTGCTGTGACGCTTTATAGCCCAATCCAGATTTTTTAAATCAATAAAGCCATACTTTGACCATGCGCAGAGTTACTGAAAAGTAAACAAGGCCAGCAATAAAGATGGTTATTTGCTCCACCTCCGGTCAGCCAATCCACTCTGTCACACCAACCACTATGAAATGACCTGTTCTTATTAGCAATTTCAATTTTTGGTTGTGGCCTCCCTTCAGATATTATTTTAAGTTTTTCAGTATAATCTAGCGTGGCAAACATAGTCTTAATTAGCCAATCAACTACGTTATTGTCCTTTTTGCATTTAATGGTTGCACAAGACATGCACTAAAATAAAACAATAACAAAATATATTGTGATAGATGTACTAAAGTGTTGCATCTGTCGCAATCATTGAAAACCAGTTGGAAGTGTAGCGCGAAAAGTACTAAACAAACACGACACTGTTAGCATCATTTTAACAAATGCTTTGCAGCCACAGTTCTTATTTGTGCTTTATTTATTTATTTATTTATGTATTTATTTATTTATTTATTTTTAATTTAGTCGTCGCCAATTTTTGACCCTGGTTTTTCTCTCACAAACTTTGTATGCCCAATTATTATCTGTATCCTCGGCTCACCGCTCGCAACCTCCCCCCCCCCCCCCCCCCGACTCGGGAAATGGTGGCTGAAACACGCGTCCTCCAAAACGTGCTCCTGCCAATCAGACATTTTTCGCACTGCAGATCCACAGCGAGGCCACCAGACCTATAGTGCTGGAGGACAACACAGATCTGCCGGCTCCGCCCTATCGGCCTACCCCTACCCAGGCGATGCTCTGCCAATTGTGCGCCGCCCCCTAGGAACCCCCGGTCACGGTCGGTTGTGACATAGCCTGGATTCAAACCTATGATCTCCAGGTTATAGGGCGCATCCTGCACTCCACGCGGAGCGCCTTTACTGGATGCGCCACTCAGGAGCCCCCATGAATATGTAATTCTGGGCGTTCCTGCAGAAAGTCGCAAAATCAGGGTGGAGATAAGGCAAATAAGGGATCATCAAATATTGTAAAGAGATGTACTAAAGCTGCAGGCAATTGCGACACTTACAATTGCATCAATTTGTTAAGAACCTTTGAAAGCATGTTTTAAACAGTTAAAAAACAGTCACAATTGTTGCTGGCATTTCCAAATCTGCTTTTTCTTGTGTGTTGCCAGTTGTGCTCAATGAATTTTTGAGATGAACACCCAAGTACTTACAAGCCTTGAAAACAAATTTCTATGACATTTCTGGTTTTCCCAGCATGTTGGTAGCAGTAGACTGCACACATGTGCCACTGACCCCTCCAGCTCATTCTGAACATCTGTATAGGACCATGATCTATTGTGTGTTAATTGTCTAAGCTACTAAGTAGACCAAGTTAAAAATAATAATAATAATAATTAAAATAAAATAAAAACCCCTAAAATCATTAGTTTCAATTTAAAATATTTTTTTATTCGCATTGTACACCAATGAGAACAATGCAGCAGCATGATTTATTTTGTGTTACCAGTAGGGTAAAGCAAAAAAAAGTGCACTAGATATTCATTTGATTTTACTACTGTACTGTATACTGTATAGGCCTACTGTACAGATTGATATTTTTACATAATGTAATGTGTAGCCTACCCAAAACACATTTGTGTTATTTCAACACAATGATTTATATTTAAAATACATCGAGAATACATTTTTTGTAAGCTGATTGTTTTCCCTCAAGCTAAAATGACAAACTCGCTGAACATTCTTTATTAATCAGAGAATTGACAACATTTATTTTTGTACTGCATTTTAGAGCTCACCATGGTTTGGTCATTTTATTCCCCTAAAATATATTTATGTTTAAAAGAAACATCTGTTTCTACAGAGATCTGTCTGATAGACAGGCTCAAAGACAGTGTTGCGGAGTTAAAGGTTCTGCTACCTGGGTTTTCGACCCACAGAGAAGTGAAATTGCAGTTGACACCCAAAAGACTGGTTGGTGTAGACAAACCATTTCTTCCACTCCTGTTATATGAGCAGCTCCTATTTTAATTATCTAAGGCATGGTGGACTGAAGTACCTCCACTTTTTAACTGAGTTAGGTTTTCCCTCTGGGCTGATTTATAGATCCACCAATTAATAAACAAAAAATATAAACAGTGAAGTGAAATGAAAATCAGGTTAATACATTTTAGGGCGGCCACTGTTTAAATAGCTTAAATAGACAATGATCTCATGATCTACCATGGTGTGTTTGGTCTTGTCTTTTAGATATGTTTAAGCCAAGTGGTTTGCTTAGATCAGTAGTTTTGTTACTTGTGTTCTTCTGTGACATACATTAATGTATGGAATGTTTCAGTTATACTTTATTATTAAAAATAGTGTACAAGATGATAAACATTATGAATTCTAATAAACAAAGAGCCTTGATTTTTTATTGTACTTGTTAATTTAATCTGAAGGTTTATCTCCAAGTTCATTACACTAATTGAAACATTTTTAAAAAGTTGACCACACTGAAAACACACTGATTTTTTTATTTCAATTTTGGTCATATTTTTAGGCAGGTATCTAGCAACATAATCTACTGCAACAGAGCAATCTGCCCCTGACAGCTGTTATTTGCCCCATCCCCGGTCACTTTTGATCCGCCCTAGCAAATATGTGTCAGCAAATGTTTTCATCTTTTGAAACAAATCCAGCCTTGGCTCAGTTGAACCAAGGGGTGCCAGGAAGCAAGGGAAGCCAAGTCCAGCCAAAGGTCTAGCTCAAGCTTTCAAAATAATGCTGTGCTATAAAAAGCCTTTTCTCCAGTGTCAAAACCTTTTTTAACTAGTCTATGTTTGATTTAAAGAATCATATCAATCATCATTTAAAAACTATTTCCCCTATGTCCCTGCCAGTCAGCCAATGGTTTTGAAGTACAACAATTAAATTGCTTCAATAATAAGTGTGTGATTTCTTTTTTAATAATGGGTAAAATAATCTTCATGTTTCATCAGATTAAATCAATTTACTGTAACCAAGGGACATAGTAAATCTAAATTCTTTGTGCCGCATTAGCTAAGGCAGAATAAATTGCTTGGTATTAAAACAAAAATTGGTGCGGGTGTCATTTTAACATGGTATACGACCACATTATTATTATTATTTATTATTATTTATTTCTTAGCAGACGCCCTTATCCAGGGCGACTTACAATTGTTACAAGATATCATATTATTTTTACATACAATTACCCATTTATACAGCTGGGTTTTTACTGGAGCAATCTAGGTAAAGTTCCTTGCTCAAGGGTACAACAACAGTGTCCTCCACCGGGGATTGAACCCATGACCCTCCGGTCAAGAGTCCAGAGCCCTAACCACTACTCCACACTGCTGCCCCTTCATTCAAGCTTTGAAGAACGTGCATTAGGTAATGCTGGTCCTAGGCTGCAGGCAGGCTTGTTGACCTCCTCCAACCCCCTGGAGGATGTCCATCCTTACCAGGGTGATGCTGGAGCTGGTGTCCACCAGAGCTGTGCAGGGGATGATTCGGATAGGGATGTGCAGGAAGTCTCCAGGGCATGACCGTCAGCTGTTGCATGAGACGGTGTCATCTCTGGACATGGCGGCATTGTTTCGGGCCTCGGATCTCCCCTCTACTCAGGCCAGGTGTTTCCCAATGGCTTCCCAAGGTTCTAGGTCTGCGGCAGGGGGTGTTGCTGATAGACATTGAGCATACAGGTGCCCGGATCGGCTGCAGTTCCAGGAGATGCAGGGTCGTGGGGCGGCTTTCTGGAGGCTGCTCATCGGCATTACTTTGTGCAGCGCTGCTATCTCCTGAAGCAGAGGTAACCGCTGGACACTGCTCCCCAATTCCCCATCATGCTGCTGAGCCTGGTGGACTGCCACCTGGGCCCGCAGCTTTAGTTTCTTCTCTGGTCACCTCCTCCTGTTCCTGTGCCAACTGCAGCAGCCTGCAGGTCTGGGGTTGCTGTAGCCACAGGTATTTCCTCAGCCCACCCCCGCCCCCCCAGCTCCCAGCACCTCAATAAACTGCAGCCTTCTTTGCTCTTCTTGTTCCTGGGGGAGGATCCTGTGTAAGCCTGTTTGAGTTCTGAGACTAGGCTAGCTCGGTTCTCCCCGTTGGCAGTCCCGTCACCGCAGCCACAGCTTCAGTCCCGCTGGGTCATTCAGGCTACCTAAGCGACGTGCAAGCGCCTCAGTTAGTGCTGCGTAACTCCCCAGGCTCCCAGACGGCATATGCAGCAGCACTTTCTCGGCAGTGCCATAGCCGTTTAGCCTCCTGATTGTTTCTAGCTGCACCTGGAAAGATTCCCAACTGCTGGAGCCTTCACAGCTTGGGAGTTTTACATCCTTCACCGCCAGGGCAGTTTTTCCCTGGGTGCTTGGTTCCTGGCTCTCTCCGGGATCTTCCCTTCCCACAGGGGCTGCCTCTGCTATGCTCTGGAATGGGTGAAGGTATTAAATGCATTTAGGGGCAAAATGTTTCCTATATTTTGTTCAGTTTTGTTCTTCTATGCCAATTATAGCCAATAGTTGGAACATCCCAATATTAAAAAAATATATATTAAAATATATCTGTAAACACGTACACACTACCAAACATATCTAAATATGTTTATACTAAATATTTTTCATACAAAGCCTACAATTCACAGTCACTCAACAATAACAATTTTAATACATAATTTGTTTACAATAGTGCATTTGGATACTGTCTCTTTAGATCATTAAAACACTATAAGTAAAAAAAAAAAAAAAAAAAAGAAAAGAAAAATATCTCTAATTGTGCTGTTTACACTTTGATGTCTATAGTTGTGTTTGGTGTAATTTGGCATTGTATAATGACTATTTTATGATGTTTTTTACATAACTCTTCAAGCGTGCGCTACATAACAGCTTTGAAGCTGTCTTTAGCGTACAATTGCGGCAATTCGATACATCATTTAAGGTTTTGCTACAATTGTTTTAGTTTTCTGTTCATAAAGTGAATTGTTTCATGGTTTATAAGCACAATTTAAGGGCTAACTAACAGCACCTCAGTTTCTGTAGCCTTATTATTTTCTGTGTGTTTCTGGCAGCTCTTTACTTAATTTTTCCAGGATGGCTTCCATATCCATTTCAAACAAAATAACACTGCATTCCTTTTTTATCGATTCTTTTTGTTGTTGTTCCATTTTAATTAGAGATATTTAAGCGCACAGATTTATTTTTTCAATATTAAATATTACTGCAGATTTATTTGGCCTCATATATTTATTTTATTTAAGGATTGTTCCTGGATACTCAGCTGGGCCCATCACTTCTGTAAGGTTGGAAGCGAGAAAGAAGTAAGGTGGTGTTCACACCTTGACTTTTACTTGCTGTCCATCTACAGTAGTCCTTTGTCGGTTGGGTGTGGTTTGAGCATTACCTAATGTAGTACATGGGTTTGGCTGTAATATGTGCAGACTCAAGAGCTATCCACAGTACATCTATGGTCAAGCTGAGGATAGAGAGTAATTCCATATAAAGCATAATCACTTTTCAAACTATAAGATGAGTGGAAACTGGAAATGTGTTGAAATAACAGAAATCTAAGAGGCTCATAAAATCAACAAGTTCTTGACAACAAAGACCTCTTGTATCACCTGTAATTAAATGGCGGTGATTACGAAATATCTTTATACCCGATTGGTCCACTGAAGATCATCAGGGTGCATTATTTTCATGCTGGTATAGTCTGTAATTGGTTTGAGGCACAGATTTCAGTCATTTACCTTGTCCATCCAAATCCCTGGATCTCAATCCAATCAAGCATTTGTTGCAGGTCACATTTGTAGCCACAGTTCTCTGCCTACTTAATTGATGCAGTTGCAGGTTATACTAGTGGAGGAGTAGGCCTCAAGACACCGTCATTATATTATAGAAGGGAATGTGAACCAACTAAGGGTAATATGCAGGCTTGTCAAAGTTGGTTTGGCTGGAGTCTTGTTTTTATGAGATACAACACAAATATTTGGTCACTGGGACATTTCTAAGGCAAATGTCTAAAGACCGACATCAGTTATGTGCAATATTTTTTATTAATTAACTTTTTTTGTATTCCTTATTTAGCACACTACTCTATTTTACATAATAAATATTGCTTGTTGCAGAGCCATAAAAAATATGTATATATACACATGTTTATGTTGTTAATATTAGCCTTTTTGAAAATATTCCATCTTTCCGTACTGTCATTTATTTTCCAAGAAGCATAGATACAGTCATTTTGGGTGCTTTGTGGGTAAACTTAAAAGTAAACTCCTTTGGCATGGAGGCAGTCCCCCAGCTTTATTTATACACACTCTGTAACCACGGGTGAGGCCCGGGGCCATCTGTTGATGCTGCGGTCACAGTAATGCAGCATTCCACATCAAAGCTGCATGCAGTTATATGAAAAGAAATCCTGTTATATGAAAAAATCCTGTTTTAGCATATACCACAATCTGACTTCACTTATGGAAAAAGTGCAATGCACATCATTTTGGGACATAAAGAATCAATAAATCCTGGGCCTGGCCACTGACTTTAAAAGCAGACCCTTCTTTTTTCCAATTAAATTAAAAGAGAGATCAGCCTCAATGCATGGAAATTGTTAAAGCACACTGAAACCAAAGAATATAGCTTGTCTAAGATTTAAGAGACTTTCTCTACTGAATGACTTGTCTTTGTATAACCACGCACCAGTCATGTTTATGGGTCAGTATTCACATTGACATTGCACCTGCTTGCTGTTAATAAAGGACATTCTGCTTAAAAAGATCTGAGCACTAAAAACCCAGCCCCATGTAAAGTCAAATTATTTAGATTTAAGAATTGTATTTAGTTATTTAATCATTTAATTAACCATTTTCTTCGTGAAATATTTGTTATTTTAAGGTAACTTCAGCCCATAAGTCTGTTAAATGGAGTTGTTTACCTGGGAGCAGCTAAAAACCTCACAATTATGATTAATATTCATACATCAACTGCACCCAAAACGGGCCAAAGTAACGACATTTCACAATTAATGCTCCGTATCTGCACTTTCATACAGCTGAAAACTTTAAATCATTTACTGAAAGCTGGAGCCACAATCATTAAACTGTCCTTTTTAGACTCCTTTGTTGTGTTTTGTGATATAGTCTGTTACAGCTTGTTAACTTAGGCCTGGATTAAATCAAAACTATGGCACCACATAGCCATTATAAAGTATAGATATGGCAAAACCATAAACTAATTTTATTCAGGCCTTAGCTCATATTGTGACTTGACATGTGGCCTTTCTGTTCTTTGTCTTCCACATGGTCTAATTTTTTCACATATTAATTTTTTTAAGCATGTTGTTTTAACTTCTCTCTGATGTCCACAGCTTTGCTTAATTAACAAGTCTTTAAATCCAGCTTTTGTGACAATGAAATCCTCTCTGTTTCAGGAATCAAATTTAATCCAGTGTCAGTGCCGGTGCTACTCTTTCTAGACAGGTTGGGCCAGAACTTGTTTGCTGCAAAAGCGTTTTAAGAAAACAAAGTGTCAGATCACGACACAACAAAGGAAGAAAAAAAAGTCCTCATTAATCTTGTGTTTCTGGGAATGTAATACTAAATATGCATGGGTAATTTTTGGAAGGTGGATTTTAGGGAGGGGTTTCAGGCAGTGAGCATGATCTACTGTAGATGTTAAATGTGTTTTGGGATTACTACCTTAAATTCTTGGTGGTTATTACTAGAGGTATTGTAACACCAAGTTCATGAGTCCACAAGGCCGCTTTTGCTTTTCAGCCTGAATACCCATGTACAGACGTGCTCAAATTTGTTGGTACCCTTACAGCTCATTGAAATAATGCTTCATTCCTCCTGAAAAGTGATGAAATTAAAAGCTATTTTATCATGTATACTTGCATGCCTTTGGTATGTCATAGAATAAAGCAAAGAAGCTGTGAAAAGAGATGAGTTATTGCTTATTCTACAAATATATTCTAAAATGTCCTGGACACATTTGTTGGTACCCCTTAGAAAAGATAATAAATAATTGGATTATAGTGATATTTCAAACTAATTAGTTTCTTTAATTAGTATCACACATGTCTCCAATCTTGTAATCAGTCATTCAGCCTATTTAAATGGAGAAAAGTAGTCACTGTGCTGTTTGGTATTATTGTGTGCACCACACTGAACATGGACCAGAGAAAGCAAAGGAGAGAGTTGTCTGAGGAGATCAGAAAGAAAATAATAGACAAGCATGGTAAAGGTAAAGGCTACAAGACCATCTCCAAGCAGCTTGATGTTCCTGTGACAACAGTTGCAAATATTCTTAAGAAGTTTAAGGTCCATGGAACTGTAACCAACCTCCCTGGGCATGGTCGCAAGAGGAAAATCGACCCCAGATTGAACAGAAGGATAGTGCGAATGGTAGAAAAAGAACCAAGGATAACTGCCAAAGAGATACAAGCTGAACTCCAAGGTGAAGGTACGTCAGTTTCTGGTCGCACCATCCATCGCTTTTTGAGCAAAAGTGGGCTCCATGGAAGAAGACCCAGGAGGACTACACTTTTGAAAGAAAAACATAAAAAAGCCAGACTGAAATTTGCTAAAATGCATATTGACAAGCCACAATCATTCTGGGAGAATGTCCTTTGGACAGATGAGTCAAAACTGGAGCCTTTTGGCAAGTCACATCAGCTCTATGTTCACAGACGAAAAAATGAAGCTTTCAAAGAAAAGAACACCATACCTACAGTGAAACATGGAGGAGGCTCGGTTATGTTTTGGGGCTGCTTAGCTGCGCCTGGAACAGGGTGCCTTGAATCTGTGCAGGGCACAATGAAATCTCAAGACTATCAAGGCATTCTGGAGCGAAACGTACTGCCCAGTGTCAGAAAGCTCTGTCTCAGTCGCAGGTCATGGGTCCTCCAACAGGATAATGACCCAAAACACACAGCTAAAAGCAAAAAATGGATAAGAACAAAACATTGGACTATTCTGAAGTGGCCTTCTATGAGTCCTGATCTGAATCCTATCGAACATCTATGGAAAGAGCTGAAACTTGCAGTCTGGAGAAGGCACCCATCAAACCTGAGCTGGAGCAGTTTGCTCAGGAAGAGTGGGCCAAACTACCTGTTAACGGGTGCAGAAGTCTCATTGAGAGCTACAGAAAATGTTTGATTGCAGTGATTGCCTCTAAAGGTTGTGCAACAAAATATTAGGTTTGCGGTCCCATCATTTTTGTCCATGCCATTTTGATTTGTTTTATTATTTACAATATTATGTTGAATAAAAAATCAAAAGCAAAGTCTGATTTCTATTAAATATGGAATAAACAATGGTGGATGCCAATTACTTTTGTCAGTTTCAAGTTATTTCAGAGAAAATTGTGCATTCTTTGTTTTTTGTGGAGGGGTACCAACAAATTTGAGCACGTCTGTAGATAGTTGTGGCATAGCCAGGATTTTGTTTCGGGGGAGTGGGGGGGTGGGGGGGGGTTGGAATTTTTGAAATCAGTAACAACAGCGAGGAGACAGGCAAACTAGTTTCTTATTGTGTGCACAATGCTCATAATATATTGAAAAGCAAAAACCAAAAAATATTTTAACATCCAAGAATAGTCAAAAACGATGTTGTGCTTAACACTTCAGCAAAAAGAGACACCTTAGTATCAATCTAGAACACCTCAGATTATACGAAACAATAAAGCAAAGAATGTCTTTCCACAACTGAAAACAATGCAAATGCATAGGTCAATTTAACATTGTCAAACTTGATAAAACTTGATGTCGATTTCATCCACTTAAACACAGCAAGCTGTGTTATTGGCGTTGTTCTAATGCCCTGTTTTCTTTCAAGAAAAAACTAAAGTTTATATCCTCGCAACGCAAATTGTTGTTTTACCGTAATGACACTAAAATGGTTCATTCACTCACTCTCTCTCTCTCAGCAAACCATCAATAGAGGGCATAACGCTGTGTCACATGTGGTGACCAATACTGTAAGTAGCAGCATTCTTCTTCTTCTTCTTCTTCTTCTTCTTCTTCTTCTTCTTCTTCTTCTTCTATACAGTTGTATACTGAATTATGTGAAGTGGGCATTGAATTTTGTTTGCGTGGATGTGCTTATTTCATTTTGGTACTTATTTTCTTTATTTTGATTTGTGTGTTTATTTAGTTATATGTGTGCTGCATTCTTAAATGAGCCCCTGATATTTAACATGTGAATCGCAGGACCTGCAAACTGACTACCAACTCATTGTTACTCAATTAATGGCATTACGTGCACCTGGTATTGTTTGAATTGTCCCCTATTTAAGAGGCAGGAACCGTAGTACGACAGGGCAAGACAGGAAAACTGAGACTGAGGCTGAGACTGAGACTGAGACTGAGACTGAGACTGAGACAGAGAGACAGAGTGAGGCAAGTGGAATAAGGACCTGATTAGAGAGAAGAAGCGGGCAGTAGGGAGAAGTGGGCAGTAGGGAGAAGCAACAGCGGCGAAACGGCGAGCCTAGCCTGCTGGAGAGAGCGATTGTCGCTAGTATTATTTCTGATTTAAATCTTGATTTGTGTTTGGTCACCGCATTTTTTTATTTTTTTTTTGTTTATTTTATAGTGGTTATTTTAGATCGGGGAGACGTTTGTTTATTCCCAGCGCCAGACTGTTTGCCACGGGCGTACACCGGACATATTTTTGCACATTGAATTGCACTGCAAAACACTGGGTGGCGTAGATCGGCAGACTACATTAGATACAATGGGTGACAGTAGCCTTATTAGGCTGGGCAGCAAAATCGTGTGAGGCGCCTCACCCCGCTGTCACATATGTGGTCCAGTGGTTAAAGAAAAAAGGGCTTGTAACCAGGAGGTCCCCGGTTCAAATCCCACCTCAGCCACTGACTCATTGTGTGACCTTGAGCAAGTCACTTAACCTCCTTGTGCTCAACTGATTTAGTTTTTTTGGCTGGACAAGCGAGAACATCGCTGATTTTAGTTTTCTTTTTTCCCCCTCCCGTACCGCTTTCTTTCAAGGCCATTGCTAACTTTCAGTTAATATGACGTCATTGTGCATCCATTCCGATTGCTGAACATAGTAGCCTAGGACCGTAAGTGAATTGTTCAATCAGAAAAGGTTCAGGTTCAAAATTGCATTAATGACAGGGAATAGCCCAATCACAGACATAAATATGACAATCAACAGACACCTGACAGGAAGTTACATCACTTTTAAGAAAGGAAATACATTTGTTCAACCCACCCCCAAACAGAGACCTGTAATGTATTGAAATGTACATGCCTCTGCATTTTTTTTTAAAGCGAAATTATCATTACATCAGACACAAATTTCAGGGGGGGGTTGAACCTGTAAAATCACCCCCTTTCTACGTCACTGTGATAAAGTCAAAATTGATAATTGCATAACTTATTAGCACCAATAACCCAGTGATTCTGTTTCAGCAAATACATTATTAGACACATTTTTCCTAAGTATTTATATATTTATTTCATTTCCTTTAAGAAAAGGATCATTTCATTTTCTCACCATTAAAATGTAATTACATTTGTATTTTTGGTTGTGTAATAAAACAATCTATTACAGTGTTATAATGCTGTATTAAACACAGTGTTAAATACGGGATGTTCATGATTCTCAAACGGCCACCAATCAACAGACATATCTTACCCACAGTTGGTTGACAATCAACAACAATTTTCAATTTATTCAAATGTTTATGAAATTCCCCTCTAGTTGCACCACATAGTATTTTAGACACTCTAGACAATGCTGTGTTTGTAGCATACACCAACAGCACCAGAGCAAACATCAAACGTCATGCTACAATAATATCGAAGGAGCGATGAACAATACCAGAAACAGAATGGAATATTGTAGCGTTTTTTCCCCTGGTTCAGAACAGCAACCAGTCACCAGACTTCCCACTTTCTGGTTTGTGGAGATGTCAGAGTTACAATTCTTGGTTGCCAATAGTTTGTAAGTTACCATTATGGAAGTTAAAGGCATGTTTTATTGTGATTGAACTTTCTGTTAGTAGAAGTATCTAATGATCAGTCGCTAAGCCAACATGTTTTTTTTTTTTTGAGAAAATGTATATAATATAATTAGGGCTTGAATTTTTCACTTTTTATTTTTTGTTGAGTTCTGTTTTTTTTCCCCGATTTTTATTATTAGTTGGCAAAATCGGTAATCGGTTATTTTCGGTTATGAAAAATAAACACCACTCAAACACATCAATATTCAGTTTCTATAATAAATTGCATGTACGTTTTACTAATACATACAATTTTAGGATTGAGACATAATAAAAAAAGAAATATATGAACACAATTTAGATGATATTGCAAAAGTCTCCCGGAAGTCAGTTAATACGGTATTTCATCTCATTTTTAAATTTGTCAATTTTTTCATTAAGTATATGGAAAACTACAAGCTTCATGAAGCAAAATTTGTTAATTCTATAGGGTGATGCAAAACTTTTGGCCATAACTGTATATAACTTACTGGCTAACCTATGGCTTGCCAGATGTTTGCCTTCATCTCAGCATCCTTGTATGAAATACGGGAGGGATCAAACACTTCAGGGTGCTTGGACACCTCTGTAGACAACAGTTTCATTCATGATTTTTCCTGTCAAGTATGTGTTGTCACCACTTGACTGTGATTGGTTAATCCAATCGAGGGTACCGCGGGGCATCTGGAAAAAATCACTCTGGATTTGATTTGATTGGCCCTGCTCAGCGACACTGCGATACTGCGGTATTATATTGCTGTAGTCTGTGCAGCACCATTCAGTAACATTGCCATTGATATTAGCGGTAACATGTCTCCTGATAGCCGACAGCCAAGTATGTGTGTCCCAGCCTTTTGGATTCAGGCAATGTAGAACTCTAGATGCATTTTGAATTGTGAGAAGTAACAGATTTCAGTTTACACCCGTTATCGTCCACGTATCTATAATGTGGTGATGAAATAACTGTTATATCAATAACTCAACTGGATGCAGACAGATTACAATCTTACAGTGTTATTACTGCAGCTTACATGTTGTACATATTATTTTCCAATTTCCCAACTCACTCACTGGTTTATCAGTAAAGCTTATTGAATGCAAGGCCCTTAAATAACTTTATACAAACAATTATAAGGCCAACACAAATACACTCCTGCAAAAAGCAATACTGCAAAGCTTAATCCTATAACAGGAGAGTTTAACCTGTTGACTTATTGGCCTTTTAACAGTAAGTATTTTTTATTTACTATAATTATTATTTGAATTCATTGTAATACTGATGTTGTTTTTATTATTTTTAATATTTTACATGCCTTATTCATTTTGTAAATATACATTTACAAATATAACTTTAAAATAATTACTGGTCCTGAATGTATTGGTCCTAAACAATAACCAAAATAATCTTACAACACAGAGCTTTTTTTTTTTTTCAGCCACTAGTTGTTTTTCTTCAGCCAACCCGTCATAAGTCACTCTAAGTCCACAAAAATTGATGATTGGTCAGTAGCAGTTTCTTTGCACACTGCCCACCTTCTGAAAGCCATTTTATTTATGTAGAAAGAGAGTAGTGAATGATTGACGTTATTTAATATATATTGCCAAAACCCAGGTTTATCGGTTTAAAAAAATAAAAGCACATTTTCTAAATAGGTCTTTCGGGGTGTGTTTTCGGTTATTATCGATTTAAATCGAAAACTTCAAGCCCTAACTAGAAGGACCTGCACTGACGAGAACATGCACTGCTAATTATTGGTTTCCTTCTGCTTTCAATATCAAAACAACATTTTACTTGCTGATGGGGAGCATGATTAGGGATCCTTAACCCAGCTGTAATTCAAATCAGAACCAACCCCATACTTCCCTGCTTCAGATTAAATCAGAGAGGTAAAACCAGCATGCCTCTAATTCAAACATGGCCCAGCCCAGATTTATTGGCTGGCTTTCTTTTTTTTCACAAAATAGTAATTTGAGGGTTCAACTGAAGAGTTTTTTCAGGAGGAATTTTATATATCTATATTTTAGTTTTTTTTTTAATCAATTAATGATTAATCGCTTAATGACAGCTGTGGGCTTTGATCGAATAACAAATACTTGATAGATTAATCTTGTCTGCCTGAGTGCGGTATCAAAAAACGGTGCATGAAAAAGAAATCTTGAAAAATGGTGGAGGGTACTTCCAAATATATTCTGTATTACCAAGATACTCAACTCCAGCTTTACTTCCGTCACGCGGCACAGAAGGGAGCATGGAATATAAAGAGAGCTCCAGCGGTATTGTTCTAGCGAGTGTCTGAGGGGTCAGATCGGGCTGATTTTCTCAGTGTTCAAAATAGTTCAACTTTTGAAGTCTGTTTTCACTGTTGCCCAGGGTCCACGGAAGAAATATATTAACCTAGTGAATGGTGACATAGCGTAATTGATAAGAAAAATACACTTTTCTGAACACAGTCCTTCATCCACGCATCCACAGTTAAGATCACAGGTTTACCTTGTGCTGTGTAAAAATGTTTTGTTATTGCAGTATCATATTTACATATTTACATGTAGCAAAATACTTTATTTACTGCAGTAGTATGGTAATAAGCATTATATTTTACTGTACTAATGCAAATGCACTTAGGCTACTGAAGTCGCTATTTTTAATAGTACCATAAATAAATATTATGTGACATACATTAAACAATTAGCTTGATTGATTTTGGAATTTACTATTCTCTTATCAAAACTGACGTATAATATCAATACATACAATAAATCCATGTTTTATAATTGATGCAAAGATGTAATCTCTGCATTCTGCAAATGCACCTTCTTTGGTATGGTGTATCAAATACATGATGTCATCATTAACACAGATTATGTTTTTCATCAAGACACCCTGGGCAAGAGTAAAACAGACTTTTTTTATATTTTTAAGCATCTTCTAAAGACCTTGGCAAAAGGGCATTTGGAAGGTATACCCAATATTTCACAATAATCAGAATGAAGAAAAAATGAAAGCAACTTGCAACATTTGCTCAGCTTTCCTTTCATGACAGTACTACAAGTTTATCATATCATCTTGGTCGTAAATATTTTCAAACTGTCAAATTACATGCAAGTGAATATATGTATATTAAACATTAGCTGTCATTATGAAACATTTGGAGTAAATAGCAATATGCTAACTTTATATTACTTGTAGCTGTCTTTCAGTACAATTAAATATCACTAGCAAACAGGTGTAGAGCCTTGACGCTTTCCATTGATCGATTAAACAGGCGATCTGCGTGATAAGTAAAGAGCGTACTGTATGTTGCACCACTTAATTTGAAAATGTACATTATATTCTCAAAGCATCTTACAGACAAAAGTGTTGAGGTGATGAAAACAGCTTTGAGAATGTATCAGATAGCCCATACACACTGCGATTAAACTGTGCATTGCAATATTAAAATGCCTGGGGGTCTTGAAATTCAGTTGTAAAAACCAAACATTTAGCATAAGGTTAATACATGTGCACATGGGAACTGAAATAAAAAAAATCTGTTATAACCAATAGTGATATTTTTAAAGATTTTGCATGCACTGTATAATTGCCATCCTCTCCCCTTCATCACACCCATGTCTGGGATTACCACAGATATGAGTCGTAGACTGTGGTCTTTCTAAATATGCAGCTTATTTTAATGATCTGAGCAGTGGTGGGTCTAAATACTGCCTCTGTGTTACTTGACCGATTAATTAACTTTACCACATACAATAAATATACAGTGAAATGAGGTCCATGAAAAATCAGGGCTGTACATTTTAAGAAAAAAAGATTTCTCGTTATTTTCTTTAAAAAAACACTTTAGAACCTAGATTTACCTTGAACTTGTAATGATTTACAAGGAAAATGTTCATAAAGGATTGCATATAAAATTTGAGAAAAAAAATCAAAAAAACTTTTTACTTGCCAGAGTTGCTTATAGTTTATCTGGACAGTGCCATATATATATGTGTGTGTGTGTGTGTGTGTGTGTGTGTGTGTGTGTGTGTGTGTGTGTGTGTGTGTGAATGGAGCAATATTACTGATTTGTCCATGTCTCGGTTTGTTCTTGTTGAATGATGCTGAGCTCCAGTCGAACTGACAAGCTGTGACTGGCTGATTCGCCAGTTGCAGGTACAGGATTGGTTGCTTTCATTGGTGCAAAGTTTTCATTGGCTGGTTTTGGTGGATAATAAAATAAATGTGGACAAATTGTGTATTTGTTTAGTATTTGCTATCCAGTAGATAGCTGTGAATTGAGCCTTCATTACAGCAAGTTAAAATGAAAAAGCCAGCACTTACACGGGGTTTGATTTTAAGTTTGATTCACATAGTTGATGCTGTCCCAGAGCTAGAAGTTGATTGGCTGGTGGTACTGAATCATTTTCTAATATAAATTTGAAAACAATCAGTATTTTCAGCCAATCAGCTTCCAGCTCTAGCAGGCATTAACTAAGTTTTCAATACAGCAAGTAAAAGTGAAAAAGTTGGTATATGCGTGGATTGATTTTAAATTTGATTCAAAGTTGATGCCGTAATGTTCCAGCGGGCATCTTCTGAGAAAATGATTCAGTATAATCAGCCAATCAGCCCTAAACAAACAAAGACACAATTGATCCAAATTTATTTTACTATCCACCAAAACCAGCCAATCAATACTTTGTACCGACGAGAACAACCAATCTTGTACCTGCAAGTGCTGAGTCACAGCCTGCTCAGACAGCATCTTTCAACAACAGCAAACCGAGACACTTACAATTCTCCATTCAGATATTTAGTACTGTCCAGATAAACTATAAGCAGCTCTCTAATTACGTATGTGATCCCTTGTGAACATGTTCGGTACTATTTTCCTAAAACATTGGTCAGTGGAAGGGTACCTGACGAATTATTACAAGTTCAAGGTAAATCTTTTAAAGTTTAAATAATTGTCTAACTCTCGATGAATGCTCTACCATGTGTTAGTTGACCTTGACTTTCGTTAGTGCCTTCGCCTTCAGCTCAGAACATATAATTCATCACAGCAGAGCTTGAATCGACGGGCACTATTGCTTACATAATGCCCTTATGATGACAGTTCATGGCTTCAGGGTTTCAGTTGCATGAATCATAAATATTTTGACATAAGTATACCTGTACATACAGCAGTGTAGAGCAGGGCTACAGTAAATAATAATGTGGTGAAAATGTGTACTGCATGCATCAGATATTAACTACTTTGTATGGCCAGTGGTTGCTGGCTGCACAAGTTTTTGGGTAATTTATTATGTAATATTTGTTTAGTTCAAAAAACATCCAAAGAATTGTCATCATGATATACAGCACCAGAATGGGAATAGCTAAAAACAAAATATAGCCAAGAGAAATTAAACCAAACTCTTTGTATTTACAACTGAAGAGGGATTGTAAATAAAACTGTCTGACTAAAGCAAAAAAGGTCCACAAAATGTAATATTGTTAGTAAGTAAAATAATGATAGATAGTTAATAAGGTGTAACATGCCCACTAACTTGCCATTTAGTGAAAGCTGGTAGGCAATTGTAACAGGGCGGAGGCTGGGTGAGAACCGGTAACCCAGCGACCTGCAAGCGAGCATCTTAACCACTATGCAAAAGAGCCCGACTTATCTTCATTCGTGGTTTTAGAGCTTTTAACCTCATTTCATCTCACCGACAGAGGACATGACAGAATCCGTAAAGCAGTGTATCACACAACGCTAGCCGTTACACAATACTGTTAATGTTTCATGCTCCTGCACTCCACACTTTGTGTATCTTAGAATATGTGCAAAAGAACTATAATAATGTTGGCTGTATTTTGGAACTTTATAGTATTGGGTGATATGGACAAGACCACCCCCTACTGAATGATTTAGACTTAAGAAAATGCTTAGCATTGATTATAAAACTCAGTTTCCCAGCATCCCCTGCTATCTGGACTGTACTCTGGAACCCACTGTTACACTCAACAAGTGAAACTAAGACTACGCTCACAACTTTGCCTTTTAATTCCAGCAAGCAGAGTGTATGTTTATATTTTCCTGCAGCGTTATGTCATGAAGAATTGTGAGGAAGAGTTTGGCTGCCCTTGCCACACTGGCCTCTTCAAAGCTTGCTGACAGAGAGCTGTAGAATGTTCCTGGGTGAACTACCATTTCACAGCTCACTGTTCTGCACTCAATCGCCTCACTGTCTGCTTTGATCAAGCCTGCTGCTGGACACATCTGAACTCTGCCTTAAACAGAGGCGCTCAGAGAAGGAGTTGGAAGTCTGCCTAGCCCCTGACTCTAAGTAAAGTCTTCATGCAGCCAGTATTTGTATTTCTAAAGCACAGAAAGATATGAGCTCTGGAGAAAGGTCATGGGGATTTATGTAATGTTTGCATATGAAGAAACAATGGTGGTTTGAGGAATAAATAGAAAAACGGGGAAAACTGAATTGAATTACATTTTCTGTAAAGCACTTGTATTGTCAGTTTGCACTGTGCAAACTATATTGAAACTATATTTCAATTAACATTATTTCAGGCTATGGTGCTAACTTGAGCATTGAGTAGTTAATTTTTCAGCCTGGCCATTTTAAGTATAGGGGGCTGGTCCATGACAATATGCATATTATCATTATTTTGTATTGTACACTAAATTATTAATACAATATTGCCATCTCTTTGATTAATGTTGTTAAAAATTTGTGTTTATAGACATAGGACGTTAACAAAACAGAGCATTTTGTTTGATTTATTTCCTTAGGCTCGTATATGCAATTTTACCATTCAAATTATTTTAAGCATCTTTCCTTAACAAATGTAAACAAACTCTCTGGTTAAGCATGACGGTGTAATGTTGCTTACGTTTGACCCCTTAGTGATCAGGTGGGTTTGCAGAAAACAGGTTTCATAGAGCCTATAAATATAGCATATTTAGGGCTTGAATTTTTCAGGTTTTATTATTTCTTTTTATTATTGTTTGGCAAAATCTGTTATTTTTGGTTATTAAAAATAAACACCACTCAAACACATACATTTTCAGTTTCTATAATAAATTGTGTGAACGTTTCACTAATACATATTCAAAGTTTAACTTGCTGTGTTGAAATGAGGGTGTCCACATTAGGATTCAGGCAATGCAGAACTCTGGATGGATTTTGAATCTGAGAATTGTGAGAAGTAACAGATTTCATGTTATGCCCCATTTCCACCCGCCTGTCTATCACACTTCAGACTAGTTAATGTTGTTTTTTTCAGCCCACCCCAGCGTATGACTATACCGTACTGTAGTAATTCATCTCAGCCAACATCCAAGAAGTTGTTTGCATTTCTACATTTCCTAAGATTAAACAGTCATCATGTTACTAGATTCGATGTTTATAATGTTAATAATAATAACGCACTAGTGAATTATTGACATTATTTCAAATATATTGCCAAAACACAGGTTTTAGCGGTTTAAAAAACAAAAGAAAAAAAATTCTAAAAAGGTCCTCAGGTGTGTTTCTTTTTATTATTATAGCTTAAAACCGAAAACTTCAAGCCCTAAGCATATTTAACATATAGGACTATAAGTCTAACATGTTTAAATACTGTTTCATACATTTAAAATAATGTTTAACCACACCGGCATGTTTTGCGGAAACACAAATTAATTTGTATGGTGTATTAAAAAACAGGGAAATATACACAAAAATTAAGGTGAGCTCCATTTTGTTAAACTTCCAACTCTATAACACTTTAAATATTGTCTTCGAGGGATCACTTTCCTTAAACGTTATATTGAAACTTCTGCTTACATCACAGCACTGTCTTTTATAGTAGACAAAAAGTTAAACAGCTTTACTTATTTAAAAAAGTTGAGTAACATTCTGGGCCGGTGTATAATCAAGACACTGATGATGGCTCGAGCTGAAAGGCTTGTCTACTTTACTTTTTGAAGTTATGGATCAATTCGACAGAGAATTACAGATTAAACCAATCAACAAATGTTTTGAATTGACTGGCTCAAAACGCATCTTCAAGTGTATTGTGTTTAACAGACCTTTAGACACAGTGATATACGTAATATACAGGGTTTGGACAAAAATTTGAAACATCTGCTCCATAATATGCGAATTAGACTCAACCATAGGCTCAGTTCAGGGTAATGATAAATACATATTTATGATGTAAATTATGATGCATGAATATAATACCTAATGCACTAGAAGGTGAAATAAAATGGAATGAATAAACAGAAAAACAAAGTGTATAAAAATGAGAGGGTAAATCCAACTGTGGGTATCCTCTTCATTAGGAACACACAGGAGCTGAATCACACGATGGGTCATGTGATTGACAAGGTTATGTATATGGCCTATAGCAGTTCATATTAGTCAGTCCTTATTTAAACTGGTAGAAGTGTTAGGATTCTATTGGAATCCCAACTATTGGGATCATCTGCAGACTATCCGAGTGGCAAACATCGCAGAAGACAACTGCTCGTCTGCTTACCTGCTGTTGATAGAAACAGCCCTCTAAGATGGCAGCTGAAAAGGATCACTTATAAAAGTTTGCCATATATTTGCATGGTATTTTGCAGTTTTCCCATGTTTTTCTTATGGTAGAACTATGCATTTACCATTGTTCAACAGATTTTTTATTTTTTATTTTTTTTTAAATATGCCCTACCTCTCTGTGCTTTACAATGCTTACCTTTGCTTTATCGTGCTTTACACTTTGCTATGTTTTTACTATTGTATACTTTTATAAGGGATTGTGTCCCCTGAAAGCAGATAAGTGTTGCCAGTAAGATGAGGTCATAAAGCTCATTTTTTCCATTGTGGTTAAGATGCTCACCTATTACATGAGCACACACAAACAAACACTGAATGCAGTTTATCAATCAGAACAGCATGCAGGGAGTTACTCAGGATGGAATTTTAAGTTAAAACCTGTGTTCCTTTAAAATGTTGTTCCTCTTCAAGAGCATCCCAAGTACTGACAGAGTGTCCATAAAAACACTCAATAGGATTGAGTTTCCCACCCCATTAAAGGAAAGAGGGAATATGATATAATTGGTTGAGCTACAGTACATACAAACTGCTCTACTGAATACTGTATTTCAGTCTGCCAAAATAATTGATCCTCCTTATACAGCTGACATCATAAATATGGACTTTCTGAATTATTTTTGATGCCACTACAGTAGTACCCCTTGTTACACAATGCGGTCAGTGGAGTCAGAGTTAATCAGTATGGCAATTAGGGTTTACATGAGAAACAAATGTGTTTTTCTGAACCTCCAAAGCTTTTTTTTGCACTGAAAGCCCATTGTTTTAATTTTGCAAAACCATGAAGGAAACGTGGTCAACCCAAACTTTTGAAAGCCGCTCAATGTATTCCTCTTGTTTGACATTTTGAATTGTCTGGAAGGTACTGTGGGACAGCAGCCACAGTCCACAAAAATGTTTGGCAGTAAGAACAAACAGCTATTTTGAAACAGAAAAAAAAGCCTTTCCCTACACATCCTATGGTTATGATGTCATAAACTGAGGATGGTCTGACTGTACTGCCACCAAACCGATCCACTGGGGGAAACAACTCTGATTGTTTTTCCATTGTTTGTATTTCTGCGGTACGTGAATTCTTTTGTTTCTGTCCCACTCAGGCTTGGATTATGTTGTTAATTACTCAAGAGGATTGCTTAGTATGCAAAAATCACTAACGAGGATTCCAAATGAAGTGACTTCTATATGCACATGGGGAACATTTATACGTGGACGTGCCAAAAATCCGTTCTCATTTAAAATCTGGAATTATTTATGTCAGCTTTTAAGTTGCTATAGACCAGATGCTATACATATTGAAAATAAACTGCCTTTACTTCTGGTGTAACAATTAGCTGCAAGTGTTTCTTTACAGCCTTCTGGGCTATTCCATGTTGTGCCCTGATACTCCGGATTGCTGTCTACACTTGTTTACAATTATCCTGCCTTCAGTTCTAACTGTGCTCCATTGGGCAGTCCCTGATCAAAAATGATCCTCATAGTTAAAAGCATAGCAATATGTAATAAAGCAAAGTGAAAGCATAGTAAAGCCAAGAGGTACATTATATTTTTAAAAAATAAATGTAAAATTGTGGTAAACTATGGTAAAAGCATAGTATAACTGGGGAAAACATGCAAAATTACTGTGCAGGTCATTTCTGTATTTATAAAACATGTGGTTGAGCATTACGATATTGTCTTCATCGGGTCACACTGATAACTGCATTCCAGCTCTACAAATGCTGTTGTACTCCCAGGTTTAGACAGATTGCTAACAGTGTAGGATACCAATATGTCTAAAGCAAATTTAAATGTTCTAAAATATGTTTTGATGGTATGAACTGTGCTCAATAAACTCAGCACTAATACGCATTGATTTAAAACAAGCACTTATCTACTGGTTCTGTACTTTAGACAAGCGTATTTATATGTTCTTTATCTTTTTGATTGCAGTTTGAAGCTGTTTCTGTATAAAGTCAGGGTCTGATGCTTAATTTGTTTATGGTGTGATTAAAAGCAAGGTATGAATTTCAGTTTCTGTGCTTTTGAGTTACCATTACTGTATTAATATTATATTATGTGTACTCTCTGGTTATCTACTGAGTTGGATGACTGCCAAGACATACCATATAATGGATATCACTAAAAACACACTATTTCTGTTTTAATCACTCAGTCTTTGAATTTGATTATAATTCTAGACGTATTATTTACAATGTATATTGATTTAACATGCTGTTAATACTAAATATTGTAAAAACAAGCTGTCTGGTCAATATGCAGGTCAATCAATTGGGGATTTGCTGCATTGGAAGCCAGCTGTCTTTGGTTTAAAATCCAGAATTTCTTATGTTCTCTGGTCAAAGAAAGTTTACAAAAGATATCTGAGCCAAAGCGCAATGCAAATCCTGAGTCAATGGGATTAAGGGAGATTTGGATGCTAAATAGCATGTGCATGTTTTATATCACTCTTGGAACTAAATGTAGCTGCTTCTGGGAAGATGGGTGTTCTATCTTCTTATAAACACGTTTCAGTATAGTTTTATAATATAGTTATATATAATGTAATGTATTGTGACTTGAGGTTGACTTATATTACTTTGCAGATGAATTAAAAAGAAATAAAGAAATTAGATACGTTTTATTCCTAAAACAGTGTCTTTAAATGCCAAATGTTATTTTATAATCTGTTTGGATTCCATTTTGAATGCAAAAAAGTTATCTTGAAAAAATTTTTTTTTAATCTAACGCATCTGACCTTGCTGTTATTTGATCAAACATCTAGAATTTAACAAAGTCTAAAAGAACAAAAGGCTAACAGCTAACCAGAAAATACTGAAATAAACACAGACGGGGTAAAAAAAACTGTTATAGTGAACAAAAGGTTAAAGCAATGCATATATTATTATTATTTGTTTATTTAGCAGACGCCTTACAGAGACTAGGGTGTGTGAACTATGCATCAGCTGCAGAGCCACTTACAACTACGTCTCACCTGAAAGATAGAGCACAAGGAGGTTAAGTGACTTGCTCAGGGTCACATAATGAGTCAGTGGCTGAGGTGGAATTTGAACCGGGGACCGCCTGGTTACAAGCCCATTTCTTTAACCACTGGACCACACAGCCTCCTATATAGAGTAACGTTTTGTTTGTTTATTGCATCGTTTTAATATTTTTTAATTGTTCTTGAAACCCATCCCATGTCTGACTTAATCTGAATAATTAATTGTCACAAAATAAAGTCACAAATTATTTTTATGATAACCCGTAGTTTAGAAAATATATATTATCAAAATATAAACTGAAACAGAAATAATATTCCTTAAATAACTAATTATTGTTTAAATGTTTGTTGTTTTTTTTTTTGGTTCCCTACTTACAGTTTAAATTCATAGTTCATATATAAAGTGAAACATCCCTTAATGTACCACGTCATGCCATTGACTTTTCCCTGCAGTGTGTAGTGATCCATATGCAGTGGATTAAACATAACACATCCAGATGTGTACTACTGGAATGCTGCAGTTTACCACAGAAAACCTGGGGCTAAATCCTGAGGAAGAGCGGTCAGTGCTTTGCTACCTGATAGTGACCACAGATTAATAAACACTTTCTGTTTATATCAAGGGGAAGTGTTAATTAAAAAGCAAAACATAGATATTTACTGAAATAATAAGACATTACCCCACAAGGAAAGAATAAAAACGGCATCAAGCATTTAGAAAAGAAATCCAGATTTTTCATTTTCATTATCAAAAACATTTTAAATTAAAAAGCAAAGGGCTGTACTGGATTTGAAGATTTTAATCAGTAATGCATTTAATTGACAAACTGGGATTATACACTTCATTGTATGCAATTCATGTGCAGAATGTATAGTTTCAAAGAGCAATTAAAATGTTTAAATATACTAATGAGCTTTGTAGATTGATTTGTGGAAATTCCCTATATGTGATGTGGCTGCTCCCATGTAGAATGATTGGTGCTGATTGGGAGCAGCCACATCACATAAAAGGAGAACCCAGGGCTCCATTTGGGAAGAGGAGTGTGGTGAGTGTACAGTGTGTTTGTTGAGTGTGCACTGTGTTTGTTGAG
Organism: Acipenser ruthenus; assembly: GCF_902713425.1. Lineage (NCBI taxonomy): Eukaryota > Metazoa > Chordata > Actinopteri > Acipenseriformes > Acipenseridae > Acipenser > Acipenser ruthenus. The sequence goes on along the minus strand of NC_081191.1, from coordinate 69,175,584 downwards.
AGTGCACTGTGTTTGTTGAGTGTGCACTGTGTTTGTTGAGAGTGCTCTGTGTTTGTTGAGTGTGCACTGTGTTTGTTGAGTGTGCACTGTGTTTGTTGAGAGTGCACTGTGTTTGTTGAGAGTGCACTGTGTTTGTTGAGTGTGCTCTGTGTTTGTTGAGTGTGCACTGTGTTTGTTGAGTGTGCACTGTGTTTGTTGAGAGTGCACTGTGTTTGTTGAGAGTGCACTGTGTTTGTTGAGAGTGCACTGTGTTTGTTGAGTGTGCACTGTGTTTGTTGAGTGTGCACTGTGTTTGTTGAGAGTGCACTGTTTTGTTGAGTGTGCACTGTGTTTGTTGAGAGTGCACTGTGTTTGTTGAGTGTGCACTGTGTTTGTTACTGTGTTTCTGCACATTTTGTTTTTGTAAAGTAGTGAAAACGAATGCCCAGCCTACGCTTTGTGTTTTATGTAAACCTTTATTTTTAAACCTTGTGGTTTTTTGTTTGTACTTTTTGTCTTATTTTTGTTTATTAAAGTGCACTTTAGCTCTTGTACTGCAGTACTGAGTCTCTGTCTCACCACTACCATGTCACACTTGGTATCAAAACAGGGATCACAAATCCTCCGGAAGACTCAGGCCAGGAGGAGTACTACAGGTAAAAACATTTTGGGGGGGGGGGGGACACATGGAGAATTCGGTTTGCAGGGACCCTGACACATCCCAATTCCAGCACTCCTCAAGGGCATCGAGGAACAAGGTTGGTGCCTCGTCTGTGGGAAGTTCAGACACTCCGTGGCCTGCTACCCCATTCAGGGTGAAGAAGAGTTGCTACATGTCCGGAAAAGGAAGAAAGGGAGGACCGGCCGTGCCTGAAGAAGGCCAGAGACGAGGGAGTTGCCTCCCCAAAGGCCAGAGAGGGAGGAGCTATCATCCTGCATGCCAAAGAGGGAGGAGCTGCCGTCCTGTGTGCGAAAGAGGGAGGAGCTGCTGCCATCTCCATTGGCCGAGGGAGAGCCGCACCAGTCTCCAGTGACCGAGGGAGAGCCGCACCAGTCTCCAGTGACCGGGGAAGAGCCACACCAGTCTCCAGTGACCGAGGGAGAGCCGCAGCAGTCTCCAGTGACCGAGGGAGAGCCTTACCAGTCTCCAGTGACCGGGGAAGAGCCACACCAGTCTCCAGTGACCGAGGGAGAGCCGCACCAGTCTCCAGAGATAGAGGGAAACTACCTCCTGCTCCCACCTCCACTGCTGGAGGGGGACTATATGCTGCTCCCCAGAGTCCTGCATCAGGTTAAGTACCCGCGGGTGACCCGCAACAGTGGGTCGGGTTCGGGTCGGAATGTGAACATTTTCACGGTTTGCGGTTAGGGTCTAAATTTGAATCACCAAAAATGTTTTCTGTCCTTTCAGCGTACTCGTCTGTAACCCTTTCCCAAATAACGTATTAGAAGATAAATGTACTGGTATTTCCTGCACTAAAGCAGGAGATGATTAGGGAGGAGTCAGCTGACTAAGTGGTGTTGTTCTCGTTTGTTTGATACGTCATAAGATCTTTTTATCACGTCTGCTTGGTAATATTAAAAATGTTTGTGAACGAGGTGAAACAAAAGATAGCGCAGGGTTTATATCATGTATAACAAAGTAAGTGGATAATAGTTCAAGAGGTAAATCAGAAGTGTGGAATTATTTTGGAATCATAGCAAACGAAAATAATGAACATGTGACTGGATTCGTCGCTTTTGTTTTTGTAAACAACAGCCACAAAACTAGTACATCATCTCTGCGAAAGCACAGATGTAGCTCCCTTTCAATTGGTGGCACGAAAGGAATAGACAGGTATTTTATAGTAAAGTTAATACGTTACAATGTTAAAATATATGCAGATCACTAGAAAAAGCTGCCATGCTGTGTAGCCTATTGTGTAAACTGCCGGGCTAACCTCAGCAGGCACTGCATTTGCTGCTGAGGGGAGCCCGGCAAAAGCCAGTTGCATGTCCACGTCCGGAATGCCCAATATTGCCTCCCGAGGGTTCGCCGCTGCCGCCGTCGCCTCCCAAGGGTCCGCTGCTGCTGCCGTCGCCTCCCGAGGGTCCGCCTCTGCCGACGTCACCTCCCGAGGGTCCGCCTCTGCCGCCGTCGCCTCCCGAGGGTCCGCCTCTGCCGCCGTCGCCTCCCAAGGGTCCGCCTCTGCCGCCGTCGCCTCCCGAGGGTCCGCCGCTGCATCCGTCGCCTCCCAAGGGTCTGCCACTGCCGCCACCGTCGCCTCCCGAGGGTCCACCTCTGCCGCCGTCGCCTCCCGAGGGTCCGCCTCTGCCGCCGTCGCCTCCCGAGGGTCCGCCTCTGCCGCCGTCGCATCCCGAGGGTCCGCCTCTGCCGCCATCGCCTCCTGAGGGTCCGTCGCTGCATCCGTCGCCTCCCGAGGGTCCGCCGCTACCACCACCGCCACCCCCGCCACCCTAGGATGCCTGCACACCAGTTTCCTGGCTTCTGAGTCTTTGTCTCGCCGCTACCCTGTCACAGCTGGTTTTACAGACCCTGTTAGCACTGATATTTGACTACCTTATCCAATTTAATATTAGATAGTCTAGGATTACTGTTCTTCAGGGTCTGTGAAATCAAGCATTAATGTTTGGGTAGTGCTAAAAATAACTTCCAGGTGATGCTGATCAGCTATTACTGGCAGGACAAAATTGTATTTAGTATTTAAACAATTCAATATTTTCTACTTGACATCACTCCCCAATAGAGAAAATATATATACTAGCATTTAAAAATTCAGATTTTGCAACAATTCTGTCTGGGAAAGTGAGGAAAGTCTATTAGTCAGTCCCCAGGTACTCGGTCAAGTATAATCTGATAGATGGCAGCAGTACCACATATACACCGGCATGAGGACTGAGCTTCAGTTTTCTTCTTCTCTATCTAATGCTTTTTTTGGCACACAAAAGCTCATGAATGAGTTGACAGAATTTGATGTGCTTTTGCATGTGGGTAGGTTTGGTGCTTTAGTGGTTCTCGAACTGGGGGGCGCAGAATTAATCCTGGGAAGGCGTGAGAAGGTTCAGGATATATATATATATATATTAATATTTTAATTACCACACACCTTTATATATTAACTTAAAGTAAATCATACTGCTGATACCTCCTGGCATGTCAAAGTTTCTAGATGGTGTTGTGCATCTGGCTGGTGCCTTTTTTTGTGCTGGTTTAAAAGCAAACACGTGTAGCAATTGTTGTTATTATTTATTGTTACTATTCATGACCTCAGGACAGGGAAATGAGCAGGGCAATTCGGCACATTCTACGTGTCTCCGCAAAAGTCAACGTGGATGAAATTTCTCTATCATGGTCGTGGGCCGCCTCTTTTAAAAAAAAATTGTTATGAGAGCATAGTATACCACAGACGTGCAACAGAATCCACAGAAAAGTATGTTAAACCAAGAAAAAGCAAGGGAAATGCACTGTGCTGTATAGAGGGTAAAATTATTGTTCAATTATTGTTCAAATTCACCATTGAAACTGTTAGAAGGCTTCCTTGTAGATTTTCTGTTGACATTTACATTTTTCTGTTGCCTTTGGTGTTTGTTTCAGTAAAAAAAAAACATATAATGTAACATAAAAATAAAAAATAAGGCTGAAGTTTCAATATTGTACTGTCAGTTAATTCTGTTTTACATACACTTTTTCTTTTGCATGCACTTTTGCTAGGCTTTTATAAGGAACATGCACCTGAGACAATCCACCCCCTTTACAATACAGAGATGATCTGTCTGGCACTTTTCTTTTCTTTTTTTTTGGGGGGGGGGGGGATTATAAACCCTGCACAAAAGGAGATCTGGAATCCCTTCAGTTTCCATGAAACCAGATACAAATAACACTCTGTTGCAAATCTCCTTTGGAGTTCTTTTCATGATCTCAATCCATGCAAAGCCTGCCTCTTGGGTAGCATGTTTGTCCAGAAGATTACACTTGGGTGATTCACAGAAATGTGAATAGAGTGTTCTCAAAAGCATGCACATGGATAAGGGTTCACAGTGGCAGATTATAATAAAGGGTACAAATACTGATGTATTACCAGGGTAACTTGCAAGTGAGAAATACGAATTACTGGTAAAATACTCAGCAGAGCTTTTTCTATCACACAAGCTTCATAATTACTTTACTGATGCTGCATATTGTCAGATATGCACATGGATGCTCTGTTCCATGGTAACCTAAAATGTCAGTAATGTCCTATGGACTGAATAGACAAACAATACAACCAAAGTGTCCTCTGAAAAAAAACTAAAGGCGCATTTTCTTGGGTGAAACATATTCAGACACTTGCTTGATATCGATCGGTTTGTTCAGTATGTGAACACGTCCCAGGGAAGGAGGGTGGAACCATTTTACCAAATCAGATTGTCTACCTCTGTTCGGTCTGTTGGGTCTGTTCATTCTGACAAAATTACAACTTAAAGATCATGATATTCAAACAGAGAGTTATTCAGACACACTGTCTATAACATAGTAAAGATATGGTAATATATAGGGGCTTGGTAATTAATACATGGTTAAAGCATAGAGCAGTATCGTACAAGCATGGTAAAGTCTAAAAAGCAACTGTTAGTGGTTCTATCACATTTGATGAGGTGCAGCGATTGAACCAAGGTATTTTCCAGTGGAACTTGAAGGAAAGCCATTAGATGTTATTTTTGCCAGCCATCTGTGAGCAGAAGGAGTTAACAGGATTAAAGAGATATTTCAAGTACTGGAGCACCAAGCATGAGAGCTCAGGGACAAGGGCTCAGCATTTCAAAAGCTGCTAAGCCTTTATTTTTTCTTTCTGCAGGTGCAAATCACTTTGAAGAGGACACCCAATCCCTGAAGCAAACAGTATCGGCCCCTTGGAGGAACAAGCAGCAGTCTTCTGCTGACACAGATACATTGGAGAGACGTCCTACCAGCGAGCACAAAGCACTATAATCCCTCAATACTTTTAAAAAATGCTTTACATGTCAAATACTATCAAATTGTTTTAGTAAAGATTTGCCTTTGCAAGATGTGGTTGGCTAATTGTTTGACAATATTTTTTGGCGGCAAACATAGTATAGTATATATACTATTTAAAATGGGGGGGGGGGGGGGTGCCCGTTTTGCTCCATGGGTTAGGCGCCTATGTCTGTGGCTATATAGGACTGGTACGCTGTTGTTGTACCATTGTCGTACATTAACATTTTCGAAGGGAAACATTTTTAGGAGGGTGTACAGCAAACTTGTCATATGTGTGCACGTCATGGTATTTTAATCGAGGTGGGAGGCTATGCTAAAACGGTAAAGTTAAAAATACATTCGAGATATAGTAAAAAATAAATATAAAATCCATCCAGCAAAGCAAAATAGCAAAGCACGTCCTATTAAAAACACAAACACGCATAAGTAGTCTGTTACAGTGATTCAGTTAAATGGAGTGATGTGTGAATGTACTGTATATTTATCACAAGCCATTTATTCTAAATCAGTTTTGTTTTCTTTTCAATCAATTTCTTTTAACAAATACAATTCTGTCCATTCTGTAAAACCCCAGTGTCCCCCAGCCCCATAAACATGTTCAGTTTTAACTTCAATATTCAGGTACATTATTGTACTATCCCATAATCAATGCTTTTTTCATTGAACTTAAAAGTAAGACGGTACATTTCAAGATGCTGGTTGATTCCTATTCGTGGGAAAGAGTAACAAAGAAAGCAAACGTTAAATATCTGGCAACACCTTACTGGTATATTTGTATGCATTTAAATAGTAATTACTTGCTATTAGGATCAAATAAGCAATTTCATCCACATATATTGGATGATGTTAAAGGTAACATAATTAATTACCTTTATAGATTTTTGATGTTAAAACCTAAAGGGGCGTTCACACCAGATGCGGCGCTCATGCCGTCTGCTTGAGGGCCGCGCTGCAGTACTGTTCATACCAGTGGGCGGTCCGTTGTTACGTCGCGGCTGCAGTTTTGACAGAACTGAAGACACTGACAAAAGACAAAACTGAGTAGGGTTACCATATGGCTCCAGATTAACCGGACGCTTTGAGACAGACCGGAATTTCAAAATTCCCCCTAAATTGAAAGTAATTCACGTATAAATGAGCTCCACCTTTGCTGAGATTAATCCTGCTGTGGTGGAATTGCTTGGGCGCAGCAAACAAGTCACACTGATCAGCTGCTTGTGATCAGATCTTAATGAACGAATAGCTAATTTATCGATAGAGCAACGAGATGATGATGAAATTGTATTTGCAGAATAATATGGGCGATTGAATTTTAACAAACAGAAAAAAATAGCGACTGGCTGCAATTCATTTTTGGTACAATTATTTGACGTGCATGCGGGTATTTAAGCACCATTCTTAATTGTAGCTAAGGATGGTTTATTTACACCTTCATTTATTTCAATTTAGGGACAAGTCTGAAATCCCGTTCTGTCTAATAGTGTCCGGTTAATCTGGAGCAACATGGTAACCCTAAAACTGAGGAGCGAAACATTATAAATATTTTTTTTTATAAAACCTAATTGTAACCCCCACACCCCCACACCCCCACAATCCCCCCCCTCCTTTTTTTATTAATTATTATAATAAAACATTTTGCTTTATCTTTTAAAAGTTTGTCTGCAGTTAATTTGTCCAAAAAAAAATGCATACGTTATAGTAGCAGGTGCATAATTATTTTCAATGTGGAGTTTAGCACAAAAAATATATATTACCTAATTTACGTAATTATGTATATTTAATATTCACTCAGTAATCCCATTTGTACACCCACAGACCACCATTTTACATCTTTTTTTATTAATATCTCGGTAACTATTAATTATATACAACGCCGGGAAATCTTAAAGCGAGCAGCTTTTCCTCCATTTTATTTTTTTATTTCTTCCTCGCAAGGAACCTCCTACTTCCCCCTGATTGGCTGTTGGTAGGTTGCGTCACGACGCGGTGCGGTGCTCTGCGGTGCCGCGTCCCTCTGCCGCTGCGCGTAACCGCCTTCATTGAAAACCATTGCTTGTGCTGCGCCGCGTCCGGTGTGAACGCCCCTTGAGAGTTTAATGAAGAGTGTTCCTTGTAATGCCAAGGAACAGTGGTTCTTTAAATATTAATTAAAGTGGCACTAAACATTCACAAAAATGTGTGCTTGTGGCTTTAAGATAAATCGGGATTTTGGAATCAGATTTCATTGTGTTCTTGTTTGTTATGTGAAGATATTTTGCTGTTTGTCAAGTCATTATGTAATTTGATACATTACATTTAGACTCTTGTGGTTAACAAACTTAGAGTAAGTTATCATAACAATATAGTTAAAGAACAAATTAAAATAACAGGTAGATGCCAGTTAAAAATGCTCCACAAAATGACAAAGTAGCCTGTCCTCAAATGAGGACAATGGCACTGCATGGGTTAAGAATAATGGCAATCAGACAGCTGACAGGTTAGGGTTCATTTTTGAAAATTTTGTCAGCATTCTATTGGGTTACGATACGAAGCAAACACATTACAAACAAAACGTTACAAATGTATTATGTACTTCATTGTATTTGACTTTATTGCCAATTTCTGCCTGGTAATTACTGAAGGTGAAAGAGTGAGTAAGATAAAAATAGGAAAGCGGCTTGTGACATGCCAGCTCTTTGTAGCATTACTAAAAGAAGCAAGAAAAGAAAACTAGTCCAACCCCTCCATTTAAAAATATCTCTTAAAAGCATTTTAGGGCTTAGTGTGTGCCAACTTCCCATCTGAGCTTTACTCCAGTTTGTCCAAAGCCACATTCCGTTAACAGAATCTGCCTCTCGTCTGCATGCATTGACTGTGTGATAATGGGGAGAAAATTAGAGAGATTGATTTCTTGGTTGTTTTCAATTAAGCTAATCATCATTCATACTCCTTCAAAGTACTCTACAGGAAAAACCCAGTGAGATAAAGTGATTCAGTTTTCAAAAACATCCTGGAAAAGGGTAAAGACTGAGGCATCTCCTCCTTTTCAAGTGATTTAAAAAATTTAGATAAAAGGAACAATTTGGCAAACAACTATGTTTGATCAGCTTTTTTGCTGTTATAGTGAATTCTCTCTCTGATAGTTGACTGAGTTGAATAACATACTCACCTACCATCTTACACAAAGGGAGCCTGGCTCTTTTGGCTTAACAGACAGCCCTCTGGTCTCTGAACCTGGACACAGGTTTGATTCTCAGTTACTGTATTTAAGAATGGATGAACATGGGATGTGGATAAGAATGTGTCTGTGCTGTGGACGAGCAATTAAAGTATGCACAGTAATAGCCTCTCCTCTGTAGTACAGTTGTGTATTAAGATGGGTTTTTTTTTTGTTTTATTTACTATGGGTCAGCACATGTTAGAAAGGTATATTTTATAGATTCACAAGCTTGTGTAATTGGTACCTTGAATGCATGATAACACTTGTTTGAGGTTCACTTAACACCAGTTTTGTAAAACCGGACATGGGCCTGAATTAAATCAAAATATATGTTGTTGGGCTCCCGAGTGGCGCATCCAGTAAAAGCACTCGCTAGAGTGCAGGATGCGCTCTACAGCCTGGACGTCGCCGGTTCGAGTCCAGGCTATTCCACAGCCGACCGTGGACGGGAGATCCAGGGGGCGGCGCTCAATTGGCTGAGCGTCGTCCGGGGGGAGGGAGGGTTAGGTCGGCCAGGGTGTCCTCGGCTCACCGCTCACCAGCGACCCCTGTAGTCTGGCCGGGCGCCTGCGGGCTTGCCTGTAAGCTGCCCAGAGCTGCGTTGTCCTCCGACTCTGAGGCGGCTGCATGGTGAGTCTGCAGAGTGTAAAGAAGCGGGCGGCTGACGGCACACGCTTCGGAGGACAGCATGTGTTCATCTTCGCCCTCCCGAGTCAGCGCAGAGGTGGTAGCGGTGAGCTGAACCTAAAAAATAATTGGGCATTTCAAATTGGGGAGAAAATAATATATATATATATATATATATATATATATATATATATATATATATATATATATATATATATATATATATATTGTGAGACAGCAGGGAGGGGGTTAAAACCTCTCTGCAGTAAAAACATGTGCGGAATGTTTTCTGTTAATTGTTTTATTGTTAATTATCACCTGCACCTGGCTATGATTGTAAATTAGAGCCAGGTGCAGGGTTTATAAGGAGAGCAGTCAGTCTGCTCTATGCTGTTGTATAGAAGGAGGCAGATAGTGTGCTCTGTCTCCAAGCAGTCAGACAGAAGTAAGTGCTGTGTCAAACCTGTGTGGTTTAATTAAGTTTTGGGGCAGGGAAACGGCTTAGCCGTCCTGTGTTAGTTAGGTTCCTGTGTGTGTAGTTAGTGCTCGATAAGAGCTAGGTGTTTATTTGGTTTTGTGTGTTTGATTTTTGTGTTTATTAAAAATAGCGCACCAGCGCTTAAAAATCCATTTCATTGTTCTGGGTCGTATTTTTAAAGGGGCACGAACCCGATTGAGTTGTGCTTTGTCACAATATATATATATATATATATATATATATATATATATAGACGTGCTCAAATTTGTTGGTACCCTTACAGCTCACTGAAATAATGCTTCATTCCTCCTGAAAAGTGATGAAATTAAAGGCTATTTTATCATGTATACTTGCATGCCTTTGGTATGTCATAGAATAAAGCAAAGAAGCTGTGAAAAGAGATGAATTATTGCTTATTCTACAAAGATATTCTAAAATGGCCTGGACACATTTGTTGGTACCCCTTAGAAAAGATAATAAATAATTGGATTATAGTGATATTTCAAACTAATTAGTTTCTTTAATTAGTATCACACATGTCTCCAATCTTGTAATCAGTCATTCAGCCTATTTAAATGGAGAAAAGTAGTCACTGTGCTGTTTGGTATCATTGTGTGCACCACACTGAACATGGACCAGAGAAAGGAGAGAGTTGTCTGAGGAGATCAGAAAGAAAATAATAGACTAGCATGGTAAAGGTAAAGGCTGCAAGACCATCTCCAAGCAGCTTGATGTTCCTGTGACAACAGTTGCAAATATTATTAAGAAGTTTAAGGTCCATGGAACTGTAGCCAACCTCCCTGGGCGCAGCCGCAAGAGGAAAATCGACCCCAGAGTGAACATAAGGATAGTGCGAATGGTAGAAAAAGAACCAAGGATAACTGCCAAAGAGATACAAGGTGAACTCCAAGGTGAAGGTATGTCAGTTTCTGATCGCACCATCCGTCGCTTTTTGAGCGAAAGTGGGCTCCATGGAAGAAGACCCAGGAGGACTCCACTTTTGACAGAAAAACATAAAAAAGCCAGACTGAAATTTGCTAAAATGCATATTGACAAGCCACAATCCTTCTGGGAGAATGTCCTTTGGACAGATGAGTCAAAACTGGAGCTTTTTGGCAAGTCACATCAGCTCTTATGTTCACAGACGAAAAAATGAAGCTTTCAAAGAAAAGAACACCATACCTACAGTGAAACATGGAGGAGGCTCGGTTATGTTTTGGGGCTGCTTTGCTGCGCCTGTCACAGGGTGCCTTGAATATGTGCAGGGCACAATGAAATCTCAAGACTATCAAGGCATTCTGGAGCGAAACGTACTGCCCAGTGTCAGAAAGCTCTGTCTCAGTCGCAGGTCATGGGTCCTCCAACAGGATAATGACCCAAAACACACAGCTAAAAGCACCCAAGAATGGATAAGAACAAAACATTGGACTATTCTGAAGTGGCCTTCTATGAGTCCTGTTCTGAACCCTATCGAACATCTATGGAAAGAGCTGAAACTTGCAGTCTGGAGAAGGCACCCATCAAACCTGAGACAGCTGGAGCAGTTTGCTCAGGAAGAGTGGGCCAAACTACCTGTTAACAGGTGCAGAAGTCTCATTGAGAGCTACAGAAAACGTTTGATTGCAGTGATTGCCTCTAAAGGTTGTGCAACAAAATATTAGGTTAGCGGTCCCATCATTTTTGTCCATGCCATTTTCATTTGTTTTATTATTTACAATATTATGTTGAATAAAAAATCAAAAGCAAAGTCTGATTTCTATTAAATATGGAATAAACAATGGTGGATGCCAATTACTTTTGTCAGTTTCAAGTTATTTCAGAGAAAATTGTGCATTCTTCGTTTTTTGTGGAGGGGTACCAACAAATTTGAGCACGTCTGTATATGTTGTCGCCAAAGCTATAGTTTATAATGAATATGGCAACGCCATCATTTTGATTTAAGGACTGTTCAACCCTCGGTTCTATTTTGAAAATTATTATATCATCTGCTTAATATCATATTTACAGGAATACCAAAGCAAAACAACCGTGAAACAGGACAGGAGACCTTAAATTAAAGACGTGAGTTTTCTTGCTACAGTAGTGTTATGACATTAACATTGGACCCAATTTCCAATAGAAATACAACTTACAAGAAACAAATTAAGATTATTTTTATAACATTTTGTAACCTCAAATATTGTTTTTCTCGTTTCATAACTAATTAAGCCAAACGGCAGTGGAGCAAACAGAACAGGATTTTGCTTCCATTTGAAATAAATATATGTTTGGAAAACAGAAATTGTTTTATTTAAATTTGCCTACTGCATCGTTTCAAAAAGCTTTTTCATTCAGCCTTAGGGAAAATCATATCATCATATTAAACAGCCATTTTTTTTGCACCATAGCTTTAGACAGTATGTGTGTAAAGCACAGCAATATGATCCAGTTACTGGTCTTGTTATGAGGATGATTAATGTCCTGACTGACAATCTCTGTTTACTTACCTCAGTGAAAATGTGAGAAAGAATTGTCCCAGACCAGGAAACTAATCTTTCAAATACATCTCACTGGAGTGGTAAGAATTTATTATTTTTTAGCCTAAAAAATAAATAGAAAATGTCCAAACACTTAGACGTTGGCCATAAAAAGTAAGTAGCGGGGTTCTGAAAAACATAACGTTACACATGCCCATGTGTTGCTACAACTGTTTAAATAATGTACCTGTAATTTTTCTTTTATTTGTTAACACCCTGACAACTTTTTACACTTCTAACTTTAAAGTCTGTATTAAAGCTCTTTTCAAAATGGCCGCTCTAGTGCACTGGGGTTTGAGATCTGTCCTCTAAATCACTGTAGGAAGAACAAATCATATTTCTGTGGAATATCTGATGAAAAAAAAAAAAAAAACTCCCACAAATCCTACAACATGTTTTTCTACACTTTATTTCTATAATAGTACTATTCTAAGACATTCGCATTAGCTATTTAATAATTTTGGGTGTATTAGTCTCTCTAATCTCCCTAACAATAACAGAAATATATGGATCCCATTTCTTTGATTTAGCTCCAGATCTAAAGCAGGGTCTAGTCCAAAGAGTGAAACTGGTTAAAAACTCTCAGGGGGTAGCATCCTAGTTTTAAAATACTGTTAAAAATGTACTATGTGTCTATCTACTTTTGAGGTTAAAGAGGTTAAATGAGATGCGGTGCCTGTTGAGATTAATTACACCACATATACTTCTCTGTCACAAATGGAAGCAGAAATTATTGAACTACGTGTAAACTGTGAGTTTCTAGCTACATGTCAAATATGCGGTGGTGGCTGTAAGTATTGACACCTCTATTAAATGTAATATTATTGTCCTAAAATGCGTTAAAGTACATGGTAGTCCATAGCCTAGATCTCCAGTTCTCCAACCAAGCATTGTTGGATCAAATTTAAGAGAGTGGTGAGAGAAAGACTTCAAATGAGTAGAGTAGTACTAATCTGCAGAGAAAAGTCGCAAAATATATCCCGCAGTCTTGGTGGTGTAGTGGTTTTTCTTCACTAGCAGCTGTGCTTGGATTTCTTCAAGGCAATAAATACATCTAGCTCTTGCGGACTGGAAACCAGCAAGTTATCTAACATGAAACCAGTAAATGTGTTCCAGTTACCAACTAGTGCTGGTCAGTATCAAATGAGCAGTTTCTGGAATTTCCAGCAGGTGTACTTTTTCACTTATGCCAGAAGTTGAGATCAGCTTTTGGCGGAAAACCATATAATAGGAGCAATCTTCCCAAATCTGCCTGCCTGTGCCAGGATTTTCAGTATTAACATATTTAACTTCTTAAACTCCTCTTCCAGGTGTTTCTAATTGTACCTTTCATCTTCATTCTGGAATTGTGTTTCTGTTTCTATATAGATGTTGTGATTGCTCTGGGATACGAGTTGTTAGTTCATAGAAAATATCCTGGAACAGAATTTTATGCAAGGACTTTAAAACTGTAGAGAAACTATTTTTAGGCAGCACTTTTTAGCATACTTGGTATGGGTGAAAAACCTGTCTAGCCCGGCGTTAACTTGTAGTCCAGGCCCATGCAATTCAGTTTGAATGCTCATACGCATTTTTCATGTAAATCTGAGTGATATAATTTAATGTTCTGGCTTCTGTTAAAAAATCACTTTCTTCAATATTAAGAATCTGTTGTCTTTATGTGTTGTTATGGAGCATGTAAACCTGCACTAGGAGAATTCTTGCAATTGAACCCTGAAACTCACAAGCTAGTGCTCCTTTATATAGAGACAGGTGGTATTTATTCTGCCTGTCAGATGATGAAGTGGCACACTTTCCTTTGAGCTGCAAATTTGTAGATTCAGAACCTTATCACAGGTGTGACCTGAAAATACACAAATGCATCATATTATCGAGGGAACACATTTACCTCAACCACCCTCCAGGTGACGTGATCAGGGATCTAAATACACGACACCTGCTTAACTTTATTTTTTAAAAGCTGGCCACGGCAAGACCTTGACATTGTTTTCTTGAAGTCGTGCAATTGTAATCCTAGCACTGTGTGGTCTTGCATTGCCCTGCTGGAAAATCAAAACTTCCAGATTGGTTTGCAGGAACAGAAAAACTGTTGCCTCAAGGACTGTCAATGTATCGCTCAGCAGTAAGGTTGCCCTCAATCTGCATGTGGCAAAGTGGTTGATTGGGTACAGGTACAGGAGTGATGCAGTGCGTAATTAAGCGGACAGAGAGGTTTGTAATCCAGTTTGGAAAAAAAGGTTTTATTTTATATCCAGGTTTGGTGACCAAATAATAATCCCTGGCAATACACAACAATGTGAAGTGCACGGAGTAAATAATAACGGGGTTCCAGTCCCAAATAATAAACAGCATATCCGTTCCCACAATGTACTTACACGGTCACCAGTCGTGGTGCGTGCAATAGTGCTCGTGGTGGGTGATACAAATTTATTCATGACAATAGTGTAGTGTTGTTCCGGGTTTTGTGCTGACCCTTGGAGACAGCTCCGGAACGTGTTAGCCGTCTAATAATAACAAACAAGACAATTATAGACAAAACAAACAAACGCTCATGATACGTATAATCACTGGGTCTCTCATGGGTCCTTTCAGGTTCAATAACACAAACCAAAACGAAGGAACAGATTGCGTCTCTCCATCCCCTTTTATACCGTCACACATGACCCCTTGGTAAACAAGTGCAGCCACACCTCCAATCCGTGACTGCTATGTCGTTTCCCTTCCGGGTTGATGAGTTAATGCACCAGAGTTCTGCCCCCTTTCTAGCTGGTTGACTTCCCTTGAACCCTGGGAAAGAACTGTCGGGCCAGCCCATCCAAGGAACTCTGTTCTCGCTGCTTAGCGTCCTCACAGGTTGGTAGATTTGCTTCCAAGAATCATTGTATTTCTGTCACACTGCACCAAAGGTATTCTTGTGTTAAAGGAGATTCCTCCCCACATCATCACACTTCCATGGCCCCATCGGTTGGCTTGAATAACACAACAGTCAGCATAATGCTTACACAACGTCTACACACACGTTGTCTTCCCTCCAGGACACAGAGCCGGTTTCCTGGTTTCTGGTTTCCTGGTGTGCTGATTGTTGAAGTAGAACATCTCGTTTTCTGGGCAACTTCTGTCACAGACAGGCTGCCTTCAATCATGCCAATAGCAGCCAGGCGATCTTCATTACTCAAGCAGGGCATGGTCGTATCTTTTGCTGTTCTTGTGTTAATTAAAATCATGTATTTTTGAATGGCTATTTATACAGATTCTTAATAAACTAATTTTGGCAGTTTTTTTTTTTATAAATTTAGTCGTTGCCAATTATTTTTTATTATTTCCTCCCAATTTGGAATGGCCAATTATTTTATTATGCTCAGCTCACCGCTACCACCCCTGCGCTGACTCGGGAGGGCGAAGACAAACACACGCTGTCCTCCGAAGCGTGTGCCGTCAGCCGACCGCTTTTTTTCACACTGTTGACTCACCATGCAGCCACCCAAGAGCTACAGCGTCAGAGGACAACGCAGCTCTCGGGCAGCTTACAGGCAAGCCCACAGGTGCCCGGCCAGACTACAGGGGTCGCTGGTGCGCGGTGAGCCGAGGACACCCTGGCCGACCTAACCCTCCCTCCCCCCGGGCGGCACTCGGCCAATTGAGCGCTGTCCCCTGGGAGCTCCCGTCCTCAGTCAGCAAAGGAATAGCCTGGAATCGAACTCGCGACGTCCAGACTATAGAGCGCATCCTGCACTCTACACAAGTGCTTTTACTGGATGCGCCACTCGGGAGACCCTAATTTTGGCAATTTTAACTCAACTGAAATACCAAACACTGAGCACCTGGTGTTTTTATAAAATCACACGACTTGAGCTCAGTATGTTGTTATCAAAAGGAACAATACTACTCAAACAATCGACAAACCTATCTGCATAAATATATATATATATACTTCAATGGAAAGATTACACGCATTCTAAATATGGTTGAGCTAGAGGGCTATAATCCCTGATATATGCCTTTAGAATCTTTGTAACCGCATCACAAAAACAAATCAAATAAGATCATTCCTTCAGCAATTAACAAAATGTCGTTTTAAAGTAAATTTCAACCTTTTTAATAAGATGTCAATTGAGGAATGGCTAAATCAAAACATCCCAGAAAATATGAGCACCTCTGAGATGTCTACAGTCGCTGTAAGTAGTGCAGAGAGAAGTACTGTCGGACACACTGATTAATTACTGGTCCGTCAATAAAGAGCAAGGCAAAACCTGGTCACACACTCTGTCAACAGCAGGAAACGTTCATTCACCATCTTCATCAAGATCTTCCGAAGGTCTCTGCTGTCCAATTACAAGGCAACTTTCCCGGAAGCATTTTTAATAACTACTTGATATTTGGAAATATTGAAATCAACTACCAAGGAAAAGACTAATTATTATTATTATTACAATTGCAGAATCTTTTTTTTCCGAACTTTGTCCTAGGTTTATTTTCACTGAAGCATTTTTAATAACTGTGCACTAATAATAATTGTAATAATAATAATAATAATAATAATAATAATAATAATAATAATAATACATTTTTTACACAATCTTTTGTTCTCTGTTTATTCAGATAAAAGTATACAGTTTTTTGTACACTCATTTTATAGAGAAGATCGTTGTTATGGAGGACTATATTTATAGAACGTTCATTTTAGAGTGCGTATATGGAAGGATACGCAAAAAAAAGGAAACCTAAATAAATTCAGTTAAAAACAATAAAAATGATAGATAATTGTGCTGAAACATTGAAGTATATAAGCAATAAGACCCTTCGTCTCGGGCCCATTACCCAATGCCTGGTAATGCCCTCGGGTCGTATTTCTTACATATATATTAGGGTTGTCAATCGATTACAATTTTTGATTGGTTAATTTATGGGCATTAGTTGATTAATCGGTAGATTAATCCGTGCACATTTTTAATAAAGGTAACAATATTGCAATACAATGTAATTGTATGTAAAAAATAATGTGATATCTTGTAACAATTGTAACTCGTCCTGGATAAGGGCGTCTGCTAAGAAATAGAGGCTGTGTGGTCCAGTTGTTAAAGAAAAGGGCTTGTAACCAGGAGGTCCCCGATTCAAATCCCGCCTCAGCCACTGACTCATTGTTTGACCCTGAGCAAATCGCTTAACCTCCTTATGCTCCGTCTTTCGGGTGAGACGTAATTGTAAGTGACTCAGCAGCTGATGCATAGTTCACACACTGTCAGTCAATGTGGTGGTTAGGGCTCTGGACACTTGACCGGAGGGTCGTGGGTTCAATCCCAGGTGGGGGACACTGCTGCTGTACCCTTGAGCAAGGTACTTTACCTAGATTGCTCCAGTAAAAACCCAACTGTATAAATGGGTAATTGTATGTAAAAAATAATGTGATATCTTGTAACAATTGTAAGTCACCCTGAATAAAGGCGTCTGCTAATAAATAATAATAATAATAATAATAATAATAATAATAATAATAATAATAATACCTGAAAACACAAGACAGCCATCTTGCGTTTCCAACATCGGTTGTTTAATCTGCCATTACAGCTACATACTTGACTTCCTTCCTGTGCTTCTGCATATATCAGAACCTGGGGCACCGAAGAGATTAAGCAGTTCAGAATCCTGTTACAGGTACCCGAGAATATTGTGGCTATTGACAAGTAATTGCCTAACATGCTGTCGTAGTCACAAATGAGAGAAAGTAATTCCACATAATGACCTCTATTTGAGGAACTGGTACCTTCATCATGCCCTCTAAATGCCATTTCTTGCTTACCAAGATAAACAACTGAATCAGTCAAGCATTTAAGAACCTCATGTTCTTTTCTTACTTGCTCATTGTGATATATTGTATCCCTACGCTTCTGCTCATCCAGTTGAACATCACTCCGGGTTTTGAGTGTAACAGGGGCTCGCAAGTGACTTTGGGAACGCTCATGCTTTTGTGATGACTTTGTTAGACATCCTCGATTGCTGTAGCCAGTGCTGTTCTATATCACCTTCCAGGAGTATACTTTTTTTAATTGACAGCTACCGGTAAGCCACGGATACCTTTCATAATTTAAATTTTGGAAGTGGTGAGTATATCCCTTCCCTTCCTATGTCAGTGCGGGTATTTGTGGTGTATACGTCCATTTTTTTCTGAGAAAGTTCTTCTTGAAAAGTGATTCGTAACCAAATCGAGTACAAAGTCATCGTTTTTTGGTTTTAATTTGTAAAAAGCAATTAGAAATATTACTTTGAAGTTCTCAATATAATTTTCAATAACAGTCTCCATATGTATGTCCCACCTCTGCTCATTAATGATTGGACAGCTGTAAAACCAGGGCAGATCTTTTGACATTCCCATTGGTTAAACTTTAATGCAATGTTTGTTGTGATGGCTCAGGGTCTTTGTAGGTGTAGATTATCAATTAGGTGTATAAAACTATAACAATTGGTACTATTTAAGCAAAATGGTTAAAGTTGTCTAATCAGTGATGAAGCACTGAAAATGAGCAGAGTTATGAGGTACTGTGACTGATGGACCTTGGGTCTATGCGAGACGTAATCCCTACGTCTCTATTAAAATTGGGGTCTGAGTGTAAAACTATAATATCGACATCTGCTTGTACGCAACACTAAAAAAAAACATTTCCTCAAATATTAATAGCAGCTAGGATTTATATATATATATATATATATATATATATATATATATATATATATATATATATATATATATATATATATATATCAGGGGATATAAAGCTGTGGGTATCTTCCACATGCCTTGAAAACACAAGTATTTATTTATTTATTTATTTATTTATTTATTTATTTATTTATTTGGAAGGCCCAATTATTATTTTGATCCCGGTTCATCGCTGCAACCCCCTGTGACTCTGGGAACGGAGGCTGAAACATGCATTCTCCAAAACGTGTCCCTGCCTATCCGTCATTTTTCACACTGTGGATCCACAGTGAAACCACCAGACCTATAGTGCCGGTGGACAACACAGATCTGAATGGCTCCACTGCAGACCCGCAGGTGCCCTATCAGCCACAGGGGTCGCTGGTGCGTGGTGAACCGTGGATTGCCCTGCTGACCTAAGCCCTCCCTAATGGGGCAGCGCTCAGCCAATTGTGCGCTACCCCCTAGGAACCCCCAGTCACAGTCAGCAATGACATACCCTGGATTCGAACCTGCGATCTCCAGGCTATAGGGCGCATCCTGCACTCCACGCAGAGCGCCTTTACTGGATGCGCCACTCAGGAGCCCCAAAACACAAGTAGTTTTGATAGTCACCACTACTTTAAAACTATAGCTTCCAAAGGAAAGCTATTATATTTCTTAAGAGACCGTATATCAGCAGAAACTAAACATATGCAATAGCAATAAAGGCCACACTACCACAATTGTAACAGACATGATTTATTAAAGTTTTTACTCTGTGCAATTTGAATATACTTTGTATTTTTATATTATTGTCTGATATGTGGATTGTAATTGCCAGCGAGTTTTTATTTATTGTCTTGGTTTTCTGATTTTGAGTATTATGCAGAAAACACAACAAAGGAAAGCACTTGGAAGCATGTGCCCATTTCTTCCCAGGAAAGCAACAAATAAATCTTCTCACAAAAATTTGGATCGTTGATTCCCAGATGTGTTGGTGAGTTAATGTCGTTGCTTACTTGGCAGCCAGGCTGGCAATCAAAGGGAGCAAAAGACTGTAATGCCCTGCCCCTGATCATAAACAATCCTCCTTGAGGTAAGTACATCTGGTTCTCTCACAACTAACTGGAGTGATTAAATGGGCTGAGTTTCAAATGATGTGCCATGGCCTAAAAGTAAATCAAGCATGCATGTTAGTATGTAACGAATATATTGCATATCCAGATTACCGATCATTCTATAGTTCCTGCTTTCTCCCACCTTAACTTGAAAGCTACTTGTACTTACTCTCCTGAGCTTTTCACTAGTCAGAGTGCAGTTACACAGCACTCAAGAGCCCCCTAACAGTACAAAACATGTATGCAGTTGTTGTACTATGACTTTTAAAACTCTGTGAATGTAGAAGCCGTTTGGCCATTTTCACGTGATTTGATTGGCTCTTGTAAGGCTACATTTGCAAATCCATATTACCCTTAGTTCTCTATATAATTAATGCTTTCTCCCACCTTAAATCTAAAGCTACTTGTGTATGTGTGTATTAGCTGAATATAGGGCTTTTCAAACTTGGCCCTGGGGACCCCCTCTGGCTGCTGGTTTTCATTCAAACCAAGCTCTCAATTACTTAACTAGACCCTTAATTGAACTGATAATTTGCTTAATTAGACCTTTTTACTCGTTTTCAGCTCTTGAACAGTTGCATATTTCAAGTTAGCTATAACATTTGATAAGTAACTTGAACTGCAACTGTTTAAGAGCTGAAAACAAGTAAAAAGGTCTAATTAAGCACATTATTAGTTCAATTAAGGGTCTAGTTAAGTAAACTGAGAGCTTGGTTGGAATGAAAAGCAGGAGCCACAGGGGGTCCCCAGGACCGAGTTTGAGAAGCCCTGGTTTAATATGTCTATTCCATTTTGCTTGCCAACAGTAATTGCAGATGAAAAATTGGAAAGTTCTGGCTGTTTATTATTATTATTATTATTATTATTATTATTATTATTATGGAACCTTAAATTCATGTTTTTTATACCCATACTGCATATATTCACACCAGGCGTGACATTTAAAAGGTTCGGGAGATATTATTTTCTTTGCAGTGTTTTTGAAAGTGCTCTTCAAATTAAGTTTACAGTCTGCAACTCTCTGTAAACTTCAACACAGTGATTTCAGTGATTTTGATATTTCTGTGTCTTCTACCCTACTGCACATACGAGATCAGGGTGAAGCTGAGGAGTACTGTATATCCTTAAAACCACCTATATTTCAGCTTCACGCAGTACCTTCCTGTCGTTTGATGTCTAATCCCCAAGTGCTGAGTTTAGACTCGGATTTCAGTAAGGGAAATCTCTCATCAGTTTGATGGAGAGCTACGAGTCCCACCCCTGATCCTCCTCCTCCTCCTCCTCCTCCTCAGCTTCATGTGAATGTAAATATGAGCTAGTAAGAGGGGCAACAAACAGAAACTCAAAGGATCTCGTGCATGCAGAGAGGTCGGGTAACTGGAATCCTCAGTTAGATCGCTGCCGCACAAGACTGATTTATTCACCGTTGTGTAAAGGGAACGCACACCTCGACTAGACAATAGATGAGCTCGACTCTTCGTTTCTGGAAATAATAAAACAACCGCCTCAGAGATAATCAAAAACCTTAAAAGTGTCAGCCACAATAACACTTTGTAGTTCCCTTTGAAGCGAATGCTGCAGTCAGTCTAGTGTAGTATCCTCTTTCAGGATGCAAAGAAGGACTCCGACTGGGATATTCTTTGGAAAAACAGAATTCGGATTTTAACATTCAATAGGACAGTGTTGCAGAAATAAAAAAAAAAAAAAAAAAAAAAAAAGATTTACTTTCCCTTTACGTGAGTGTTTCGATTGTTGAAGGCTGTCAAGTTCAGATTTCTTTATAGATTAGTAGGATTATACATTAACCAGAGGAGGTCAAATTTAATAAAGCGCAGCCCGAAGACGTTTTGTTCGAACCTGCGGAGACTTAGGATAAAAATGTCATTTTCTGCTTTCCTTGGAACTCACGTCTCTCTTTTCCTTATTATTATCATAAATGGTGAGTATCATATATGTATATATGTGTAATGGTTGCAATGTTGTCTAATACACAATTTTAGCTGGGGTAATACATTGTAAATGCATCATTTTTATTTGTGATAAGTATTTTCAATCTGTTATCCAATAATACAGTAAATATACACACGACATTAGGCAGTATGGACTAATCATATTTACATGCTGAGGAGGAGTTAACATTACACGTTATATTCTACATTGCTGCTAAAAAATAGGTTAACTGGAAGTGATATCCTGAACGGGGCCTCTAAAAGTACTCTGTCATTTATTAAACTATTTCTATAAGCAGAAATTGCTGACATCGTAGTGGGTTATGCTAATCCGGAATATGATTAATGACAGACCATATATATATATATATATATATAGATAGATAGATAGATAGATAGATAGATAGATAGATAGATAGATAGATAGATAGATAGATAGATTATTCCATATGATTTAGAAAGCTCTTTTTCCCTCCCATTTCTAGAAAACTGCCAGTAAAAATACAAACATCCCAGGCCTTGTAACAATCTAGGATGTATAGTAGATGCTACTTTAATTCAACACTGCACAGTTTCACAGATGTTCTAATTACAAAACCCAAGTACTTGTGCGACGCTGAATCGATGCAGTAGTACAGCACAAATAAAATGAAAAGTCTGTATCATTGCGAGCACAGGACCACCAACTATGCGTAGTTTATAGAAAGTGGAGATGTCTTCTCTATAATGAAGAAAATAAAACTAAAATATTTTTATTTGTATTAAATAAATGGTAATAATTCATATTTTCGTATCCAGGAAAGAAGCTCTCGCTGAACTTGAGTTATCATGAGCTCGATCACGTTAAAAAATAAATAAATAAATAAATAAATAAATAAACCATAGTTTATTTGAGCAACACATAACAGAAAACCAAATAGAAGACTTGAATTTAGTTATCATATAGGTACACTTGTCCCGAGGAAAAAACCTTGCTACAGGTTGAAGCAAAAGGGACTTATTTTGTTTGGCAAAAGTTGGAAAAGACAGTTACATGTAACAGTTAAGGGAAAAGAAGATTATAGGTTTGCACTCAGACAGCCCATCTGCTCGGAATTACAGAGGAGTTCCAGTTCCAGACTGAAAAGTGAAATAAATCAGAGAAGATTAAGAGATCTGTAAATTCTATTAAAAAAAAAAAAAAAAAAAAAAAAAACAAGTGCCGGTACATTTACACTGAATACGATGACCACATTTATATTTCACCTCTTTTCAAACGTTTTAAGAATCAGCATTAAAATAAAGGTGATTGCAGAGGCGCTGGAACAATTTTTATAGTGGGGGTGCTGAAAGCCATTTAAGAAAACTGTAACCCCTGTATATGATGGAAGCCATGCTGCCGCACCCCCAGCACCCCTGCTTCCAGCGCCCCTGGATGATTGAGACAATTGGGCTATAACTAAATAACTAAATTAAATAAGCTGTACTTATTGTGTCTGTTTGTTTTGTTTTAACCATGTGTATTGGTAATGACCATGGTAGTCACTTATGTCGTGTTTATTTAATAATTTGTTTTGAATACTTGGAAAATGGCTTTCTTATAAAACTAGAACCTCATACAATTTATTATTCATTAGAGGTAGGATTTTTCCTTCCGTGTCCACATTAGTATCAAGTGAGAAGTAGCTGAGAAAATGTGTATTACAACTGAACATTTCTTGAGAATGCTAATCTTCTTGGATCCTTGAGTGTCTGCTGTGCAGTACCAATTTAAAAATCATGGAAAAGGTGTCGACCTGCTTTATAACACATTATTATTTAATTTCAACCTTCTTAGAGTTGCCTTAGTATTATGGTTTATTTGATTCTAAAGCGTGTACTTTTAGTGATTAAAACATTTATTGTAAATTAACACGCAGTTATTTCTCAGTTGAGGGAAGAGAAAATACAAGTTAAAACCTAAAGATAAAACAGCCAACTCGGAAACATCTGGTTGGTAACTGCAGGAACAATTTATTCTAATCAGGCACTTCAGCCAAACCATAAAGGACCATCTTAAGTAGTTATCTAGTACTTATTCACATCAAAAGTTAACTTAAATATATTTATTTAAATCATATGATATAGCCCAGTGACCCAGATAAGCAAGTTCAAATATCTTCTAGTACTTGGCTGCTTGTTGTTACTTACAGAAACCTCCAACTGTTTACTGCCGTTTCTTTTTATAATTTGAGACCTTGGAATCTTTAGTTTGAACCTTTTTGTTAATCCCAAGCAGACATGATTATCCCCGGTTAACCCTAGCAAAAGGGATGTTGTAGAGACTGCTCTACTTACCTAACTCCACATACATTCATATGCCACTTCAGACTTCAGCTTATTCAATTATGATCAAACCTGGTTATAACATTATTAACCACAGTTATAGTGAGTATTGTAATCACAGGATACATGAAGAAACCTGTCTGTACATATGCTTGTACAGTTCATCTTTGCAAAACATTACCTTATGATGTGCCTACGTTATCCTAAAACTTTGTATTAAGTCCTCATTTATAGGTGTGTTTGCCCCTTGTGTGTTTTCCCCACACATGATAAAAAATTGTCACTATGAAAAATATCTTTTCATTTCCACTCTGCTTACATCATTTCAAATGTTCTGAGACCCGACTAAGTATGGGTACTAGTAAGACAACAATGGTCCCATTCACCATCTGTGCTGTGGGTTCTGGGATGGTTTGAAAAAACAGCAGGGCCTTCAAACAGCAACCTTGCCATGTCCGTCAGCTGAACCTAATCAAACCGAGATCCTAGGGCAGTGTTGCTCAACTCTGGCCCTTGAGATTAAATCCAGTCCAGGTTTGTTTAACGCTAAGCAGGTTCTAATGTAGTTAATTGAAGCTGCTAAGAGGCAGTTAACTAATTTAGGACCTGGTTGGAATAAAGACCAGGACTGGAATAGATCTCTTGGGCCAGCTGAGTACCACTGTCCTAGGGCAGGGGTAGTCAATTCCAGTCCTCGAGGGCTGAACCGTTTCTGGTTTTTGTTGCAGCCAAGCTGTCTATTAGTTAATTGGCCTAATTATTTGATTATTAGAAAAAAGTTTATACTTTTTCTCAGGTCTTATAATGTTTTATAGGTATTGTATCTTGAATCGAGTGGATTACTTAAATCATTAAATGAAAAATACACCAAAAATGTCTCTCAAAACCTTAAATATTTTCAAATGGCCAAATAATTAGCTCAATAAAGCGTTTAAGACCTGGAGTTGGAATGAAAACCAGAAACAGTTCTGCCCTCGAGGACTGGAATTGACTACCCCTGTCCTAGGGTATACATTTGACTGGAGTTTTTGGGTCAGGTAACCACCCAACCTACAGAAACTAGGTTGTGGGGGGGGGGGGGGGGGGGGGTTACAGGATAAATTGACCCTGGTATACCTTCCAGTCTATTGATGCCATTTCAACTGTGTCCAAGATGTTGCAGATGTGGTAGCGGGTCCAAAATGCTTCTGGTGGTGATGACCACAAGCTGCTGCTATGTGTGTTTGTGTATATGCATAACATCGCTTTAAGGAGGCAATATTTAATAAAAGGCCCTGCGATTAAATCTGTCTTTAAATGAAATGATCTGACATTATTCTTAGCATGATATATATATAATTAAATTGTAAATAAATACTCACTTTTGAGGCATACAGGTTATCTCCTGTATAAGAAAAAATAAATTGTTCAGCTGCGGTCTTTTGAAGTAAAAGTCTGGTTGAATATAGTTTTACAAACTCATCACTAATTTATTTAAATATTTCAAAATACACATTGTGCGTTCTTAGTGCATAAAGTAGCCTCACCTTCCCCTTGAGACACTTATTGGTAATATTGGCAAAAAAAGAAAAATAAATGGTTAACTTTGTGGGATTTTGTGTACAACTATCAAAAGCTAACCATTCAACAACCCCAGTCTTAGAACAATCTGGCAAGCACTCATATAATCAAACCAGTTAAGCAGTTTGTAGAAGCCAGGGAAAAATGCATGCAAGTTCAACCTTCACAGCAATCCTTTACAAAGCAAAGGGGAAGACCTTTTCTGTACAGCTGCATCCACTGGTAATAGCAAGTCATTACTTGTTTAATCTAATAATGCCAGCTGCATAGAAATATGTTTGCACTTACACATAGAAACCAGATGATCTCTGTCTCCTTGACTTGTACGGCTTTTTATAAACCAAGACGCGGGTTATTGCCTTTAGAATATACCAAGCACAATGGGGTTTACAACTTTATATATTTTAAAATTGTTACCTGTTAAATATCCTAATATGTGTGTCATCTACAATTTGCTGTTGTTGTTTCAGCTGACCATTATTTATCATGCTTACTAACCACTATAGCAAAAACGTCCAGCTTCTGAAAAGACTTGAAAAATGATCGCTTTGGAGTGGTCTATCCTGTCCACTGTGTAACTGTGTTTTCCGATTAAGTTTTTTCAGTTACAAACTTACAGTAACACCTCACTTTAGAAATTGAGCAGCTACCTTAATTGAAAAGGCACATTAATTAGTAAGCATGGAAAACAATGATCTAAGCAGAAACAGCAAAATAGAAATATACCAAACACACATTACAGGATATTAAACAGGTTAGAGATTGCTGACGGCATTGTTTTAATGCTCTGTTCCTCTCTTGTGGGGTGTGCTTGCTGTGCAGGTATAGGAGAGTGCACCTTGCTACACTATGCAGACAGCAGGTCAAACCCTCTGTCACTGGAGAAGAATATCGGCAGGTTGCCTAAGGATTTCCAGTGTCATCACATGCTGAAGCATCTGCACAATGGAGCCAGGATTACAGTGCAGATGCCACCTAACATTGAGGGACACTGGGTCTCTACAAGGTGAGAATTAAACAGTCAAACCTATATGACAGACCTCTTGTGTAATGTGACCACTTATCTATAGTGATCAATATCCATGTGACATAATCCATATGGCAAATCTTCTGGATATAAAGACCATCTGCCTATTATGACCACATTTTTCGAGTGAAGAACAGGTAATGTTAAGTTTCAGTATTCATAAAACCTACAGCTATGGCCAAAAGTTTTGCATCACCCTATAGAAAGAACTCATTTTGCCCTACCCCACAAAAAGAAGTTGGATATGTGTGAGGAATGAGAAACAAATCCTGGTTAATAAAATATCGTACCATATCAGCTGACATTTATGAGACATTTGTTTTTCCAAAAAACATGTCATCTGATGGTGTAACAACATATGTAAATCAAAGGTACAAGGCAAAAATGGCAAATATTATACATTTTAACTGTTAGTTAATTTAACATTTCTTGAAACATCTTCTTTAGGACAAGTTTAGTGTCTATCCCTGTTTACAGATACTATCATTACAGACATTTGCAGCCCAGTATTTTATTCCCAGTATTTTATTCTCACATGATCAGTCACAGCTGAATGTGTATACACATAAGTGTCTGTCACCACTCTATCTGGGGTCAATGGGACTCAGCAACTCCATGATTCCCATCATAGTTTTTTGTAACTGTATAGAACCAGGACAGATGGCTAACCAAGCCCTGAATAATCATTTCAGATGTTGTCCATCCATTTATTTGGAATCCGTTGTTTACAACAATCAGACCTGAAATATACTAATCTAAACCTCTAAACACTATGCCTTTTTGTTGGCCATAAAACAGCTATACTAAAAATACACTGAAAACACTGTCATGCTAACTAAAATGGGACAAAAGCTCAGAAAATGTATGTGATTGGAAAATCGAATTATTTCCTTTTAATTATTGTATTACTAAAATTGTTACGTTAATATGACATTCTTAATCCGGAAACGAACAGAAAAAAACTAATACAATATACAATACATTACAGCAGTTAGCACATTTCCTCTATGACAGTGGGGCAGAAGATTACTACACAGACGGGTCAGGTTACCAGGGGCACGCTTAGACAACAGCGATGTTTTTATAATAGAAGTCTAGATAATAGAGGTTTTACTTTTTGTGCTTTTACCATGATCTTCCGCAGTACAATTGTATAAAGCCACTCCCTCTGCTGTTGACAAAATGTCTCTAAAATACTAATCACAGATTTGTTTACCTCCCTCTGCAGCTGTGAAGTGAGACCAGGCCCTGAGTTTATCACCAGGTTGTACAAGTTCTACAACAACCACACATTCAAGGCCTACCAGTTTTACTACAAGGACAACCACTGCACCACACCCACCTACACACTGGTGATCCGGGGGAAGCTGCGTCTCAGACAGGCCTCCTGGATCATCCGGGGCGGCACTGAGGCAGACTACCAGCTGCACCGCATCCAGATCATCTGCCACAGCGAGTTGGTGGCCAAAGAGATGAGCCAGCGGCTGAACCGCAGCTGCAGGGGGGTGGTGGGAGGAGGGGTGTCCTGGGAGCCCAACGTCAGTTTCGACCTGTGGAACGAGGACATGGGCTGTGACTGCTCCCGGGCACTCAACTTCGCCATGCACGAGCTGCAGCTGATGCGGGTGGAGAAGCAGTACCTGCACCACAACCTGGACCACCTGGTGGAGGAGCTCTTCCTGGGGGATATCCACACAGAGCCTGCCCAGAGAATGTACTACCGGCCCTCCAGTTACCAGGCTGCACTGCAAAACGCCAAGGTAAGGAATGGCCTCACCCTGAAGTATCCATCCCTAGATAATTTATTTAGAAATATCACTTCAATATACAATGCACCTATATAATGTTTCTCTCGGGAACCTGAAACACATAGCATTTCTTGTTTTCTTCCACCTGTCATGTTGTACAAAGGCTACTCAGGCAGGGTTCACAGTCAGTATTTAACTTTCTAACAGATGCAAACAAGTTGAATTCACTTAGGAAAAGCAGTTTAACAAAACAGAAACAAAAGAGTGGTCGTCTGAATTTCTTTAGTGTTTTGTTAAGTTATTCCAAAAAACACATTAACATCTAATTACTGGAAATATAACAAGGCCCTTTTCTTACACATTCCTTATTCTAATCTAGTCAATGAAATCTTTAGAAACGTATTCTTTATACAGTAAGAACGATAACAATAATTGAGCACATATTATATATGACACCCCCCAAAAAATATGTTTTTATGTAATACAGCACATAGACCCATACTCAGACAAATATATATATATATATATATATATATATATATATATATATATATATATATATATATATATATATATATATATATATATATATATATCCAAATGTCTTTGGATTTAAAAAATAAAATAAAGAACATATTCATCTTGGCTAACATTAAAAAGTACCAACAAATACAAATGTTAATAATGATCAGTATGGGTATTGTGGCAGGGCAAATCCCTGCCTGAAGAAATTGTGTTAATTTCTGTCCCTGCCAGATAAATGTATGTGTGGCTGCAATGTATGTGTGTTTGCACAGCCACAGGTGTAATTACAGTATTTGATTTAATTAATTGGTGTCACCTGCCTGTAATAAGCAGGCAGGTATATAACAGGGACAAAATGTTTGTTCAGGGCAGTCTGCAGTCGGTGTGAAGGCAAGAGGCTGTCAGAAACAGAAGGTTGTGTGTGTGTGTGTGCGTGCGTGTGCGTGTGTGTAAAAGTGTTTATGTTTTACTGGTTAATGGATTAGCCGTCCAGTGTGTGAGTTTAGAGTGAAAAAGTAAGAAGTTTAGTTTGTACTCCATGGGAATTAGGTTTTTGTTTTTCACTTATCTTTTTATTTCTGTAAATAATAAATTCGCACGCCAGTGCTTAAAAACCATCAATGTCTGGGTCTATGTGAAAAAGGGGCAAACAAACCTAATTCAGTGAAATCCTTCACAGTATGTATGTTAATTTTGCTTTTCCTTTAATGTAACATTTTATAACTTTTCATTTGCAGGCCAGGGGGTGGGGTGGGCGGGAACAGGATATGATACTTGCCTGCCCTTTTTTTTTTAAAAGAAAAAACAAAACAGTGCCAGTATTTAGTGAGAAAGAATTAATAACTTGACAGTTAGCTTCTGCTACATCACTATGCTTGCCTGTAGTTTGCACCTGTAGCAGCAATATCTAGTCATTCAATAGCTGTTTTGCTGAAACCGGGCTCAGACCATTTGGTGATTAGCTCCCAGTTTCTTAACTACCCTGGGTCTGCAACATAAAGCACACCATACACTGCTTGATCCACCCTGTCCCTAGAGCTCTCTGTTTATTCTATGATGCTCCAAACCCCACGTTGGATATATGTGGTGTAAATGAATTATAATTAAAAGCAAATTAATGCTGAATGACTGAGTCCGTGCCAAATCCACAGATTTAAACTTTAAACAAATAAAATTGGGTCACTTCCAAACCCCTTCAGCGACTTAGCTGCAGCATGGTAAATACAATGTGTTGCCTAAATGACAAGCAAATCCCAGCCCAATCCCTTGAATGAGACAAGAGGTAGAATAAAGGGTTGCACAGCCTTGTTCAGAGCACAAACCGCCAAGTTGTGTATCATGTCTGCTCCCCTCTTTTATCTCAAACAGGGCATGGGAAGGATGTACCACTGACCATCCAGTGCATTTAAACAGCTCACATGGCCCAAGGGATTTCGTGCTGTTTGTGTTAGAGTGCCCTCTATTGAAAGAAACACAAACAAGCAGTAAGCTGTACTATTTTGCATTAATGAGGGTCAATATAATGAACATTTCTGTATTGTTGAAAGCTAGCATTAATTCATATAAAAATTCAGTTTGAATTAATCTTTGGGAAAAGGTCCAACTTGCTTTGGCATCTGTACTTACTCCTTTTTCATGTAGAGTATTAAAATGTAAGAATTATTAGCAGTCCTCTAAGCGCCTGGAATCTTAGCATTACAAGAGTAATACTGTATTAATAGTGGTAGAAATAATATTTTTGGACTTAAAGGCTTTAAACACACATTATTTCTAGTTTTATTACTAGTATTATATATGTCAAACAGTTTAACTGTACGTTCTTACTATACTATAGGAGGCTGTGTGGTCCAGTGGTTAAAGAAAAGGGCTTGTAACCAGGAGGTCCCCGGTTCAAATCCCACCTCAGCCACTGACTCATTGTGTGACCCTGAGCAAGTCACTTAACCTCCTTGTGCTCCGTCTTTCGGGTGAGATGTAATTGTAAGTGACTCTGCAGCTGATGCATAGTTCACACACCCTAGTCTCTTCAAGTCGCCTTGGATAAAGGCGTCTGCTAAATAACCAAATAATACCTAAACGATGTAGGAATCTAAAACACTGGATGGTAGAATCAAAGCCATAATGGCTACATGTTTAATGTTAAGTGGATCTAAGAAGTCTACTCTGCTTTATATAAAAATTAAAGGATATGCTACTCATTATTAATGAATGTACTTATCTATCCTATCTGTAGCTGCCCTGGGTACCCCATTAAAAACTCTACATCTATATAGATATATTCTGAATGAATGCAATTAATAAAGATTTTACATGTGTGTGCTGTTCTGATCCTCCCCCGCTAGGACATCTATTATCATACTTCCTTTGCGGCCTTTTTAATTAGATCAGCGAGTTAAACAACAAATTAAAAACTACTGCCACGTCAATTTTAGAGAAAGAAAAGCTAAAACTAAACTAAGACAGTTACCTAGGGCTACAGTTTCTTTTGTTTCCCTCTTTTTCTTTTTATTTACAACCAAATTGATGCTTTAGTTCCTTTCAATTATGCAGTAAAGTGTATGCTGGTAAACTACCTGCCTAAACTCCAAAGCAAACCTATGCCATATTTGGACAAAAGGGAATGCTTTGTTTTGAAAGCCATGCTCCTGTTGGAACACATTGCAGTGAATTGCAGTGAAAAGCTATTAAGATCAACAGTCATGAACACAAAAGGGTAATGTTTAATAGCAAGCTGTAAAACCTTTGTTGTCTGTTCTGGTTACAGCTCTTTACTGTGGTATAGTGATTCTTGCTGTAGATAAGTTTTACTGGTGCAATCGTTCTTGGTGTAGATAAGTGAAGTGCCAGGGTGATCTTTAAACTGATAAAAATAAAGGGATGATCAGTACTTACTATGTAGTCCATAATGCAATCCTTTGCCTTAACAGGGCTTCACTGGTTCCCAGTTTACTGAACTGCTGAAATGGAAAATTCCACATCTAATGTGTTAAGTTGCCAAACTGTAGCTTTAGACGTTATAAAAAAATTGATTCCTCCCCCATCTTCCCAACATGTGAACCACCCAAAAATTATAGTTGT
Source organism: Acipenser ruthenus (assembly GCF_902713425.1). Taxonomy (NCBI): domain Eukaryota; kingdom Metazoa; phylum Chordata; class Actinopteri; order Acipenseriformes; family Acipenseridae; genus Acipenser; species Acipenser ruthenus. The sequence continues at coordinate 69,143,804 of NC_081191.1, read as the reverse complement.
TATTGTTCCTTAAAGCAACCTACTTTGCCATGTGACATAGCATGGCTGTGAAAAAATGAAGTAAACTGTTTTAATAAGAGATACTTTTTTCACAAAAGCCAAAATTGTGGTTTGTGAAACTGGTTTCACAAACCACAATTAGCACTGATCTTGAACAAAATACTCACCCAATTAACACTAAACAGGACTACTTTACCTGTTACATTATGTAGTGTAGTCCTGACAAGTGCTTAGCAGGTGGGTCTGTAAGACCAGATGAGAGTATCAGTAATTTTCAAAGGTCAATCAAATAAGTCACTCAATGAAATGACCTGCATAGATTTTTATCTATTTTCTTTTTACATTTCATGTCAACTTAAAATTATCTGTTTTAAAATCAGCCATTTACCTTCTGATAATCTCCTAATTTAAATATGTAAATTAACCTGAGGAAAAAAAAAACTGTATCTCATGTTATTAAACTCAAACAAAGATAAGATTAAACTTGGTTTGTGAAGCCGTTTGTGAATTTGAAATGTGCAGCTTCTGATTTTTATATAAATAAACTTGTGAAAGCAAGGACTCAGAAGCATAGTTGGCACATATCATTCATTAAAACACTACTTCTGAGATTCTTTCAAAAGCAGGGATGTATCAGATCTGCAGGGGTTTTCAGATGGTTACCACCTCTCTTTTGAGGTTTGTTGCTTTGTCAAACAATTCTGAAAGAGAGATTAGAAGTAACTAATATTACACAATCTATACCAGAAAATCTGTTTCAAAATAAAGAACATTTTGGTAAAAACTGTCAGTTAGTTTTAAACTGGTAGCATGAAATTGAGACTTTGAGCTCCAGGGAAATCGCTGACAATATTCCAGAAAGGAAGGAAGGAAGGAACCTTTTGTTTATAAATAAAATACATTCCTTTGACCAAACTCTGGGAGTTAACTGCAAATATGTTTAAACAAAAGGAATTAGAAATTGTAAACCCCACTTTCACCTTCTTAAAGTATGCCATGTTACAATAAACAAATACAACTAAGCATACAAGAATTTAAAGCAGTTATAAAACTGAATATTATATAAGGTTCAGAAAAACAAACTCAGGTGATGGTCCATTGTCATAAATTATGTCAAGTGTCTGCTTGACCTCATGTTCCTACAGAACTTAACTTGGTACTGCAAAATCCACAGCAAGGATTATTAATAAGGTGAAAGACAAAATCAATTAGAAAAGGTTGTCTTGTCCATTGTGTATTCTTTGTTTTTTTTAAATGTTGAATGATTTAAAAAAGACTCATAGAAAGTGTAACTGTTGTTTACATTAAAACAATTTAAAAATAAATAAGATTTCAGATCCCTGTGCTTGACACATTGTAATTTTGTAAGATGATTTTTATCTGAAAAATACAGTCAAGATGCTTATTTGTTGTTCTTTGATATTCCAGAACCACGACCACACGTGTATTGCGTGCCGCATCATCTATCGGTCTGACGAGCACCACCCGCCCATCCTGCCCCCGAAGGCAGACCTGACCATCGGGCTGCACGGCCAGTGGGTGAGCCAGCGGTGTGAGGTGCGGCCGGAGGTGCTCTTCCTCACCCGACACTTTGTTTTCCATGACAAGAACAACACCTGGGAGGGGAACTACTACCATTACTCCGACCCTATATGCAAGCACCCCACATTCACCATCTATGCCAAAGGCCGCTATAGCCGTGGGGTGCACTCCAACAAGGTCATGGGAGGCACAGAGTTTGTCTTCAAAGGTAAGCAGGAATAATCATAAAAACAACCAGCATCACAATATAGCCCCAAACATGTATTTACACTCTAAAAAAATGACTAAACATTTCTTAAAAGTGAGAAGTACACAGTAAGAACAATGCGGAGAAGAGAAACTCGCTTTCATTACTGTTATGTGCCTGTCAGTTCAAACTCGAATAAAAAAGATGATATTGATGCTGCATTTGTTTATATCATTCAGTCTCCGTGCTGTGAGTGTGTAACTGGCAACACAGACAAATTAGCAGCATGTATCTTTAACTGTTGACTACTTTTTAGGAGGCGATCATAATTTGAACACATGTGAGTTTAGTTACACCAAATGGATCCTTTTTTTAATGGAACTCATCTGCTTCCCCAGCTAATCTGGCAAACCGAATTGATCTATAATCAGATATCATACTGAATTGAATGGTGATAGCACAACTGAATTTAAATATTACAGAAAACAATAATGCAGCACATACAGTGCCTATAGAAAGTCTACACCCCCATAAACTTTTTTTCACATTTTGTTGTGCCTCAGAGTTTCATGCATTTAAATGAGGATTCTTTTCCACTTATCTACACACCATACTCCACACTGTTTAGGGGAAAAAAGTTCTTATTGAGAAAAAGATTATATATTAAAAGTACAAAACTGAAAGATCATAACTGGATACTCCACCCCCCTGAGTTAATACTTGGTGGAAGCACCTTTGGCAGCAATTACAGCTGTGAGTCTGTTGGGATAGGTCTCTACCAACTTTGCACACCTAGATTTGGCAATATTTGACCATTCTTCTTTACAAAACTGTTCAAGCTCTGTCAAGTTCCTTAGGGAGCGTTGATGGACAGCAATCTTCAAGTCATGCCACAAATTTTCGTTTGGATTTAGTTCGGGGCTCTGACTGGGCCACTCAAGGACATTTACCTTTTTGTTCCTTAGCCACTCCAGTGTAGCTTTGGCTGTGTGCTTTAGGTCGTTGCTGAAAGGTGAACTTCCGTCCCAGTTTCAGCTTTCTTGCAGAGAGCAGCAGGTTTTCCTCAAGGACTTCTCTATACTTTGCTCCATTCATTTTCCCTTCTATCCTGACAAGTGCCCCAGTCCCTGCCGATGAGAAACATCCCCATAACATGATGCTGCAACCACCACAAAAACTTTTTGCCACATGGCTACAGAATTTCCTGAGTGTTTTTTTTGCATACTTCAAATGGAATTCAAGGTGGGCTTTCTTGAGTAATGGCTTCCTTCTTGCCACTCTACCATACAGGCCAGATTTGTGGAGTGCTTGGGACATTGTTGTCACATGCACACTTTGACCAGTCTTGGCCATAAAAGGCTGTAGCTCTTGCAAAGTTGCCATTGGCCTCTTGGTAGCCTCTCTGATCAGTCTCCTTCTTGCTCGGTCATCCAGTTTGGAGGGACGGCCTGATCTAGGCAGGGTCTTGGTGGTGCCATACACCTTCCACTTCTTAATAATCGTCTTGACCGTGCTCCAAGGGACATTCAAGGCCTTTGATATTTTTTGATACCCATCCCCTGATCTGTGCCTTTCAGCAACATTGTCCCGGAGTTCTTTTGAAAGCGCCTTGGTGCTCATGGTTGAGTCTTTGCTTTGAAATGCACTACCCAGCAGAGGAGACCTACAGGAACTGCTGAATGTATCCTGAAATCATGTGAATCACTACAATTTAACACAGGTGGAGGCCACTTAACTTGGTGTGTGATTTTGAAGGCGATTGGTTACACCTTGCTATTACGGGGGGGGGGGGGGGGGGGGGGGGGGCGACACTTATCCAACCAAGCTATTTCAGTTTTTATTTTTTATTAATTTTCTACAAATTTCTAGAATATTTTTTTCACTTGGAAGTTGTGGGGTAGGATGTGTAGATAAATGAAAAAAAAAACTGTTCTGATGCATTTTAATTCCAGGCTATAAGGCAACAAAAGGTGAACATTTTGAAAGGGGGTGTATACTTTCTATAGGCACTGTATGTATTACAGTGCAAATCATCATTGGCATTTACAGCTGTTGAAAAACATAAAACAAAGACTAGGTCATTTTAGAGTAGTACAGATTACGATCAGTACTCACACTCGTAACAGGGTCCAGGCTCCAGGTTTGACTGTATAATTTAGTAGTTCACCACATTTGTGTAAATATGTATATTTATAAAGAGTAGTGTGTTTAATTTCAAGAAACTAGATAATTGCCGTTGATTTTTCTTAGAACAACACTAATGATTTTCCTGCATGAGAGATTTTAGTTGCACAAAAGGCCTCACGCTGGGGAATGTGCCAAGTCTGAAACATATTTGAAACACACTTGGAAAAATGGACAATTGAAAAGAAAACTTTAGTTGACAATTTTTCTGTCTTTAATCCAGTCTCTAATTGAAGCATTGGTTCACTTCCTAATAGCTATAAACTAAAATTAAAAAAGAAAAAGAAACAAACAGTGAGGCCTGTAAAGCAAAGGGTGGAATTAGAATTGTACATTCCGTCCAACCTAAAAGAGAAAGATCAAGAAACCTTAGCACAGCACCATGTGTAATTCCATGTATAATTATATATATATATATATATATATATATATATATATATATATATATATATATATATACACATAAAGGACTGAGATAGTGTTACATAAACTGGGAGAATACATTGTTACTGGATAGGTGGCATTACAACAGCATATTTGCCTAGCTGCTAAGTAAATAGGAGGTATCTGGTTTGTTATTGGCCCAGCACCCAGCTCCCCTTTGCCTTTCCTCATCGTCCTTCACATGTGTTTTTGTTTCTCTCTTTGACAGTGAACCACATGCGAGTGACACCCATGGATGTAGCCACTGCCTCCCTCCTCAATGTTTTTAATGGCAATGAGTGTGGACAGGAGGGCTCCTGGCAGGTTGGGGTAGAGCAGGACGTGACACACACCAATGGCTGTGTGGCGCTGGGAATCCGTCTGCCCCACACTGAGTACGAGCTGTTCCGCATGGAGAAGGATGCCCGTGGGCGCTACCTGCTCTATAATGGACAGAGACCCAGCGATGGCTCGAGTCCCGACCGGCCCGAGAAGAGGGCCACATCCTTCCAGACCCCGCTGTGCCAGTGCTCCTCTACCAGCCAGGGCTCTGAAAGGGGCTCACATGAGATCGATAGGGCCCTACGCATCAACAGCGGCTCAGACACAAACTGCCACATTCACTGGGGAACTCTCAGCATCCTCACCATGGTCTACCTTCTCCTGTTCTTAAGCTAAAGAAGAAATAAAGAATAAGGCAGCCTGTTTAAACCGGTGGCTATCCAAAAACGAGAAGGAAACTGAATTACCCCCTAGCTGGGTAGGCCCTTTCCTCAAAGGAAGTTTATTTACTTAATGCACTTGAACACCTCAGAGCTGTTGCTCTTTTTTGAGGTGAGAGGTTAAGGGGGTGGGGAGAGAGGAAAGACATTCCTTTGAACTTTTTCAATTAGTTTTATTTGAACTCTATCCAGTCAAGCGTAGACCTGTAACTGCTGCATAACATTTACTGGAGCAGATGTATATCTATATTTCCAGCTGGTGTTGACCTGAAGGGAGACCGCATATGTCAGAGAAGGAAAAACAAGACAAATACAGTTGAAATTTACTGTTTTGTCACTTTTTTGCTCTAGTGGCTTCAGTATGACCAGGAAAAAATGAAAACCTTGCCTGATAGTGCCTAACAATCCAGATTTGTACTGAAGAATGTGGCGCTATCTTTTTTTTTTTTTCTCAGACTTGATAGTGAATGTTTGTATAAGCACCAACTAACCTAATTCCAGAAACTGCACAAAGGGAAGAACATGGACCAAATACAGCAGGTTTAGGAGTACTGAGCAAACAAACTAAAATCAAAACTTTTCTTTGTGCTCTTCTTAATCTTCTATTATCAAGCATATTTGTGTTGTAAAATTCTTGTGCCACTCTCTTTCTTTTATTCCTTTTACAAAAGGGTCTCCATCATTATTTTATTTATATAATTTCAAAGTCTGTTTAAACAACAGTTCAAAGGGTTTCAAGGGCTGTTGTATGGTGAACCTCTTATGTGATCAGTGCCTTTAGTTTTATGTAAGCTTATTGTTTAGTAGCCCAGCTGGATTCAACTGGCACTTAAAAAAAAAAAAAAAAAAAAAGTACTTGTACAATTTACCACTGTTTGTGATCATGTGTTAGACTTGGTGCAGATGGCTTTGTAAAATGTTTGTCTGCAGAACTAGATCGACTATCCAAATGAAATATTGTATATTATATTTTGAGCTATCTCAGTGTTCAGTTCTCGTCTTTATTTGGTTTCCAGAGGTGAAGGTGAAGTTTTACATGTTCCCTTCAAAAATGATTCCAAGGAAAACAATGTAAAATTCACTGCTAAGGCAATCCAAATACACAGGATTTGAAATATAAAACTAAGCTGACATTAGAATGCTTAAAACACTGGTTGTGATAGCACACTGTACAGGTTCAGGGGAGTATGGATCAATCATCCTACTCAAAAAACAAACTGCAATGGTTTGGCATGAAAAAAGTGATGGAGTAAAGCACATTTTCTAATTATTTTTTTTGGTTTTTTTTTACCAGTATAGCCTAGTTGAGACATTATTTTGCAGTGTGTGCCTGATATTAATCAATTGTGCCAAACAATGACTTGCCCTGGGTGAGTCAGTGGCTGAGCTGAAATATCCACGTATGTAAAGAAGGCCCTTGGTCTAACCACTAGAACACATTGTTGCTCGGTGAACCTCCAGGACACATTGACAAGGAAAACACAAAACAGCCCAAACTTCAAATAAATATTGTGTTCTTTATAGAAATGAAATGTAACCATTACCTCTTAAAGACCCAAAACCTGAATAAGACATATCAAACCGTTCAACGAGCCTGTGATGCAGTCATGGCCCGCCCCCGAAGACGTAAATATACTGCGTTCACAGACCTCAGCATCATTTTTCCTTCAAGCCTGCTGCAATCATGGACGCAGCAACCTTGAAAGTTAATGGTTACATTTCTATTTAAGGGAACCAGGGTTATGATAATAACCTAACATTCCCTTTCAAGTACGAAATGTAACCATTACCTAATGGGTGAGTGTGACAAAGCCGTCGCAAGGGCAAGATTGCAGAACGACTGGAATGACACAAGGCTAAGCCGAGAGGCTTCCTTGTGCTTTACCACACGGAACCTCAGTAACATAGCTAGGGCTAAAAAATGTGTTTTAAGAGTCAATTGAGAAGCCGCCCGAAACACTATACAGTGTCTTGCATAAATATTCACCCCCTTGGACTTTTCCACATTTTGTGGTGTTACAACCTGGAATTAAAATGGATTTAATTGGGATTTTTACCATTTGATTTACACAACATACTTAACACTTTGAAGGTGCAAAATATTTTTTATTGTGACACAAGAGTTAATTAAACAAAAAAAGACATTTGTTGGTTGCATAAGTATTCACCCCATGAGTCAATACTTGGTAGAAGCATCTTTGGCAGCAATTACAGCTGTGAGTCTTTTCGGGTAAGTCTCTACCAGCTTTGCACATCTGGATCCTGCAATTTTTGCCCATTCTTCTTGGCAAAATTGCTCAAGCTCCATCAAGTTGGATGGGGACCGTTGGTGAACAACAATTTTCAAGTCTTGCCACAGATTCTCAGTCAGATTGAGGTCTGGGCTTTGACTGGGCCATTCTAAGACATTCATGTTCTTGTTTTTAAACCACTCCAGTGTAGCTTTGGCTGTGTGTTTAGGGTCATTGTCCTCCTGGAAGTTGAACCTCTGCCCCAGTCCCAGGTCTCTTGCAGACTGAAACAGGTTTTCCTCTAGAATTTCCCTGTATTTGGCTCCATCCATCTTGCCCTCAATCCTGACCAGTTTCCCAGTCCCTGCCGATGAAAAGTTCAATTTTGGTCTCATCAGACCAGATAACCTTTTTCCACATGTTTGCTGTGTCTCCCAGATGCCTTTTGGCAAAATCCAAATGGGATTTGATATGGGTTTTTTTCAGCAATGGCTTTCTTCTTGCCACTCTTCCATAAAGCCCAGCTTTGGGGAGCGTCCGGGTTATAGTTGTCCCATGGACGGTTTCTCCCATCTCAGCTGTGGATCTCTCCAGCTCCTTCAGAGTTACCATTGGCCTCTCGGTTGCTTCTCTGACTAATGCCCTCCTTACCTGGTCACGGAGCTTTGGTGGACGGCCTTCTCTAGGCAGAGTCGCGGTTGTGCCATATTCTTTCCATTTTTAATAATGGATTTAACGGTGCTCCGGGGGATGTTCAAAGTTTGGGATATTTTTTTATAACCCAACCCTGATTGGTGCTTCTCCAGAACTTTATCCCGGACTTGTTTTGATAGCTCCTTGGTCTTCATGATGCTGTTTGTTTAGATATGCTCTCTAACAAACTCTGGGGCCTTCCAGAAACAGGTGTATTTAATCTGAGATCATGTGACACTTTAATTGCACACAGGTGGACTCTATTCAACTAATTATGTGACTTCTGAAGGCAATTGGTTGCACCAGAGCTTATTTAGGGGTGTCACAGCAAAGGGGGTGAATACTTATGCAATCAAGACTTTTCAGTTTTTTATTTGTAAATAATTTTGAAAAATATGTAGATTTTTTTCCCCACTTTGACATTATGGACTATTTTGTGTAGATCAGTGACAAAAAATCCTAATTAAATCCATTTTAATTCCAGGTTGTAACACTACAAAATGTGGAAAAGTCCAAGGGGGGTGAATACAAGGCAAGGCACTGTAGTTCCAAAACCAGGGTTTTGAGGATCTACGAATTAAGTCTGTAGAACCTAGTAAAGGTATGGGGAGTAGCTCACACTGCTGCATTGCAAATGTCCTGCACCCTGAAATAAAGCCCACAAAGTTGCCATGCCCCTGGAGGAATGGGCAGTGAGCTTTTTGGAGGGGGCAAGTTGGCCAGCTCATAGGCAGTCCTGACTGTGTCTGCTATCCATTTGGATAGCCTCTGCTTAGACAGGGTTGACCATAGGATTTCGCCCCATACCAGACAAAAAATAGCTCAGACTGCCTCCCAACTTTTTCGTCTTGTCAACGTAGTACTCGGGGCCCGCACTGGGCAGAGCGTATGAAACTGTCGCTCCCTTTCAGACTGGAAAGGAGGTGGAATGAAAGCCTCCAATTCCACAGGCTGGTTGACATGGAATGCAATTGTCTTCGGCAGAAGGCCATGATTGGTATGGAGCGTAACCTTTGTCCTGGCCTCTGTAAAAATTAAGCAGGCTTTCACTATGGAGAATGTCTGCATCTCGCTCACCCGTTTTGCAGAGGTGATATCAAGCAAACAACTGCTTTGAGCTCTAAATATTTCAGCTCGGCTGAATACAGGGGCTCAAATGAAGGCTTCATAAGTGCATTGAGCACCACGTTTAACCTCCAGCGAGGAACAATGTCCTTTATAGGCGGCTGAACCCGCCGAGCCCCTTTAAAAAATTACACTGCCAGGAAGCTTGAGCCCCTGTGGTGACCAAGTCAATTTTGACATGGCAAGCCGAAATGGCTGCCAGATAGACCTTTAATGTACAGAGGGATTTCCCATCATCAGACAGGTTCTGCAAAAATTGCAGTATTACTGCCATGGGGCAAGTTGTGGGGTCAAACCCATGAGGCAGACACCACGTCTGAAAGACGTTCCACTTGTACCCATACTGGGAACATGTGGACGCTGCTCTGGCATTTTGTAGGGTTTCAGTAACCCTATTAGAACCAGATGGCTCAAAGGCAGCTGTTCAGGAGCCAGACCAATAAGGCCATAAGGTCCCCCGTGCCTGACTGAGCAGGTCACTGCGCTTGGGCAGTCTCCACGGCTGGCTGCTCAGGAGCTGCATCAGCTGCATTAAACCAGGGGCTACTAGAAGCACCTTGGCCCGGTCCTGCCTGATTTTCTCCAGACACAGTGGGAGCAAAGCAAGCAGTGGGAAACCATGTAACAGTTGCGTTAGCCACTGGTGTGCCAAGGCATCTACTGCAAGCGGGTCCCGTCTCCTATTATGGAAAACCACAGAGGACAATGGGTTGATTCCTGGGAGGCAAAGAGATATATCTCTGTTGTCTCGAACCTCTCCCAAATGAGGCTTACCACCTCAGGGTGAGCCTCCACTCTTAGGTGCTGGGAACTCTCCTTGAGAGGAGGTCCGCCGCCCAGTTTGTCACCCAGCAGTAAGAGGTTCTCGAGTGCCCAGAGCAAAAGCTTGTGGGCCACGCGATGGAGACTGGGCAACCTGAGGCCGCCCTGGTGGTTGATTTAAGCCACCACTGTTGTGTTGTCTGTACGAACCTTCTGCAAAAAATGCTGCAAGGCTAGGTAAACTGCCGGAAGCTCTAAAACATTCAAGTGGAGATCCTGCACACCTTGCACACCCCTGCCATTCCACACAGCGCCCCAGCCCAGACTGGACGTGCCTGTGGTGACGACCTCCCTTCCGGTGACACCACCCAGATGGGCCGGTTGTTTCCACCGAGAGGGTGCCTTTAGACAGTGCTGAGACACTGTCAACAGGCGGTCGTGGTTCAACATGGGCTGAAAAACCCTGCTGTTGAACCAGGCCTGCAGAGAGTGCATGCACAGGAGACCCCAAGGAAGAGTCTGGGAAGCTGTTGCCATCAAGCCCAGATGTTTCTGGAATGTCACTACCGTGAGCGCTCTGTTGAGCTGAAAGAGCTCCAAACAGGTGGCTGTTTTCTGCACTCTGCCGTCCGACAGAGTGGACAGCATGGACCTGGAGTACAAGCAGAGTCCTAGATAGGCGGCTGTCTGAGAAGGCTCTTCGCATGATTTACTGTAAGGCCCAACCGTTAAAGGTGACCAGTGACCAGTTCTGTGTTGATCTGTGCTGGAGACTGGGCACAAAAGATAACTGAGCATTCGGATTACCTCTGAGTCTCAATGGGGCCAGGATAGAGTCAATGCACTTCGAGAAGGCACAGGGAGGTAGAGAGAGGCCAAATAGCAAGACATGAGGTCCACTGTGGTGAACCAGTCGGCTGGCCTGATTGACTGCAGCAGCTGTTGCATCGTCAACATTTTGAACCTCCTTCGGCTCAGATACAGGTTGACCTGTCTGAGGTCGAGGATCGGTCTGAGGCCACCATCCCGTTTGGACACTAGGAAGTGCCTGGCGTAGAACCCTGCCTCCAACTGGAGGAGGTCTATGCCTGTTTTTACATTCACACCCTGAAAGGGAGGGGGACCATGCTGCAGTGAGTAGCCAGTCTGAACGGTAGTAAGTACCCAGATGTCCGAGGTGCACTGATGCTAATACTCCAGATGGCTCCCTGAAAAGGGGCCCTGGGCCGGTGGCAGCAAACTTCTAGAGTTGCTGCACGGCTTGTGGCTTAGCCGTGTGCTTGGAGAAAGATGGACAAAACTCACAGAAACTGCAGTTAGTCAGTACCTCCTTGGTGTGCTCTGGTCCCAGGCAGGAAGAGCATCTGCTGTGCTTGTCTTCAACAGGCAAATTGGCCTAAAACCCAGGCATGATGCAAGTAGCAATGCAGTGCATTGTACCGGTTCAATTCGGTGACTTTAGCACCATGTCAGTAAGGTACCGGGTTGGTTTGGTATCGGTTTGGTGACTTTAGCACTGGTTCCGTCCGGTACGGTACCAGTTCGGTGAATGTAGCACCAGGTCGGTTCGGTAGCGCTTCGGTGACTTTAGTATCGGGTCAGTACAGTACGGTACCGGTGCAGTAACCTTGGTCCCGGTTCGGTACAGTACCGGGTTGAGAACGGAGCGGGTCAGTGACCTCGGTACCGGGACGGTACGGGTCCACTGGTTCGCAGTTAGTGCAGGTAGCACTGTACAGGGATGCCCATCTGTACAAGCTACTGGCAAAACCACTCCGTCAGTACCCACACAAGACTGAGGGAAATCTGCTTGTTACAGGTACTAACAGCCCTCACATGGTGATGCAAAAGCAGTCACCAAAACGGCAGCGAGATACTGTGGAATGAGACTGCAAGCAATCCCAACTGAAGCGCGTATCTCGGTCCAGCGCAGCGCTGCTGACAACAGAAAAACACAAAAAAAACAGAAAATACAACAAGAGAAAAATATTTCTCCACAGAAAACAGCAATAACACAATTACAGTTTAGAAAATAAACGTCTCGTAACTTAAAACGAGAATTTTTATTTAACTCCAGCCGGAGCTGTGGGACTAATTACGTTAGTTTGTTTAATAATTAATTTAAACAATTAATTCATTTGATTACATTCGTTTAAATTAATGTGCGTTAATCAACTTGAATGAATACTATATGACCATTACCATATTAGATCACCGACTAAATAAGGACAATCTAATAATTGTTAAATAATCTGAATATTCATTCACGTTAATTAAGACATCATCATAATCATTTTATTTAATGACGTGTATAAGATCGAGGAATTATAATGAACACACAACACACCCTCAACCACAACAAGGTAGGTTAAAATATCGTAGCAGTGTATTAGATAATAATACTAATGGTACAGAAAGGAAAAACTTATTAAATCATGATGAGGTAACAGTTTACATACACACCAATGCAGCACAAGTAAACACTTATTCATTGAATGTATATACTTCTAGAGATAATTCCTTCAAAGTTAGTAATAGTCACAAGGGGGCAACGGACAATTACATTTTAACCTAGCTGTTCCACATGATGGAAGTAGCACAGTATGTTGCTTGCAAGTTTAGTTGAGAACAAAATTATCTCCCTCATCCCAAATTGGTTGTTGCAACTTGGAAAGAATATTTGTTAGCTCCTATGAGAACCAAGTTGAAAATGCCTCTCAAGGGATGATAATCATAGTATTTGAAGATAAACATTGAGAAAATTAAACAATGCTGTGGTAAACAGGAGGACAGCTGGAGAAACCAAAATGACTACATGGTTCCTGCAGCTATCAGCTGAGCAAATTTAAGACCTTTTTAAGACCAATCTTTAGAAAATGTAAGATCCATTTTCACAGAATATACCAAATGTAAATACTAAAATTGTGACTAGTTCAAATACCATCTAACAATTATTTATTCAAGCTGTACAAATTGTAAAAGAATCAAACCTTTTGATGCTTGTACAATATGTACAGTACCAATGCAGTGATAATAATAGTTGATGACAAGGGATTTATTGTTCAATCTTTCTTTGAATCAATAGAGCAGCAGTTGTTGTTGTTATTATTATTATTATTATTATTATTATTATTTATTTCTTAGCAGACGCCCTTACCCAGGGCGACTTACAGTCCTAAACAAAAAATACATTTCAAGAATCACAGTACAAGTATTAATACAATTAAGAGCAAGATAAAATACAATGACTTCAGTTCTAGTAAGTACAAGTATATGACAAAATACGATTCAATATCGGAGCAGATAACAGTGTCAGTGATAGTTAGATCAGGATAAATTAAATGCAAAATACTACAGACTGAATAACACTTGTGGCAGATTACAGTACAGTACTCTGTAAAGTACAGGATTAAATGCAGTAAAATAGGGAGCAGATAAGTGCAAGTAAAGCGCATTAAGGAAGAGTGATAAAGTGTCCAGAGGGAAAAGAGGAGTTCTGCAGGTGCTGTCTAAAGAGATGAGTCTTGAGGAGGCGCCGGAAGGTGGTCAGGGACTGGGCAGTCCTGATATCTGTAGGAAGGTCAGTCCACCAATGCGGGGCGAGGGTGGAGAAGGAGCGGGCTCTGGAGGCAGGGGAGCGTAGAGGAGGTACAGCCAGTCTTCTAGTGCAGGAGGAGCGGAGAGGTCGAGTGGGTGTGTAGGGAGAGATGAGGGTCTGGAGTTAGCTGGGTGCAGTCTGGTCAAGGCATCTGTAGGCGAGTACAAGAGTCTTGAACTGGATGCGAGCGGTGATCGGGAGCCAGTGGAGTGAGCGGAGCAGTGGAGTTGTGTGGGAGAAGCGAGACAGAGAGAACACCAGGCGAGCAGCAGAGTTCTGGATGAGCTGGAGCAGACGGGTGGTGGACGCAGGGAGGCCAGTCAGGAGGGAGTTGCAGTAGTCTAGGCGGGAGAGTACCAGGGCCTGCACAAGGAGCTGGGTGGTGTAGTTGGTGAGGAAGGGTCGGATTATTCGTATGTTGCTCAGGAAGAATCGGCAAGTGCGTGCCAGAGTGGAGATGTGCTGGGAATACGAGAGGCAGGGGTCCAGGGTGACTCTGAGGTTCTTAGCTGAGGAGGGAGATAGTGTGGTAGATGGCGCACAAATAGCCTAACTGACTAATATAGCAACTATCTGCCTCAGACTCTGGTTACCTGTAGACCTGCAGTTCATTCCAGCTGATCAACAAACAGAACGCAATTATATATTTATGACATTTTAAATGACATTAAGAGCTGTCAAAGCTGAAAAAGACAGGAAATGGTTTTCCAGTAGAATGCTGTCTTTCACCAACATTCCACATAATTTAGTAAGTGTTTTTATATATCCTTGAATATCTAAAAAAAAACTACAAATAATACAACAAAAGTACAAAGGGATAATATGTTCCATTTTTGCAAGCAATGAAATAGTTGGTTGTAAATGGACGTGTTTTATTATCCGATTTAAAAAATGGGTAAACAATCGGACAATATTGGTAAACGTGAAATAAAATAAATAAGAAACGTAATTTCCTAATGCTAAATACTATCAATACATGTTTATGTTTGAAACAAACTCAAAAACACAACTCTTTACCAAGTATTCAATCCTACAATCCGATAGATTTGCGCGGAGTCAAGTGACTTCTGCATAGCAACCGGTAGCCGCTGAAAACAAACCGTTGTCAAGATGTGTAACCTACGACCGGTGGACATGGTTAATTATGTTGACAATCTACGTGACCAAAAGAATAATAGATACAAACTAAATTGAGGTGTTGTAGATTTAAATCAATGTCCATACATTTCTGGGTCATAATAAAAGTACACTGTCTTGCGCAAGGGTACAGCTGCAATGTCCCACGGGGGGATTGTTAGTGTTCATTTTTTCAGTTTTTAATTTGTAATGCTCTTTATTGTGTGCCCTTGTCTGTGGGTGTTTCTGTATGGTAAACCGTGTGCCCAGCTTCACACCCTGAGAGGGTTGGCTAGCGATAGTAGGTTAGCGCTGTATTTTTTCTTTTATTTGGGTATGTACCTGTTAAACTAGGAACCTGGGTGATTTCGTATGGTTTCACAGACCCTGATTATCACTAATCTTGGACTACCTGATGTTAATGTGGTAAACTAGTACGTAGTACTAAAAAAGGCACTGAGTAAATTAATGCATAATGCTCTTATTACTAAAATTAAATCTTCACATTATTAACGTGTTGAAATATTGTGCTTATTTTTTTGGTATAACTTATAATTGTGTAATACTGTAAGTATAACTGTTTACCATGAATAAAATGTTCGCTGCAAATGGTTCTGGAGTCTGGTGGACTCCATAGACCCATCTTTATGCTGCCGATGTATAGCAGAAAGCCACTCATCCCTTCTATCAGGGCTTAAACGCCTCTTCTCGGAAGTTCAAAAAAATGACAGCCGCTTGTCTTTCATGTAGTCGTGGTTGTGGCATCCAACAACCACACAACTCTTCGGCATTGTATTAAAAATAAGTGCCAACAACTCTTCAATTAAGGAAACAGCGTGTGTCTTGATTTGTTTTCAGCGGCTCCAAAGTTCCTATGCGGTTACTACTTGCCTGTGCACCAAACTGACCAGGATGACCACGGAAACCTATACAAAAAATATTTTCAAGGATGTGAGGACATAATTGCGTGACATTGTTCGAGAAATAAATATACGGGGAAAATTATAAATTATGCACAGCTAGGGCGATCTTATTTTCTTCAACAAAAATAATTTTCAGCATTTTCACCAAACTTTTTCTTTGTAAAAAGTTATCACAGAAAAAGGCAGTACAGCCCATGCCTCTGAGTCTGAGGAGGGAGTTTGTTAGTTACCTACCTGTAGTTTCCCGCGGCACTCTTCTGACAAGCTGCTTTCAGTCATTGAAAACTTACTACGTTATTTTCTTGATCGGTTATCCAGCAATACTATCTTATTGACAGAAGTTGTTAATAAAAAATCATTTCATTTTTAATTAAATATCAGAAACTAACCTCAATTCATAACGAGAGAGATACTAACGGACTGCATGGAAAACCAGTCATATCACATCACAGCGCAAGCACCGCCTCCTTCTCGTTTTGTTTGGCTGTCCGCAACTTCACTTTCAAATGTGATTTGGTAAAAAAATTTTAAAAAAATAAAAAAAACTTGAATGACAGCATTAATTCAAATAGACCAATCTAAAGCAGCAGTTGTACTGCTTATTGTGGCGATATTTTTTTGTTGTTTTAGTCAACATTTATTAAATAGACAATGTACAGCTGCCTGCCACTGATTCCCACCACTGGTACAGACCCGCATTGCGCCGAACGGTGACGTTGGCATCCAAAGTGTTAAATAGAAAAAAAAAATTTAAGACCTTTTTAAGACCTTCAGCTGCAAATCTGTCATTAAGGCTTTTTCAAAGCCTTTAAAATGGAAAAACATACAAGACTTTTTAAGCCTGGACTAAGCATATCAACAAAAGCTGAGCTTGCTTTGCATGGGAATATTACATCACTTTTGTTTGGGAATAATGGACAATGCTTTTGTCTATTAAAATAGATAAATACAAGTTTTACACAAACCATCACATGCAATGAAGTACAATTTTACTGTTCAACTAAACTACTGGTGTACAGATACTCAGATTTTCCTAGTCTTTCACTTGTTTGCCCCCGTCTACACAATTATGGAGTACCAATAAATAACAATTTAACACGATTTAATATAAAACCTGTTGTAATATAACCAACTAAAACTACTCATTATTTACTTTTATCCATATGCTATAAAATCTCTTTGCTCATTTCCATAGACATGTCTCACAATGTGCACAGAGTGAATTGTGGGATTATAGTCCTGGCCAAGATTTAACCTCTGATTAAACTCAAAATACACTGGCAGTGATTATGCCTTAAGGTAGGGCTTAAGGAAAGGTCACATGTATATGACTAAATCCGTGATATGTTACGAAACTAGAAATTGTTTTGTACCGGTATACGGCACTACCTGCAGTATTTAATTTTTTTATTAATGATAGCAACACAGAAAAAAAAATCCAAAAAAAGTGAGATTTTTTTCTTTTTTTATTTAATGTTAAATACCATGGGACAGAATTGTAAGAATGGAGCTTTTTTCAGTCAACAATTGCCTCACAAGGGTTATAATCTGTGGCAGGAAAGAAAAAATATAAAAAGAAACAAACAAAAACAATTCAGCAGGTTGGTATCAACCAGGACAGGAAAGGGATGAGAGATTTACAAGGAAGGAGGCACCATTTTCCCCAGCACACCTCTTGCCATTCCCAAAGAAAGTGGGATTATGAATTGGTCTAACAAATGGAATTTCAAGAGGCAACAGGTTGAAAAATTTGTCTTTAAAAAGGATTAAAATAACATTTTACAAGACACTTAACATTCCATTCAACTCTTATTAAAACCACAGAGAGAAAGAACAATTCTTTATTTTTACGGATTTTCATCAAAGGGCTCTATACGCCTTGACACGCCTGCTATTGATGTTTTGACAACGTACAACTTTTATATTTCCCACCCCAAAGAACTGAAAAAAGGAACATCTTGTTTTCTTGTGTGTGTACTAATTGTGAGTGTGTGAGATTGTTAAAGGCAAGGCCTGTTTATAATGCTGTACACAAACATGGTCACTATGGGCCATACTACCAATGACATGGCAGGTCAACGGAAAAACATTTCCAGGCCTAAATGAGCACGTTTGCATGCTTCTTCTCTACAAGATGAACTTCCCTAGGAAGAATCCGATGAAAATGGCTGCGATTACAACAAGGAGAGAAGGAAGAGAGCTGGAACTGTCTCTACCCATCAAGCCACCTGTGTTTGTTACCATGTTGTCTGATCTAGGTGCCTTCCTCATCCTCAAACCTTCATCCTGAAAAGACACAAAAAAGTTATACCAGAAAATATCACTGTTTATACCATTTAATTACACAAATTAAAAGAAAACACTGAACTACTGAATCTTTCTCAGCTACAGGCTATTTCATTGAATCACTGGAAACATTACCAATAAAATGTTGTATATCAGTAAATAATTAGGGCCCTATTCATAAAACTTTCAGGACTGTTTTAAAGAAATTATTACTTAAGCCAATTTTTTGCAGCTATAACCCTTTAAGGTGTTTCAGAGGTGGTTTATTAGTTTATTCATATATTTACACCGTTTGAGAATGTTTATAAAAATCGTTATATAAACTTTAACCCACGACATTGTGTGTTTAGATCATTCTTACTGAACGCCACAGGCACATTGTGAGGCACTATGGAACCTGGGAAGGGTAGTAAAGTCTTATTGCACACCCTGGAGTGGGTTATTGAGCTTATAAAATTAAGTTTATAAAAAGAGATGTATAAATTAGGTTTCCGGTTTTGTATTGACTTTGCCATTATGGATGCACAGTAAACATTATACTTTTGTGAGTCAGCTCTTCATTTAATATACATGTTCATAAATGTAATTTGAATACTAGTTTCATTTACTTTCATCTGTTCACATCTTTGTATTTAGCCTATTAATTTATACTTGCTCCAGAGTGGTGTAACTCCAGGGATGTTTCATGGTTTATTGCATTCACGTGTTTTTTTGCACGTCAGACTATTTTTACTTGTATGTTTTTATTATGATTATTTGCGACTTTTTTTACATTCTGGTGCTTTGCAGATAATTAAAATACTTGACATGTTGTACGCTTTATTCATTTGCACATACAAGTCTATACATGCAGGCTTATCTTACTGTATGTGTAAGCTACTAGTCTCTTCCAGCAACTTGGCAGCAGAAATTGCTATATTTAATGCTTTTGTGGTCAAGATTTCTGTTAACAGACAGACAGACAGCTGAGAGTATTTAAACCCCAAAATATGTTTGGAGAGTTGGGTGTTTGAACAGATCCGGAGGTGTACTGCAATTTCCCTCAACAAATGTGAACAAAATAAATTGTGGCTTATTGCGTTTTGCACATTTATGAAGCGCCCAAGCCCTTATTTATTGCACATTATTTTAAATCAATAATTTTTATATAAAATGTTCTACACTAAAAGAAAAATCTAATATATGGCCCTTGTTTAAAATAGCCTTCTAGCTGGTGCACAATGAACCTCCACATTACTGTTTAGTATTCCTTTGCAACTTCTTAAGACGGCCGTAACCAACACAAGCCAGGTTTTGACATGACAAATGAACAGCACTACAGTTTCGGCCACAAACCCCATGATTCAAACAACCTTCATACATACAGCCCCGGTCTTTACTGATCATAGGGATCTAAAGGTATACACAGTTGATTTGACACTTAGCCAATAACCCTGTACCTTAAGTTGCCGGTTTTCATCTGAGAGTTTCATCACATCAGACTGGAGCCTCTTGCACTCTTCCATGAGTTTCCTCATCTCAGTGTCATCCAGTGACATGCTGGTGGGTTTTGGCAGGGAAGAACCATCTTGCTTCGATGCATTAATAACTGGAGTAGCTTTGCTTGATTCAATATCATTCTGCAAACATTAGAAGGAAATTGTTACGCCTACACCGATGTCAAAATAAATCAAAATCAACCAACCAACCAATAAATCAGTTAATCAAATATTTGAACAACTACATCATTATTTAAAATCAATAATGTGTATTGTTTATTTTTACAATCACAATCCTTTTTATGCTCTGAAATTTTGTTTTTATGCAAAGCTGCTTTATGTGTTTTGGAGGAAAATAAATAAAATAAAAAACCAACAGATGCTATACATATCACAAGGAAGCTACACAAAAATTTATAAAATCATAAGGAAACATATTTCTTGGTTGCTGAGCAGCAGACCAATGAATGTTTTAATCTAGTTTCTCACCAGCTTTAAAAAGGTCAAGTGTAGTTTAAATTTTTGTATATCGCTATTACTGGTACACATTTCCAAATCTTATACGCCTATAGCGTATAAAAGCAAATTATCTAGTTCTGCAAATTGAAGGCTGGAGTTTCAAAATGATGTTCTATTGTGTGCATATTATGAGAGCGACAACCGTTTTGACAAAAATGCAACTATTTTAAAATGGGTAGGAATTCAGCCAAATAAAATCCTTATTACTTGTTTGAACTGTAACAGTCTTGTTTTATATGTTGGAGGTGAAAAGCGTGTGAAATAAATGAATTTTCTCTTCGCTTTAATCGGTTTATGAAATGTGCAAGATCTTTGATAACATTTAAATTGTATATTACATCTCTCAAAGCTACAGGGTTCAACAAACATGTAATACTTAAATTAGAAACATTAACACACAATTTGCTTAAAAAAAAAAAAACCTTTAGCTCATCTCCCATTTTATCAAAAGGTACATTGCATATGAAACATTTAAGGAGGAGCCAAGTACCTTAATCCATAATTAAACATGCTGATGGGACATGAGGTATGGATGGAAATACTCAGAAATAACTTTGATAACATTTCTCAAGGTAGTACTGACTAAGTCCTACAACCAAACCCAAGACATTTAAAAGGAAGAGAATATTGTACACATCTACATCTCACCTACAGCACTACATTAAAAGCACTACAGCAAAGCCAATGCCTAGAAACAGCTGGACTCTCCCTACAACAAACCTGCATTATTTTCCATTTGATCATACTGCTGGGGGCTGACACAAATCCCTGCAGATCAGTCTTGCTGTTAACAGTCAATGGGGTCTGAAGGTATCTGGTGCTGAAGGGGGTACGATGCTCAGGAGCACCCCCTGGTGTTGGGGCGCCCCGTGGTGGCAAGCGAGCATCACTGTCTGAACTGACCTTGCAGGCTTTGGTGGAAGATTGTGGGGTCACTAAAATACTGCCTATTGGTCTCCGTTCTTCAACTCTACTTTTCTATTTAGGAGAAAGAAGCATCATGCAGAAGAAACTTGTAAGCAAGCAAGCTGGATGGGTAACATTTAACACTCCTTTTTCTATACACTTTAAAACAGGGGTGGGTAGGGTGTAGTATTACTGTATGTGAGGGTGTACTGTATTGGAATTTGTATTCATAATTGCTACCAGATTAGATGTGCCGAGACAAACTATTTTGTTATGCTAATTAATATAATATTTCTTGTGTAAAATGTTATTGTAGCATAAAATGTTTAGTTTTATTTACTTCTGTAAATTAGACATTAATAAAAACCTTGTTTTCTAGTTAACTGTTGTGGGCATCTAGCTCTTCTGTAATCTCTAATAGACATTTCTGAGGCATCCACTCGAGCCAAGCGCTGTACTGGACACTGTGGTCCTGTATACAATACAAGACAGACATTTATTTTTCAGTATTAAGATACTGAACTATTTAATTAGTATTCTGGAGTTGTCTGTAAAGTCAGTATTGAAAGTCTACAGTTGAAATTCAGTAAATTTTTCACTATTCCAACTTCAAATTCATTACATTACTTTCAGTGGTAATCACGACTCCAGCCTCTCGAGGTAAACCTATTATTTTGAGACTATTCTTACAAAGCATTAGCATAAGCATATTGGTGTCTGTCTTGCAGCTGATTCTCTGATTTCCCTCTAAAAATGCATGTCACATTAGTGTAGAGCTTGCTCGGGCACCAGCGAATCTACTGGTACAGGGTGGGTGAAGCTGGCGTCTGGCGATTCTGCCTCTATGGAGAGGGCTGTTCGGTGCTGCTCAGAAACTTTACAATTTTTAAACTCGTCGTATAATTGAATACTAAAATCAGGGAAGCACAATCTTCCTGTATTATTTAGAAGTAGTCCATTATTTATTTTTTTTGCGAGTTTATTCATCATGTGACTTCACTCCATGTCTCTATGAAACTCAACATGGCGGCTGCACCAACGAAGAAAAGAAAGCAATGTTTCAGTAAGACAGAGCTAAAAGAAATCTGATTATCTATATGAGTATGGTGCGATAGTATTCTTAAAGTTTTGCTGTAATTTGTGTGACCATGTACGAGTCAATACCATTAAATATCATAATGCCAGTCGCAAACACGTAGAGAATAAGAAGGCATATAAGAAGGCAACAATGGCAAAGCACTGCATTCTTCTGTGTTGAAATACTAAGACCTAAGGTACTGTGTTCAAGACGGAGCTTTCCCGAAGTAAGTACACAAAATTAATTGTGTATTTCATTGTTTAATTTCTTTCTTTCAACGCTACCTGCCTTTAATGAAGCTATAATTAGCAATTTTAAAACATGGCCGTTTCTTAATTAAATTATATTTTTCTAGCTATACAATCCTTAAAGGAAATTTATCACTTTACTCTGTAAAGGATGTAGTCACTTCACTACACACCGTTGGTTTCGTAAAGACATTTTGTCTGGAGACACGCATCTTTAAATCTTGCAATATAACACTGCAGAATTAGGAAAGAAACAATTAAGAGGATTTATTATGCGTTTACATTAAAAGGGGCGCTACTTAAATTACAATCAGGTAATACACAGCAGTGAACCTCTTTTAGAGCAACGAGTCAGTCAACACGCCTTTATCAGTGTTTCACATTTTATCGTGGTTATTATTATAATGCCAGTAAAACACTAAACTTAATTTGTGGAGTACTGTACATAGGATTACTCTCACATGATATTGCTGGACTGTTACTAAACTGTTTCATATTTTTTATTTGTTATTGTAATGCCAGCAATAAGCTAAACAGGTCTTTTCAAAACACCTTTATTTGTAGACTGAACTATTGCGTTAGTGGAAGACTGTAAATATGATTCTCACAACTGTGCTGGACATTTGGTTTTCTGAACTGTTGTAATATAATTCTTAGATTTTCCTGCCTATTTTAATGCGAACAATGCCAAGTGATGTCTATAAACATTATGACAGGTTTGAAGTGTCTTCTGGTGCTTTACTTACTATTACAGCAACAAGAGTCTGATTGAAAAAAACAAATGAATTGTGGTAATATTTATTAATTTAATTATTTTAACTACCAACATTATATTTATGTTCAAATGCCACATTTAATGATTAATATGTTGATAAAAAGTGGGAACAAATCGAATTGGCCATTTTTGAAAAACAGAATTTGGTATTCCCAAGAATGTGTGATGACAAGTAATACATATCTATTTATTGATTCATATTGGTGTCTGGTGATCAACTTCATCTTGAGAACACTTTGCTTGCTCCCCGAGGGGTGTTCTCTTAGCCGGAGACTACTGTATTGTACTACGCTGGCGGTTCTTTCATAATTGAATGTCAACATGCATTTTAAATTTCAACTTGCCCATGTGCACTCTGTCTGTTGTAAAGACAAAAATGGGCCTCTAGTGGAGTAAAAAAAGGCATCTGATCAATAGTCTCACAGTTACAGGTCATCACTATTATCAAAATGTATGTCAAACTCATGGATTTTGTAAGAATGTTAAAATACTACTATTTAGGACCAGAACAGATGTCTTTTACACCCAAGTAGCAAAAAGTTTACATAAGATTTTTTCAAAACACTTTGATCTACGTAAGTAGGCTACAGTCCATCCTTAATGTTGTAATTGGCAGCCACAGTTAGTGTGTTTTTGCGCTCAGCCTTATAATGAACCAGCAGGTGCTAGTGGAATGTCACAATGGGTTGAGCTGCACAAACCAAATATTTGGATATGCTCACCACAGGTGACCGTCACTGGTGTTGATTGGACTAATTTACCATGAAACTGAAGACAGCTGCTTGGAGTTGTGATGATTAAGGCTATGATTTGTCTCTGGAGGTCAGGGAAATTGTGAAAATCTTACATTTTAAAAAGTGTGCGAAATCTTAGAAATTAATGTAAAAACACTTGATTCGGCGCTTCCTTTATTTCCTTTAAAAAAAAAAATACAGCATGCCATGCACGGCAAATACAAATCTGCGAGTATCTGTAAATTGTTTGGCTGTGTGTGCACACAGCATTTACGCGTAGCTATGTAGGTCAGCAAATGAGATAGACGCAAGCATGTAAATCGGTGACAGCTAAAATGCAAAAATAATTGAGAGCTGTTTTCTGCAAAGACAGAAGAACAAATGCATCAGAGAACAGAAGTTTACCATCTTAGAGGCTTTCTTTACAACATGCTGTTTCAGAATCGTGGAAAACTCTAGCGCAATGTGGTCGCAGCAGTTGTTCATACTTTAAAATATAGACTGCATTTTCGAAATTGGATACATTTACATTTAAGTAGATGTGCGGAGTTTGTACCTCTATACAATAGGATTTAAAAAAAAAAATCTAAATCAACATCGTTGGTACATCCATCCTCTCAAAACAGAGAACCTGAAAGGGAGAACTTCAAACATTATTTAGAGAGATGCGGGTATATGACAGATATTTTAGAATGACAGGTGAAAGGTTTGATGATCTGTTAAGGCTGTACACCTTTCCAAAAAAGACGCATGTCTTTTCGCACAAGGTCAGAGACCCTCGACTCTGACCAGAAATTCTCAGTCTTAAGAATGTACTGCAAGTTTCATACTGTAAAGTAACATTTTAACTGGTCAGTAGTCAAAAGCAAGTCTTTTGACTACTGACTACTGACCAATATTATTGGTTTTCGTGTCCTATTTAAAAGCTTGTGTATGTTGATGTAGCTAAAACTACATTTGGCGAATTCATGTTTTTTTGCCGCACCTCGCCCGTGAAATGTACTAAACATTACCGTGTCAAAATCGTAGCCTTAGTGATGGCTGTTGTTCTCCAGTCTTAAGCCCTGCATACACAAGGAAACATCGGTCTTTAAATAGTCAGAAAACATGGTCGGGGAAACTTTTTCAAGCAGCACGTGATCATTCCTGCTGCATGCACCAAAAATGGAGGAAAGCCTAATGGTGCTGCACTTACGGTTGCACAAACTTTGTAAAAGATGGGGTAAGCACAGGAACAGTTGCGTGGATCCAGACACTTTTGAGGAGCTGCTGAGGCATGTAGGACCACGAATAACCCCAAAGTACACCACAATGCATCAGCGTACATATTAATAAAATTATTGAATGTAGCAGGATTCCAAACCATGTCATCTTCCATAGAACTCTTGCACAGTTGCACGATCAGTGCCTCATGCCCACAGAGTCTCTCCTGATTGGCTAAAGACAATATGTTTCTCAAAAGTAGAACCCTGGTCTACTCCGGGAAACATTTCCTTGTTTCTGGAAACATCCAGCATACACGAGGAAACATTTTATCTGGAAAAATGTTTCTTCATCTATGCAGGGCTTAAAACAAGCAGTGTTCATCCAAGCATCTGTTTCTAAACCTATTTATTTTGAACAATAAGGTAGCCCAATCAACAATAACCCTAACCTGATAGTCAGCACCTGCTTTGAGTGAAGAGCTCAATCTAAATAATTGAATTGTTTTGTGCAGCACTAATAAAAAGGGCCAATGAAAGTCATCACCATACCACCTGAAAACCATTTCCATGGTATAAAGGACCACTGTATAACAAGGCAGCAATAAAGTTACACTTCTTTTGGAGGGCCTAAGAAATTTTACTTACCACTTTATCATTTTCAGAAGGTAGTTCAAATATGCATCTTAATTTGGAATCCATGAGATCATCAGGTTTTGCATCTTTCCACTGTAGAGAATAAAGGTTTGCAAGTTATTCTAACACACAATTACACATAACCAAGTCAAGCGTCAAAAGTTGAAACCCCTCATAAGAAAGCTTAAAAAAAGGTCTGTGCACATGCAACTTCATACTTTCAAAGTGAATGCTTACATTTTTTGTAAAACAAAAATTGCTATGAAAAGCAAATGATTTTCTATGGATTTGCTTACCAAATACAAGCTCTCAATTCTATGCTGCAGAGCTACTGAATATTGCCAAAATTCACAAACTTAAAAGGGTTAGGCTGGAAATAACTATAAGCAGTGTGAAACAATAAATGCTTGTTCTGTAAAATAAATTAATATAAAAAACAGTAAAACAGTCTTCGAATTTTCAGATCTCGTCTCTTATTCAGTATTTTGTTTCCATTTCTAGACCTATACAACTTTAACAGGATGGTGCTCCAAGTATTGAAGCAACATAGAAAACCAAGAAACACTGTCAATTTCCCTACTTTTATCCTCTAAAATGAAGGTGACTTTTTTCATAACAGCTATCGCAGTTCAATAAAATATAAACTAAAACACATTATTACTGAATAAAATACATTATATGCCACCAGGGGAAGAGTACATTTTATGTAGCTGGATGTAGTCCTGTTTCTGGTTAAAAATAAAAAATAAAATAAAATAAATCTTCATGCAATGCTGCCCTCTGCTGTACCAGACAAATCACACAGCCAGGATTTTACAAATTTCCAGAAACTTTTTTTTTTTTTGGGGGGGGGGGGGGGGAGAATCCTCTGCTTGCTTGTACTGTTAACTGTAGACTGAAAACTTGAAAGGTGGTCTAGCCTTATTGAATAAGTCGATTAACCAACCCATATTCCATATACCAAATCTACATCCTCAATAAAATAAACAAAACATTACATTACATGTGGAAATTAAAACAGATACAAAAAGATTTGAAAAATGTAAAATACCAATTCACACAAAGTTGGTATTCCCATTTGAACTTAATTAGCTTCCTTGATATTCTAATAAAACTACAAATAGTTTATCTATTTGAATTGTTGCCATAAAATAGACAACTTCTCTTCAAGGTCATAAAATGTAACAGTTCACCTACATTTGTTGTATTGTCATCTGTTTTATTGGCAGTGGCCATTTCTTGCAAAAGGGCAATAAGAATAATCCTCAACTCCTTACATCTATAAAAAAAATCTGCCAGTTAAATTTGATTTGTTTTACATAGTAGTCAGCGCGCCAGACAAGCTGCATAAGGGGCATTTTTATGCATTGAAAAAAAATATGATAATTAAAATTTAATGCATAAATACACGTAGCAATTTTGCTGCACAGCTTCAGTTCGCATGTTATCAAGCTTCTTATACTTCGTTGGTTCCCGACATCTCAATAGTCAATAGTGAATATACTGCATGCAGTAGTTAAAGAATGGATCACAGAAATGCCGAGACAGCCAATTGTAGCCTGCCTGGGAATTGTCAGTAACACATGACCAATAAGACCAATTAAATAAATAATGTACGATTAAATCCACTACTTGCAATGCGTGTTTGTGACTGGTGAATAAGCGACTGGATTCCGCCATTTTAGTCCCCTTAAACATAACCTACCAATTTACCTAATGTACCTACCACATTTTTGGAAGGTAAATACATATAATAAATACAATATTCTGTGTTTGGAGAGAGTTGGGATGCTTTATATTGCTATAGCAAGGCGATCAATAAAAAGTACACAATATTATCGTTTCCTTATTTGCAGTAGTGCAGGGTCCGTTTTTAAAAAACTATAACGTGGGCTCCCGAGTGGCACATCCAGTAAAGGCGCTCCGCATGGAGTGCAGGATGCGGCCTATAGCCTGGAGATCACAGGTTCTAATCCAGGCTATGTCACTGCCGACCATGACCGGGGGTTCCTAGGGGGCAGCGCACAATTGGCCGAGCACCGCTCGGGTAAGGAGGGCGTAGGTCGGCAGGGCAATCCACGGTTCACTGGGCACCAGTGTGGCTGATAGGGCGCCTGTGGGTCTGCTGTAGAGCCATTCAGATATATGTTGTCCACTGGCACTATAGGTCTGGTGGCTTCGCTGTGGATCCCCAGTGCGAAAAACGACGGATTGGCAGGAACACGTTTTGGAGGACGTGCATTTCAGCCTCCGTTTCCCGAGTCACTGGGGGGTTGCAGCGGTGAACCGGGATAAAAATAATAATTGAGCATTCCAAATTGGGGAGAAAACCAGGGTAAAATCCATTGGCGACGGCTACATTTATATAAAAAAATAACACAACAACACCACACTGTAACAGTCATGTAGTAGTGGGAGGAGACTCGGTGAACGCAGTAGCCAACTATAAAAATTGAGAGGAGCAATTTCCAGGACTATTATACTATTCATATTATTAAGACAGGACTAAATGGCCACGAAAGACATTGTTGGAATTTATTTCAGGTGGAAAATAAAAAAATAAGTGTTGGATTGTAAATTAAGTTGTTCAAAGTAACCTTACAGTTTAAATATAAGGCCGTAGTTAATGCATACCCCATACATTAGTATTAAAGTACATACAGTATTAACTGAAAGTACTCCTGACTTCAAAGTAATGTTGCATTTTACTCTGTGTCAAAATTGGAGAGTAAATTAGTCGGTGATCCAAAACCTTATCTGGAGCGCTGATAGTGCTAATGTACAACGCATACCATTAAAAGCCATTTATTTAACTTCAGGGCATGGTGCCTTCCCTGCTAAGAAATCAAATAGCTGTTCTTTTAGAAAAAAAGTTAAATTCTTTAAATAAACAAACTGCATTTCAGAAATGCACTTCTGCACCGAAAGCTAACCACCAACTAACTAATCATTGTTGCGCTTTTCAGATTCTGTTGAATTAATTCACAAAAGTAACAAATAGCTGAAAGGTTCCTTTTTTATATACTCACCACTGCCTCCATGTCTGTAACATGAGGTGATGCAAAGATTGTCTGTACCATAAATTTGTGTTTACTTTTTTCATTCGGATCGTAGTCAAAAGGTTGTAACATTACTGCAAAAGAAAAAAACAGTACTTATTTGCAACATTAAAACAGGCTATAAAGTGTATAAATACACATGGTCTGGAACTTAATGTTACTGTAATGCTAGCAAATTAACTGCTGCACTCACAACTTCCACAAATGTGCTGCATGTATCAAGTTACTTTTAGGACAGAATGCACATTTGTATTCAGTGGTAAGTAATTCAGAATGACAGGATATGCATATTTCCACCAAAATCTACAAAATTACAGTATATCCAATAGGGAGGCAAGATTAGCATGTACGGTGTCCATTTTAGGACATCCTCAGGTATCGCCCCTTCCTGCGGCAGGCATCAGTTCTCCATGAGTCAGTCGTCAGGCATCAGTCCTCCTCGAGTCAGTTATCAGTCGTTGGGCATCAGTCCTCCCGAGTTTTTTTTTTTGTTTTGTTTAAGGGGAGTGAGGAGGGCAGAGTCATCTAAAATCACCCAATCAAACAAAAGCAAAAAATAAGCAGCTACACTGTACTGTTAGCAATTAGTTTACAATTTCATATGTACAGAACGGTATCTAATTATTTTGTTGGCCATTTACTAAGCTTGACAAATTAAATCGATAGGATGTGCTTGATTTTTGTCTGCCTTCCACCTGCTTTAACAACTTTGTTTAGAAAATATTTTATGCAAAGTATGTTAGTGACGTGGTCTTGAATTCTAAATGCTATATTAATGTTGTATTTTAAACATACCTTGGCAATGTGTTACCATTAAGCTTATTAAAATAAATTACGGTGGACTAGTTTTCTTTTTTCTGCTGGCTGGTGGAGAAAATGCATTTAACAGATTTGAATTGGGGCAAAACGTTAAGATATGAAAAGTGTTGTCAGTCAGAATAGAATAGAACAATAAGATTCTTCTGTTGCTGGTGGCTTGGTGCCTCCGCATTTTTTTTTTTGACCACCAGCCGCCACTGCCAACGACTGACTCGAGGAGGACTGATACCCGATACCTGACGACTGACTGAAGGAGGATGGATGCTTGACACAGGAAGGAGTGATATCTGAGGACCTAAAATGGACACAGTAAGCATAGATACATGTACCTGGGGTCAGTGGAAAACAAACATGATGTACAGCTTCCATAAATGAGCAGGAGGTAGCTATTCATTTATTTGTTTTTAAAAGTAGTATCTATCTATAAATAGGGGTGGGTTGTTCCTTACCTGAGACAATTATATTAGACCCCGGCTCAATCATCCCACTGTTCGGCCGTACACAGTACCTGCGTGGCGCCGTGGTCTTCACTTTGAAACATACTTTTCTGTCGGAGGGGTTTGTCAGCTTTAGGTTTGTAGTGACAACATCTGTGAAGGGACCTGTGAAGTGATCAGGAATGGGTCAGTGATGCAGCAAGACACAGATAAGAAAAATGGCGTCTGCCAAAAAGCAGCTTGCTGTGCTCCAACGCCCAGCTCGCATAAATCTAGCCATGGGGTAATCTGGATTGCATGTTATGAAGTAGCATGCATCCATCAAATGTGTTAAGCAAGAGTGCAGTTTACTCTATTACATACAATTTGTTAATTGAGGTTGTTGAAAAACAAAGTGTTTTTTTTGTTTTGTTTTTGTTTAGAAATTAGTCATTAGTCATTTTTATTATATGATCCAAGTAAAATAAAAGCAGACTTTAAAAAAACACCAATATGAATATATATATATATATATATATATATATATATATATATATATATATATATATATATATATATATATATATATATATATATATATATATATATATATATATATATATATATATTTTAAATCATCTCTTCAGATCAAAAAAATAACCAGACCTTTTGCGTGATATTATCAGCACAACCCTAGTCTGGATTTTGTGAGGGTTCTCTCTCTCCTGGACAGTACAGTATGGGCAGCAGTGTGGAGTAGTGGTTAGGGCTCTGGACTCTTGACCGGAGGGTCGTGGGTTCAATCCCCAGTGGGGGACACTGCTGTTGTACCCTTGAGCAAGGTACTTTACCTAGATTGCTCCAGTGGAGGCCCAACTGTATGGATGGGTGATTGTGTGTAAGTAGTGTGATATCTGTATAATGTGAAATAATGTATAATGTGATACCTTGTAACAATTGTAAGTCGCCCTGGATAAGGGCGTCTGCTAAGAAATAAATAATAATAATAATAATAATAATAATAATAATAACTCAGCTACACATTACCAGGAGTCAAAAACCAGCAGAAACTGTCAGTGTTAAATTGCTATCTACTCCCAAAATTAACTAGAAATGAATGTGTTGGAATGGTTTGTAAACACCAAGTAAAATAAAAGGATCTACAATGATATGGCCAAAGGAACTTTGATAGAATCATTGAAAACAGTGTTTGCCACTGTAAAGACACAAGGGTCTATTTTAATTATCTAAACTAGGGGGTTCTCAAACTGTTTTTTTTTTTTTTTTAAAAAACAACTTTTTTCTAGACTAGTACTGAATTGAATAATTAGAGTTTTAATACATGCAATCAGGGCCGTGTTAAGCCAATGGGCTACATGGGCTGAAGCCCGGGGCCCCGCCTCCTAGGGGGGCCCCCGTCGTCCCTGTAAAGCAGTGGTCCTCAAAGTGGTGCCCGCTGGCAAATTCTGTGCTGCTCGCTTATGCTGTGCTTGTACGTACTCGACATATTTTTTTCTTTCCTGAAGTACCTCTGCGATACGATCATCCAACTGAATATCTGCATTTTCTCTGCGGTAGCCCAACCATAAATTAGCTGGGTGGGACATTAACTCTGTCTGTTTCAGTTGCAGGTACTGACAGTAAGTTTAACCAATAGGAGAATCAAATATCTGCCAAGTTTACGCAGTTGTCCAATCATAATTAAGCAGAGGCCGTTCACGGTATTCTGCATGAAAATTGAAGGCGAGTGAGTAGCCAATGGGAAAGTGAAAGATCCGACAGCTGTCCAATCATTCGTGAGCAGAGGCGGGCTGTTAATATGCCGGGTAAACACTGAATTTCGTCGACTGTTATTGAGAAAAATAATACATTTCAGTATTTAGAATTGAATTTTCTCTATATATATTTTTTTAATTTCACCAGACAAGGGAAACACCGTAGTAGATTTAGTTACAAATCCACTTTCTCTGAATAATTGTACTGGGAGATGAGCGATCTATAAAAAAGAGTAGTGTTGACAGATTTGACAAATTGACACAAAGCGAGACGCTATCCTCTTATTTTAGTTTATTCATGGTTATCTATGTAAACATGTTATTTAAAATGATTTGCATTGCGTATTTTATATGAATTATTTGAAAAATAAGCGCAGCACACACAATTACTGCCTGAGACTTGGCCTTATCAGCGTAAACAAAGAATAACTCCCACTAAAACTCTATATATAACGTTATACTATAAGAACCTATGCAATAGTCAGCGTGCCCGCAAACAGCCAAGTAAGATCAATTTATGCCCGTGCCCAAATTACTTTGAGGACCACTGCTGTAAAGTCAAACTGATAACGGTTGGCAAATAAAAAAGCACGTACTAAACTAAACAATTTGCCTATTTTTTAAAACATTTTGTGTCCTTTTGGCATGCCGTAGTTATTTGACGAAATAAAAAAAATCTTATGCTAACTCAAATAAGAAAAGCTGAGTAGCGGTGCGAAAAAAAGAAAAAATCACTAAACTCAAACTAGCTAAATCCGAGGAGGTTATAAATAGTACCCCAAAACTCACTAAACTCTTTAAAAGTCAGTGTCAGAAGAATGAAAAGTTAGGAAGAGCCACATGAGTCAGAGGAGCAAGCAGAGAGCAGCGAGTCGGTTAGCGCTGAGTGCACAGCCACTACAGCAGAGGAGAAAAACGAGAGCCAGCCATTGAACTGCCAATTTAAGGCGAGAGAAACTGACAAAACAGATAATGCTATTGCTAGCTCTGATACGGCATGTTGGGGTCCGATAACTGAGGAGGTGAGGTCGCACTAGGTGAGCAAGTGTCCCCTTATTTGCCAGTAAGACAGTACTTTTTCCGCCTCAGAGAGAATTTAACGAATTACTGAATTTAATGACTCAATCATTTAACTCTCATGTTCACTGAACATGACCTGCTTCGCCAACTGGACTTCACGGACATTAGTAAGGAATTATTTTTTAAGTTTTAAGGCAAGAAAGCATAAGATCTAGCAATGGTAAGTCAAATGTGTCTTTATACTTTGCAATGTTAAGGAGGCTTGAGAGTAGCGCCGACTACACTAAGTTTTTGTCTAATGTCATATCATGCTGTGCTGCCTGAAACATGGTCCCACCGACTACAACTAGCGTTGATTTAATTCGAAACGATGCAGTCGGTAATGAGAGCTAGTGGTAGTACCGACTACCATACTATTTTGCATGCCATAGCTACTACTGTGATGTGAGTGGTAACGCTGTCCACTGTCTATTCGAATGACATTATTGTGTTGGTATTGTATGAGTTTGTGCTTGGGGGGGGGGGGGGGGGGGGGGGGGTTCTCCAAGGGGGCCCCTGAAATGTCAGTAGCCCTGGGCCCCCAAATACCTTAATACGGGCCTGCATGCAATGGTGCAGTCAAATCACCTCTGTTACGCATAGCTAACCTAACTGCAGTTTTAAAGAACACTTTTTTAATCTGTCAGGAACGTGAGCAATTTAATAGAAAGAAGTACTTCATTTAATCTTTTTATAGTAATACGTGCTTGCAGCGGCAGGCTTAGTGTTATTAATGGTTCTGTTCAGACCATTTGTATGTGTTGCAATACAACATAGATTATACGATTAGTCACTTTCTAAACGATTATTCAAATAAACGATTACACATGCCCATCCCTAACAACTGGGGCCAGTTTCATAAAAGCGACTTGTGCTGAATCACATAGTAACAGGCACCTCGCAGATTAAAATTTGGGTTTCACAAAACTTTTGCACGGCTGCAACACCGCTAATTTTGACTAAAATTTGCAACAGCCAGACACCAACAGCAAGTATCAATTGTCATCGCAAATCCTGTTTTAAGACATACCAAGATGCTGATACAACTAGCTGCCCATCGATATGGCAGAGAAATCAGAAGAGAAAGAGTATTTAGGGGCCGGTCAAATACTCTTGATGCGCATACAGACTCAGAATTAATATCAAAAAGTACCAATTGCCAAGAATGGAGATAACTAATCTTAGGGTGGTCAAACTTATTTTTTAGTGATGGGCACCAATAATCTATATTTTGATATGATATTGGTAATTTTTGTATCGTGGGATTAAAAGAATTTGACTGAAAACTCAGACACACTTTTTATTGCTAATACTGCTAAAATGCAAAACACAGTATAATGAAGATTATCAGTTCATTTTTGGGCATTAGTTGATTAATCAGTAGATTAAATCGGCATATTCATTCCTGCACATTTTTAATAAAGGTAACAATCTTATAGTGGCTGTCCTGCATAGTAATACATTAAAAAAATAGAATCTAAAATAACATAAGCTCAATGGAAATTTGGTAGCTTTAAAAGCATTTTTTATTTCAGTAAATGTAACACATTCACAGCACAACATTAATCCATGAAAGAGTTTAATAGCTGTAGTTGTAGAAAGTGCAAGAAAGTGTGTGTGTAACTAACAAACCAGATACGAACTGACGCGGGAAGCCTTCTCGAGCGCATTCTCTCAGCAGGGGATGTTGGGAAATGGAGTTTTAAAAAAAAAAAAAAACCCTGCCCGATTAAATTGATTTAAAAAAAAAAAAAAAAAAATGTATCTGCGATCAACTATTTAGTTGATTAAATCGGTCCGATTAATCTGTTAAATCTGAGCAGCCCAAAGAAAAACTACGCACTAAAGTATTATTTAACCATTTTATTCCATTGATTTGCATTTAGGTACCAAACACTATTTGCATGCTGCATGAAGTTTGGCACAACAAATATTGACGGAGTCGTGCCGAATTTTGCACCCTGCCTTACTTTCAGATATGCGTATGCGTCAGCGTTTCACTTTGGCTGCGTGTTTACTTAACCTATTATTCATCGCCGTGAATTTTTGGTATTATAAATAAGTGAAATGTACTTTTTGAGACATCAAAACATCTCAAAATAATGCTGACTCGCAAATTTTGCATTTACACGCAGACCAGCTTCAGATTCAATTACTTCCAGAGTGACTAGAAAATTAACAACCCTGAAGTCTGTGCACAGTGAAGCATAGAAATATTACGGTTTTGAGGTAGATGATGGAATCGTAAACAATAACAAGACCTTGTTTTTCTCCATGGATATTACGAAGCAAAGCACCACTAAGTTAAAGTAAGTTACTGCTTTTCATTTATAAATATTGGTTATGTTAACGTCTGTGTTTGTGAATTTTTAGGAAGAGTCAACTACAGCCAAAAAAACCTTGGACCTGGGGGAGCATCCCACTGAAAAACACTTGGCCCATAAAAGGCTGTCATTATTAACCCGGAAGGCCATCTATAATATATATATATATATATATATTATATATATATATATATATATATATATATATATATATATATATATATATATATATATATATACACACACACACACACATACACACACACATACCTGAACAAGGGTACAATGCAGTAGAAAGAGCACCATCACTGATTCTTATACTTTCAATCTATCTACTTAAATGTAGTACAGCAAGTAACGTTACAAAAAAAAATAAAAAATTAATTAAAAAAAAAAATTCAGAATAGTTGGGATCCGAGTGGCGCATCCAGTAAAGGCGCTCCACGTGGAGTACAGGATGCGCTCTATTAGTCTGGACGTCGGGAGTTCGAGTCCAGGCTATTCCTTTGCCGACCGTGGACGGGAACTTCCAGGGGGCGGCGCTCAATTGGCCGAGAGCCGCCCGGGGGGAGGTAGGATTATGTCGGCCAGGGTGTCCTCGGCTCACCGCGCACCAGCGACCCCTGTAGTCTGGCCGGGCGTCTGCGGGCTTGCCTGTAAGCTGCCAGAGAGCTCTTGGGTGGCTGCATGGTGAGTCCACACTGTAACGGCAAACGGCACACGCGTCGGAGGACAGCGTGTGTTCGTCTTCACCCTCCCGAGTCAGTGCAGGGGTGGTAGCGGTGAGCTGAGCAAAATGAAATAATTGGCGATTCCAAATTGGGAGAAAATAATAAAAATAATTGGCAATGACTAAATTTATAAAAAATTTAAATTCAGAATAGTGTTTGCTGTCAGCAACAATACAGTAACCACAATAGCAACTAGTATCCGGTTTGAATGACAAGTTGAAGAAATCAAAACTACTGGATGCAAGACGGTGCTCTCTTCTCTAACAAAGCCAGGAAGGAGGATTTGAATAAATTTCTTTCATCGGTGTAAACTAGGAGCTTCTACAGCACAGGGGTTGAATACTTATGCAAGCAAGATATTTCAGTTTTTTTATTTTTCTTAAATATTTCAACATAAAACCAATGTCACCTTACAATAATTGATTTTGAGTTTCAGTGTTTTAAAATAAAATATCAAACAGAACAGAATTGGTCAGGGGTCTGAATACTTTTGCAAGGCACTGTATATATTTTTATAAACAGTCCACAAACAAGGTTCTCTTTTTTGTGCATGAGGTTCCTGAACTGAACAGCAGCTCCATGCAAGTAGAAGATTGTTTGAGTATTGAGGTATTATTTAGGCTATTGGAAATGCCCATGATTCACAACAGTCCATCACTGAGCAAACCGCATTACTCATGGAATATTGAATTAAACGTTAGTCAGGGTATTCCTCCCACCCCCACCGAGTGAATTCAAAGACTTAAGCACTTTCCATGACAACACACAATTTCTAGGACCAAAAAACAATTCATAAAATCCATTTTTAGAAGGTTTGAGATTGAGATGATAAATCAGATTTACTTCATTACCTGCAGACCCAAATCTTGGACTTTCCACGATAAATGACTGCCTGTATGACTAAGTAACTTTCTGAAGCTCAACTCGGACAAGACTGAAATTCTGATCCTCGGTACTCAGAGGTTGCAGTCAGTTTCTCCTCTTGTAATCTCCATAGGAAACATGGTCATTTCTCCCTCTCCCAACTATCAAATCTGGGAGTCATCTTTGATAGAGACCTCAGGTTTTAACAAGCACATTAATAATACTGTAAAAATGTCCTATTACCATCTTAGAAATATTGCAAGACATTGGCCAATGCTGTCACAAGAAGATGTTGAAATGCTCATCCATGCATTCATGTCAAGAGTAGATTATGCAATTCTCTTTTCTGGTGTTAGCGATTGCACCTTGAAAAAACTTCAACTGCTTCAAAACTCTGCAGCTAGAGTTCTTACAAGGACAAAATCAACTGAGCACATCACCACTGTCCTGAAGTCTCTACACTGGCTCCCTGTGAAGTTCTGCATTGACAATAAAATTCTCCTACTGGTGTATAAATCAATACATGATCTGACCACAACCTATCTGTCTGACCTAATTATCCCTACAGTTCCCTAGAGCTAATCTCAAAACATTCGGCTCAAGAGCTTTGTGCTGTTATGCCTCAAAAGCATGGAATGCCTTCCCAGACAAAATCCAACATGCAGACTCAAGTCTTTCTTTTGGTCGGCTACTGAAAACCCATCTGTTCACAACAACCATTTAGGACCATATTAAAATTACTCATTTATTCTTGCATGTCCGTTTTTAATTGTAGATGCAGTTAACAAATTTTTAAAAAAGTACTAAACTTCTAAGCATGGTGTTGGCGTCAGTGTGGCCTAAAAATTGGGACCCATAATACCTTATGGCTACTTTGTCATTGTCATTTTCCCCACAGGCGCATATGGATATCTATTTGCTTGGATTGAGAGATTGAACACCAGGCGAGCAGCAGAGTTCTGGATGAGCTGGAGCAGATGGGTGGCGGACGCAGGGAGGCCAGCCAGGAGGGAGTTGCTGTAGTCTAGGCGGGAGAGTACCCGGGCCTGGTACTCTCATTTACTGTGCTCATTTACTTTAGAAGTACAGGGGCATTTACACTGTTTAATGTGGCGTCTACGAATACACGTGGACTTTTAAAACAATGCAAAGGAAAAGATTCCTTCCATCAATTAAGCAACAATGGTCCGAGGCCATGCATCACATAATTGTACTTGCAGTTGTCAACTAAGAATGTATATATAAATAATATCTTTATATAGCGCCTTTCATAGGGGACCACCATCACAAAGCACTTTACAGAGGTAGGCTGAGAACTGTGCATTATATGCAAAGTCACTTACAATAGGACATTGATTTAACATCTCATCTGCAGGATGGAGCACAAGAAGTTTAAATGACTCTCAGGGTCACACAGTGAGTCAGTCAGTGGCAGAGGTGGGACTTGAACCAGTGACCTTCTAGTTACAAGCCCTGGACCACACTGCTTCAAGCATAGTATAAAAACTCACCCGCAAAGACCTGCTGAAAACAGATTCACAATACATAGAATACAGTGCTATTGTAGCTATTAGCAGAGTGGAGTGTGTTTATACATTGTTAATATGGGTGCTCATTTTGGATTGCCCAGTACACACGTACATGAGACATTCAGCTAACAGAAGGCAACAGCACTTTAAGGCTTTGTGAAATATGAACAGATAGGGGTGGGCAACGATATGAAAAATCTTTTGTAGCAAACTTTTTGCTTTTGTAGATGTTTACAATTATTTATTTGAGCAATCTTTTTGCAAAACCCCAAAAATGCTAATTAAAAGTAGTCATACCAACAAGGAACTTGAAATTAAATGCTAGTTGAGGCACCTTTAGCAAGAATAACCTCTTTTAAACCATTAGGATATCTCTCAAATGCGCTTTTGGCATGATTCTTTAGTTCATTCAAATTCTGAAGACTTCTCTTGTGCACAGCCTTCTTCAACTTATACCAAAGATTCTCAATCGGATTTAGATCAGGACTTTGACTAGGCCATTCCAGAACCTTGATTTTTCTCTTCTTTAACCATTCTGAAGTAGATGTTGTGTGCTTTGGATCGTTGTTGCGTTGGAACATCCAGTTGCGCTTTAAACCAAGTTTTGTAGCGGAGGGTTTCAGATGATTGGCCAGTATCTTTTGGTATGCTATGGAATCCATTTTACCATGTATTGGAACTAAATTTCCTGTGCCATTAGAGGAAAAACAGCCACGTAGAAGGATATTACCACCTCCATGCTTGACAGTAGGTATGGTGTTCTTTTCTTTCTCTGCCTCACCAGACTTTCTCCACCTCACCAGACTTTCTCCAAACGTAACTATCACCGTGACCAAATACCTTGATTTTTGTTTCATCACTCCACAAAACCTTTGACCAAAACTCATATCCATCATTTAAATGCTGTTTTGCAAACTTTAAAGTGATTGTGCTTGTGACGTTCTCCTAAGAGTGGCTTTTTTCCACGGTTTGCAACCATTGAGACCTCCACCATGCAATACTCAACCTATGGTTGAAATGGAAACCCCAGTCTCACTTACAGCCAATTCTCTGACCATTCATTTTTCTTCTCTCTTTGTGTATACAACAAGCTTGATTCATTCATTCAAATTCATTCAAAGCCAAAACAGCATTTGCTCAATTGCAAACTTTGCACCACTTGAAAAAAAACTAAGAATTACCATACTAATGCAAAATGATGCAGGTTCAGGTGATGAAGGCGGGGAAGCTCAGCGGTTTCAGATCAGATGATACAGCCTCCGTCAGTCTGATATATTACGCTTTCCCGTTACACTAAAATCTGTATTTTGGATTAAAAAAAAAAAAAAAAAAAAAAAAGATGCTGCAAGAGCTTGTAACTCAGGCATTTTTTGTATTGAACATTTTATTGCTATAGTACTACTTTGGATGTTACATTTATTATTTCATGCTGTGCTTTCACACTGGAAACTAAAATTTCTTACTTGCAGAGATTATGTAAAGCCATTTATTTTAGTGGATATATACATTTTTTTTTAAATGTAGCGACTTGTTTGCGTTTTTCACCTACATATGTCTATGATGTGCTTCTGCACTGCACACTGTAGTCGTCTGTTTTGTGAAAATATTTGAAATGCCAAAACAGTAGACATACTGCAGCAACTTTGAATTGTATTTTACCAGTCAATATGAGTCTAACTGTGCTCTACCTCGGAATTGTAAGCATGCCTAACTGTAAACATAATCTATCTACCGATTGTAAATAATGCCTGTAATTTTGCCCCTGCCTGAGTCAACGCTCCCCCACCCCACACCACACCCTTTTGCCTTAATGACAACTTCGGCACGTCAGATTTTAAATTACCTGACCCAGGTCTCTTTTTACTACCCGGGTATCGAAAATTTATTTCAGAATTTAAAGAATTTAGGAAATATGATAATGCAGTTGTAAGAGCAGGTCTCCGGCCGGCGTAATAAAGACAACATTAAAAACAAGCTTTGCATTAAGCCTTTTCTTAACTGATAGAATATCAAGGTTTTACAGAAAACACCACCACACAGCGGCAAGTACACCTCAATAATAACTGCAGCGACTACTCAGGAACTAAATCGGAAAAAATAAATAAATAAATACTTAAGTAGCAGTGTATCCCAGAAAATAGACAAAAAAAAAAAAAAAGATAAAGTAGATTAACAAAAAAAAAGCATACGTGTCATTCCATATGAAATCAATCACCAAAAACCTCGACCCTTTTGATTTGGACAAAAAATTCCATTCATGTTTGCCT
This sequence comes from Acipenser ruthenus, assembly GCF_902713425.1. Lineage (NCBI taxonomy): Eukaryota > Metazoa > Chordata > Actinopteri > Acipenseriformes > Acipenseridae > Acipenser > Acipenser ruthenus. Next base: position 69,103,593 of record NC_081191.1, on the reverse strand, counting down.
TTGGGAGAAGTGGTTACAGGGTAAAGTTTTAGCACAAGTGACATCCCATTCATGAGATAAAGTCAAAGTTGACCCATTTTGGACCCCAAACCCAACCTTTCCATGGTCATAACTTTTGACCATGGAAATTGACACAGAATTGACTACAAATGCTCTTTCAAGAAAGCCTGGTGGACGCAGTGGAGTATCGGAAGTGAACTACAACTGACAGATCCACCCTTCAGACAATCAATTAACCTGTTGATCAGTTCATATTATCAACAGCTGAGGGATGAACTCCTTCAAGAAAATGAATTGCTAGTTGTTGGTGATTTTGCACAAAACTTCACTTACCATGCAAGATGAAGCACAATCACACCATTGGAACAACTCAGGCAACCATACATTCTTTTGTTTTCTATTGGCTAGACAAAGATGGGAATTCTCAGCACATGCCATATGTTGCAATATCAGAATGCATGACTCATGACACAGCCACTGAAATTAACTTCCTGCACCCGAGTGGACCAGCACGGTCATTCTGTTTCCCACGCCGTCCAGATCAATTTATTGTAGACATGAGGGATGTGCGGACATCAGTGGAGCCAACAACTTCAACAGGAAGGACATTCACCCTGAGAGACAAGGAGATGGCCAAAGCATCAAAAGCCTCAAAAGAGTGGCTACGAAGGGAAAAGGGCAGTTTAAGCATAGGTGAGTGGTAAATTGTGTTGCATGCAGAAATACAAGGACAGAGACCTGAAAATGAAATATACATTTCCACCACTTTTCACAATACATTTTCTTTTCTAGGCTCAGCGATTCATTGGATTTGAAGAGTTTAAAATACCAAAACATGCACTGACAAAAGTACCACTGGTGTGGACAAAATTAAACATGCACAATTCAGTATTGATTTTTATTTAATTCACCTCTATTAGTTTGTTTTAGCAAACTGTGTAAATGGGGCATCTTGGTTAACTCATTAATAGATCAATAGCTGTTACAGCTGCAGCAGTTCACTGCAGCTTCATTTTAACAGGAGAGGAGAGTATACTCTATTGCAAATAAAATATTTGTTTAATTGTATTAAGTGTGTAATTGCTTCACTTAGAAGATTCACCTGACATTCTGCATTCAGCTCTGCGCTGTGCCTCAACCAATGGCAGGCACAAAATGAAACTTGCATATGTAGATAAGGGTCTTAGCAAAAATCCAAGGTTACGCAATTTGACCTGGGTGAGGTCAAAGGTCACAGATTCACACAACTTTATATTGTATTTCACATCAATTTCATCTAATGAATAGATATACCTATTTGAGAGCTTTAAAAAACGACACCAACACCAGCTTTCTATGTCAATTATGGAGGAAGTTATGACCATGTAAAGGTAGGGTGGGTGTCCATATCAGGTCAAGCTTTGATGACTCAGGACTACAATTCAGTGTAACCATTTCTTCCAAAGACAATATGTGCAAACGTTCATCAAAATCAGAGGCGGTCAACTGAAAAATGGCCGTTTTTTTTTTTATTGATTTCATAGGCAATCACCCATACGCACTTGTGGCAGGGCGATTGCCCTGCACAGGTGGGAATTCGTTTTGGTATAATTTGTATGTGGAAATGGGTTTATTGTGTGTCTTTTTGGAGTTGATTTGTGCAATTAAATTATTGTTTACAGACGGGTGATCGATTGAGACTTGCTGCCTGCTAGGCTTGGTTGAGGGGAAGGGCAGCAAGTGATTGGCTGTGCTGGTCCTCAATCAGGTGGGCGGGTCTTGACCGAGTGTCCGTCAGTTTAAAAACATCCGGTGAAGATCGCTCTGGGCGACTGCAATGCCATGCTACAGAGGGGAGCTGCGTATACTCGGGAAGAGAGAGTCCGCTCTGCAGTAAGGAACCCTGGAACTGCAAGCGGTGTTTGCGAAGGCACCGCTCAGCCAAGGCAGTAAGAAGCAGCAGGAGTCATCATATGAATAACGGCTCATAAGTGTAGCCGGTTCCTGGAGCGGGACGCCTCATTTATAAGGCTAGCGCTCGCCCTGTGTGGCACCTTTTATTTAGTTTTTGTACTGTGTTTTATTTTGCCTTTTGTACAGCTTCTTGTATGTGTCCTCTGTGCGTTACCATCGCTAGTAAGGTCACATGTACCCTTTGTTTAATTACTTTTGTATTAATAAATCCTGCGCGACTGTGCTGGCGTTTCAACTCCACCTCCCATGTCTCTCTGTATTGCCCTAAGCAGCGGTTACCCACACACGTGACACGAGCACCCTGTCACAGCACTCCAAAATGCGCAAAGTACAAAATTAAATCAATATGAGAAAAACCATTACTCAGTTATTTAAGAAATGTTTACCCATTTTATTTTGGGTTAAATAAAATATTTGTGGAGCACATTAACCCTAAGTGGTCCATTTATTCAATCGCCTCTCAGGCGCGTCAGGTCCAATTTATTTTCACACACGCAGTTTAAAAGTATTTTTTCCCAATAAAACAGGTTTAAAAGGCACTGCACCGATTTTTTACCCCTCTGCCTTCCCAGACCGTTTCCCAATCTAAGTTGGAGGCGTCTGTCGTCACCACTTGGTGGTTCAACACTACTCCCATTCGCACACCTTCACGCAGGTGAGAGGTTGTCCTCCACCAGCGTAGAGCTGCCGAGCATGCGTGACACAGTCAGCCGACGGTGTCCGTCACGTTTGGCATTGAGATAGAACGCATTGAGCCACGCTTGTAGCGGGCGCATTCAAAGCAGACCCAGCTGAATGGCCGATATGGCTGCGGCCATCAGACCCAATAGTTTCTGGCTTTGAAAACGTACAAGGAGCTAGGGCGAGGCCGAATGGCAGCACAGCAATCTCGTAATCTCTTCCTTGAAAAGAGAAGCAGAAGTACTTTCTGTGCTCTGGACGAATGGGAACGTGAAAGTACTCAGTAAGTCGCCCTGGATAAGGGCGTCTGCCAAGAAATAAATAATAATAATAATAATAATAATAATAATAATAATAATAATAATAATAATAAGCTGAAACATTTTTGAATACTCCAAATTCAATTAAATAACAAAATCCTATCATCCCATATTTCCACAAGACAGCTATTGGTTTTTATTCAGCAGTTTTAGCCATGTCTCCATAAAACAGACCACACTTAATCGAGACCCAAACATTACAGGCCAAAAGTTTGCTTTATTAATGTATGGAGCATCGACCTTAAAACGCTGAAAGCAGTAAATTTAATCCGACTGTTACCTGGGGGTACTGCCACTAAAGAAATAGGTAAATAACTACCACAAAAAAAAAAAAAAAAAAAAGCTAAGCCTTGCAGCATTCAAGATCAAAATGACACATAGCAAAGCCACACTACATAATATGTATTAGGCCTAGCATTTCATCGATTGCCTTTTATGGGTTTTTTTCTATTTTATGGCCAATAGGGATTAAAGCACAACATATTTACAAGGCTCTCAGGGACGCGGGTACCCATATCCTTTACGCTCGCATGATTTGTCAGGACTCAGGTTTCCGATGTCTGCATCCCCAGAACACGTGTCTGTCCATCTGACCCAGCCCCACTGCAGATTCTTTTGTATTTATTTATGAAATAATGCAGGTAATACAGCTGCGTTGTGTGAGGTACAAGCTTTACAATGTTGACGTGAGCATATTCAGCGTAGTTCCTGCTATGCAGAACTGGAAAACAGACATGGGAATGTCTTGGATCGGAGTGGACTGACAGACTGAACCTACACCGAGATGGGAATTTTAAAACGTATAAACTCAAAAGAAGTGGTTAAACATTGAATAATATGCTAGATGTACAACCGGTCTCGTGACAAATTTCACTAAACACATTTTTTAATGTATTAATTTATCATCATATACAGCAGTCCATCGCAGATCCGACTGCTGTGGTGCCACAGTAAGGATGGATATTATAAAAAGAAAGGGGTTTGGCAATTGCCTCCAAGTAGTTTTTCTAATTGGTGCAGCAGAAAGATTGACACTGGGGCTGGGTTTTATTCTCTGTTGATTTGTCTCTTGATTGGTGCAGTGTGTTCATGCTATAGTGAGTGTGGTATGGTTCAGTCCACACAGGGCAAGAAAAGCGTTTTTTTTTTTCCTGACGTTTTATATATTTTTTTTAATAAAATTGCATCTCTAAAACAAAAGGAACAAGCCAAAGCCCCGTTTGGAATTATTTTGAGGAACCGGACGAGAAAACCGTGGTATGTGAAGAATTATGCCAAACAAAATTGCCATACCACTAAAACACAAGTTCAATGCTTCATTATTTGAAATGAAAACATTCATAAATTACTGTGGATGCAAACATCCACAATAAACAGAATGATCTAGATGGCGACTGTGAATATGTATAACACTATTTTAAAAGGAAGTTTTTTTTTTCAATATTAATTCAGACAACATAAGTGTAAATGAGTTATGTATAGGCTTTAATTTACCAGTACACTTTTACAAAAATCATTTGTTAAATTTTTTTTAAAAAAAAGGATGTCCTTGACATGTAATTTGTCACAGAACGGGCTAGTTATTAAAATAAATAAATAAATAAATAAATAAATTTAATAAATAAAATAAAAAAGGATTTCCCTTTGTGGCACCGATCCCTGAACAGTAGAGTTAATATAACAACGAATTGGAATCCGTGCAACTTTCAGTGCGGGAAAGACCTGCAGAAATATTTTAAAGACACCAAGCTACTCTATTTTTCACCCAATTTAGAAAGTTGTAGCGTTTCAGGCGTTCAGTGTTTCATCTCTAAAGAAGTGGGCGTCAGCGACGAAGGCACTATGAGCCGCATTCTGAGTAGTTCTGGTTAAAATAAATAAATAAATAAAAGTAGTGCTGGATATTTTAAGTGCCACAAGACTTTATTCTCTCGTACGTGATTCTCGGACTCTATCTTTAAGCATTATAGAAACTCAATAAACTGCAGTACAAGTAAACAGTTTTGAAACAAAACAAAAAAAACGATTAAGTCTATCTAGGTGTTGTTTTGCAAGCGATGACTTTCAATTTAAACTCTTAAAACTCAGCCCCATTCATTTTGGGGCGCCAGCGTAAACAAGGTTACGCACATATTACTCAGGCGCCGTAGTAAAGGTACAGACTCGGGGCTTTCCAAAGACGTATATGCGGTACTCCTAGCCGGAACTACGACTGCCTGAAGTTAAGCCTCTCATCATGTGACAGAGTTCACTTCACAGCTTAGGTTTCGTTTTGAGTCTACTGGCACCTGCATAGCATTTAAATGTTCATAAAAATGTACCAAAAGCATATCCCTAATACCGAGCTGTGCCCCTTTCACATGACCTCCTGTGTATCACATGACCTCCTGTGTATGGTTGCGTGTTTTGCTGAAATCCCTTCTAGACTCTCTTGCTGACTACTTCAAGCATAAGCAACTGTGTTTGAAAGATGTTAACAGCTGCCAAGAGAAAGAAATGGCCCAGAAGTTTAATGCTATTTTTTCACTGTCTATTTAGCTGTACTATAGTAATGCTACTAAGTATAAGGGCCTACTGGTTGCTTGTTAATACTTGGTAAAATTAATGGTAGTTGTGTCCTGGTATTTTTTTTTTTTTGACGGTAGCTAGATATATAGAGAAAAAGAAAGAAATGTGGCAAATTTAAATGTACTAGTAGCCGGTTGTATTAAATACAGGAATGGGAATTTCAAATAGTTTCCTATTCGAATAGACAGGGGACAATGTGTATTCAAATACCCGAAATAAAGAATAAAAGGAAATACATATGCGTACTACAGCAGACAGTACAAGTGTAAGCCGCTAAAGTTTAAATTCACTCTTCGGAGGAACCGGACGGGTTCACCAAGTGTACAAACAATGTCCAAGACGACATTTCTTTGTTCATTCAATAACCTGTAAATAATTCAAAACAAGGAACATACCTGGTTGTACTTCTAATGGTCAGTGCAAATGTTGACGTCACTCCATCCATTCCCAGAAAGCCAACAGTAGACGTTTTACATTGTACTGCAGTCCACAGTGTAAAAAATAAATAAATAAATAAATAAATAAATAAATACTTCCAAGCCGTTTTCTTAATTAGTCACTGCGTTGTTCTGCTTAGCATTTAGGATGTCTTTATATCCATCATAAAGTTAAATCGACCCTCAACTGGAAAGTTTTGGAGAGCCCTTATCCTGTTGTACCCCATTTACAACCCACATGAAAGATAGTATCTGACAATGTGAGCATGTTTACCTTTTACAAAGTGCAATGTGCAGTACAACCATCACAGCTAATTAGATTTCTTGGTTTTCATATTTAAATGAAATATATTTACTACAGTAAATTTAAATGACAACCCTACATAAAACTTAGGCTTAAAATGTCAGTGCAAACAGTGAACACCAAGAGCTAAAGGTTCAAGTGAGGTGTGACAGAATGAAAGAAAGCAGGTATTACTAGCCTTGTGAGATTGCTGAACTGTACAAACATGAGCTAGCAAATGTAAAACCACAAATCAAGCAGATGCTCAAGAAGTAGGAAATTGAACAAGTACAATGTTACACAACATGATAGGGGTTTCAGGTTTGGAGACAGTTTGCAGTACATGCACTAAAATGCCAGAAAGCCACACCCCCACAAAAAATTTGCACTGCAGCAACACAATAGGTTTTCATTGATCTTTTTATTTTAACCTTTGTGCTGAATTTTAGTTCTCATTTGTGAGACAATTGTACAGGTCTACTGTATAGCCAAGGACAATGCCATGAAACAAAAGGCAGATACACCAAAACCCACTGTCCATTTATTTACCGGTATTTAAATATTGTTGATTTGATTTGCAATGGCTGAACACAACCTCAGGATGGGGTCTTCATTAAATTAGGCTATCCTTATTACTTTTACCATATATTACAAGAATACAAAAATGAGTTACTGTAACATACAATTCTAGTATCTGTCACGGTTTAGAACAGTTTTGACAAGCCATCTTTTTCAATGTCTGATTCAGGCTGACTGCACTAAAAATCTAAACTTCCAGAAAGCACTAACTTGCACATCTTGCAAAGATGATTTAATATGTGAGGTTTGGGTCAAACTGTCAATCTTGCTCACACACTGTACTGGCAATTTAGCTTCCACAGTCAAAACATGGTGTGGCCAAACACACAAAGATGATACGATTATATCTTTAGTTTCTTCAAGTATACATTCTAAACTTCAAATCAGGTACAGATAAAACTCAGTATTCAATTTACCTAGACAGAGATATCAACACAGTTCAGATTACTTTATTTTCCATGAGAGATGATACAAGACCTCACACAGAGGCTTCTGAACACACACTTTCTGAAATGCTGATCCCTTTAATTAGTCTGTGATAAGCTGCAGCCTTACTATCCTAAAGAGGAAGACAGGCAACCAGGATATCTAAAATAAAGGAGAATTACATTAATCTTAATGTAATTGTTAAGTTACTTTACAAAAGGGTTGTCACTATCTCTCTAGAATAGTACCTATGTCATGAGAAAACAAACACAGATGCTGTTGATTAATATAAATGATTATATAAAATGATTATATCCTATGGTTACTTAGCCTGGCCACACAGCATTTGACAGACTGCACAAAACGTGACAATAATTAGGTTTGTGAGATGATATTGAAAGGTAATTTCTCACAGAACTTGTGGTGCACGGCGAGTGGTTTTTAAAAAATCGGGATAAAGGGGGTTTGATATAAAGCAAGGTGGTATAAAACAGGTTCATCTGTATTTTGTATTAGTATGCTCATTCTTTGTTTTATTTCAAGTGGTGTCAACTTTGCACCGAAGCAAATGCTGTTTTGGTTTTGAATGGATTTGAATGAATGAATCTGCTTTGCTTAGTGTCTAAACACTGAGAAACTCCAAGCTTGTTGTATACTTCTTCAGGGAAATGGGATTGAAATACAAATCCTATGTTCTTTTTTATTATTATTATTTTAAATGGGTAGATTGCTGTATGAGCAATTATTACGACAGCCCCACAATAGTAGGGCAGTGTAAATTTATATATATATATATATATTTATTTTTTTTAAAATTTTATCTTAATGTATTTTTATAGAGGGCATGGCCAGTATTTAGTGGATATTGTTTAATAAATATGTACTTAGTTCAAACATGACTTCTACTATACTACTATTGATATACATCTATTTGAGTTGTTTTATTAATATGTATCTGTAATAACAACATTTGTAAAAACTAAAACGAAAAATTAAAAAAAAAAAAAAAGAATTTCACGGGTGCTCTACTCATTAGTGACAAGAAAACATTGAGGTACTTGCTAAGCTATATACCAAGTCAGCGATTTGCTATTTTAACAAAACACTGCAGCTTTTTAATTTGAATTATGTTATTTTAATATAATAGTTTAACAATTGAAACTCAAAGTTAGTTCAGCATCCACAGTAAATCCAAGATGGACTTCAGGTTTATTTTTAAGTTTTGTTTCCGATATCTTTAAGTTAGGTTAAGAGATGCGGTTTTAAGTTAGAGGTCTTCACGGGTCTACCCATACCCGAGACCCGATCCATACCGAACGGATTTTCGGGTGCAAAATTGTCAAGCAACACTCAGGTCGGGTCGGATTTTGTTTACTCAGTAATACAAAAACTGTTGATTACTATTAAAAGAGGCTCTCTTTGGTACTAAAAAATCATTGTTTACATTTCCTGTTGCGTGGATTGGCTTCCCCCAGTAGCACATGACATGGCTTGCAGAGCGCAGCAGCAGACACGTGAACCATATCGAAGGTGTTTCTTTTAGATCATTCTTAAAAGTATGAGTAATGGATTTATTTATGAAGGACATGAAAGAAAAACAAATTCCGTGAACAAAAGCTCACAGAAAGATGGAAGTCTGCGGTGTGGGAATTTGTTGTTGTTATAGACAAAGAAGGAAAACAAGTTTTGCATTTACGAGATCGTACTTCAGTTAATTTGATTCTGATCATTTATTTATCTTTGTAACTTTTAAACAAAATTTTACAGTCCTCTGTGTAGGTTCATGATGGAATAAATACAGTCTGTAGTTCATCCAGATTTCCAGGTTAACTGGGAAAAAAAAACAAAAAACTGCTTTAATACTGTATGTAGTCAGTGCATATACTAAGCTGGGGAAAGGAAAAGCGTTCCACTTTTTTTGGGCCGGGTCGGATCCGTGTCTAATAAGAATTTTACATCGGGTTGGGTAAATAATTGTCGGTTCGTGGTCGGGTTGGTTAATTTGGACCCATGAAGACCTCTATTACAAGGATTATAAGGGCATAGACTAGAGATTATATCCCTATAGCTCAGCAAATCAGAGTGCAAAGAATCTTTACATTGACTTATGTGGAGCTAGTGGAGAAAAGGAGGGCAAGACTCCAACAAGGAAATCAGATCAGATTTAAGGCGCAACCTTCCTCCAACTTGACTCCGGCCCAGTTATTTATCAGATCTTGCTCTGGAAACAGGCAGAAACTTCTGGTGGAGACTATTGTTATTCCACACTGCCAGTTAAGTGTTCTGGACAAGAAACATGTGGTACCTACTGTATAGTAGCAGAGCTTGCATTTCAGCGCAGGATTGCGGGAATCACGCATTTTCCAAGTTGCTCCCGTATATCTGCAACTTTCAGTGCGGGAAAATCCCGCAGAGATATTTTAAGACACCAAGCTACTGTATTTGTCACCCAATTTAGAATGCCTGAAACACTACAACACTCTACTAGGACGTGGGTGTCAGTGACGAAAGCACTATGAGCCGCATTCCGAGTAGTTCTGGTTAAAATAAATAAATAAAAGTAGTGCTGGATATTTTAAGTGCCGCGAGACTTTATTCTCTCGTACATGATTCTCGGCCGCTATCTTTAAGGACTATAGAAACTCAGTACACTGCAGAAAGTAAACAGTTTTTAGAAAAAAAAAGAAGACGATATTAAGTCTATCTAGGTGTTTTGCAAGCGGTGACTTTCGCTTTAACTCTGACAAATCATTCATTTTAGGGCGTCAGCGCACATATTACTTAGGCACCATAAAAGCCACCAACCTGGTTGAGTCTCAGGGCTTTCCAAAGACATATTCAGTGTGTGTATGTGGTACTCCTAGCCGGAACTATGATCGCCTTTAGTTAAGCCTCTCATCATCTGACAGAGTTCACAGCTTAGGTTTCGATTTGAGTCTATTGCTCCATCATTGTAGCAGCTAGAGTGAAAGGGGTGGTATCGTTGGAAAGCTTAGAAGCTCAGATTCCCCCCACTCCCCATGTTCATTTCATACTGAGGTTCAATGGTGCAGTGTTTTGTGTTTTTTTTTTGTTTGTTTGTTTTAACCATCGATGATTACAATCCACATAGCAGTGACCAAACAATTATTTTGGAAAAACATACATTCTCACCTCGACCATATATATATATGCCTGATCCTGTTGCAACTTACAGAATATGAAAGGACATTTTGTGGCCTTTCATTTGGTATGTTACATGCATGCAGTACAAACTATCCAGTAGTTAAATACACATAAATGAAAACAGTGAACAAGCAGAAATAGGGCTGAGTGTAAAGAGTTTAAAAAAAAAAAAAAAGAAACGGAGTGCTGGTTAAAAAGAAAAGCACCTTTCTTTTGCTGCATGCAACAACTTCGTCAGACAATGGCAAAAGCAATGGAGAGTGCTCTGTCTCACAGTGATGAACAGCTGTTAGGTCTCCTGAAAGCAGCTTATTTTAAAGCAACACCAGTGTGAATGATGATGCAGTAAAATATATGTAGTTTTTTTATATGCAAAAGTGCCTTTTCTTTTGCCATTTCCCCCTAAAATTTTGGAATCCCCCCCATCCCCATTGGCTGCAGCATAGGGGGGAAATCCCCCCAGCGCACAAAAATGAAATTCAAGCTCCGAGTTGGTATGAATCCTGTCTTATTCACAAACTCCCCAACCCTGTCAGTTTTCATTGCCTCTGGAAAGCAATGATCAACACAAATTAAAACAGTCGCTTCTTCAAGTTTAACTTAGAATGGAAAATTAAACCAATCAACACCACTTACCCCCACCTGGGAGTCATCATTTGAATGCTGTGAAGAGCTCAATCCGAAAAAATAAAATAGGCCTAATTGGTTTCTGCAGCACTCTTGAAAGCTTCTAATGTTGTTGTAATCTTATGTTTTTCTTCTAATCATCATTTATTCTTTACAGGTAAGAGGAGCTTTCCATAAAATAAAAAAGGGCATTTTCATAACATGTACAGAAAATTTGAGGTACAGTATGTCATTCCATGACAAAAATCACCCAACAGGTTACCCCCTACCATCTCAGATTTACACCAGACTTGGTTCTTAGGGGTGTTTCAGGCAAACAAGCTCAAATTCACATTTTCAGACTGATCAGGTGAAGGGGTCAAAAGTTGGAGGTCAAAATGTGCTTGATGGGTACCCCCCTTAACATTAACCAACCTTTTACTCAAAAATGGTTTGTGCTAAAGACTTGTGGGAGGTGTCACTACTGGAAATTGCACGGCAAATCCAAAAAAATAAAAATATATATTTGAAAGAAAAACAAAAAGTAAGTTACACCTTAAAGTTTTACATAAGTCTGAATACAGCAAACTTACTATATCCTGAAGACAAGTTTGCACATTTTGCTGGACCTGAGACTTGCAGTGCATGGTAATTCATAACTTATTTATTGTCTTGAACAAGTGCTCTATCAAAAACCTCCATCAAACATCACATGGTTAAGGCTGCAGCAAATGAGCAATGAAAGCATCAGGTGTCCGAGAGGATCATTTCCTGGTATTGATAAAACAGTTAACACTGAGAGTTTGTGACTGTTTAGTGTAACATTATATTGTTTCTCCACTGCTGGTCATTATCCCTGGGACAAACCAAGATATTACGTATCGTACAACAATGGCTGAGGAACTAGAAAGACAAGCAACTGCATCACCTAAAATAAAAAGGTAGACTATTTGTAATGTTCAAATGTTGCCTACCAGTACCTAACAATTATTTTTCAAACACTGATTAACTGCCGACATACAATGAAAAATACAACGAAATGCATGGAAATCTTGGGATGTGTGGTCTAGGAGTCCAGTCTTTAGTTTTGATAAGTCACAGTTTTGTTTGCTTTTACACTCACAAGTAGGTCAAAAGTAGAAAATTGCAGATTTAGAACAGCGCCCAAAAAACACAAATGTCTCGCTTGGCAGATTTGTATTATCTAAACACTGTGGGTTAAATAACAGCAACACCACTTTATATTAATTTATCAAAACTATACAAGTTATTGGACTGTACAATACTGTCAGGACTGCCCAGTCCCTGACCACATTCCGGCGCCTCTTCAAGACTCACCTCTTCAAAGAGCACCTGTAGAACTCCTCTGTTTGTATCCTGGGACACTATCACCCTTCATGTAAATGTGCTTTATTTTGCTCTTATCTGCCCCCTAGTTTACTGCATTTAATTCTGTACTTCAGAATACTGCAATCTGCCAAGTGTTTAACCTGTAGTACTTTGTATTTAATCACATCCTGATGTAACTATCACTATTTAATCATATCCTGATGTAACTATCACTATTATCTGCTGTATTATTGAATTGTGGTTTGTCACACTTGTACTTTGCTTGAACAAAAGTTATTGTATTTCTTGCTCTTGTTGTATTACTTGTATTGTAACACTTGAAATGTATTTGCTTACGATTGTAAGTCGCCCTGGATAAGGGCGTCTGCTAAGAAATAAATAATAATAATAATAATAATAATAATACAATACCAACACATAGAAAGCATAGCATTAGATATGTTTTTTGTGGCATTTGTGAAAACAAAGATTATTTAACACTTTGGCTTCCTCTGGTAGACAGCAGGTATCCATTTACAGCTAAATTGGCCATGCTGAAAACTAGCCACATTTCCATCCACACTCTGAGGACCGAGTGCTGGACAGCAACTAAAACATCAACAGGTGCACCCTGTGAGATACTGAATTACTTATATTGTTCGCTTGACAGCTGTCTTAAATTCAAGAGATCTACAGTTGTTAAAAAAAAGCCTGTGTATTAAAGATCTATCATTCTTTAAAAATTCCACTTTCTGTAAGAAAAAATGTCATAGCATTTAGCTTACTACCAACCTGATACCCCTCAAAACCCTACTAAATAAGAGAATGAATGTAAATCTGCCAAAAAAGCCAAACAATGCCACCTTAAAAACGTTCATCGAATATAACATGGTTATTTAAGATGGTATGTACTGCAACCTCATTCTGACTAAAGTATATGTCGCAATACTGTGAGCTTTCTGGCAATCCTGGTCAAAAAATGCATATGATGAAAAGATGCATCATTGCTTTAAGATACATATTTACCACCGACAGTAACCACTCCTATCCCAGCAGAATCACTGTGGGTAAAAATGGGTAGAGCAAGCCAGGCTAGGCCCTGGTTTGTGCACATATCTACAACCAAGGGCATACACATGTGTTTGCACCTGAACCAGTCCTGAAATTACTTTACCATATTCTTGAACAGCTACAGCATTTTTTTTTTTAAATCACAAATACTTTAACTTACATTATGTAACAGGCACTCTGTGGTGTGCCCACTGCTCTATGGAAAAAACATGGGACACAATTTATATTAAAAAATAAAATTAACACACAAATGTAGTTACTACCCACATCAATACTGTGGTGTAAACACGTTAGGTTTGCCATGGTTTTTTGTGTCTTTTTTTGTACCCATTTATCACACACCCTGGCATACCTTTATACGGGGATTTAAATGTATACGATTTGCTAATATCATAAATGCATAGTTTTGTAACTTACTTCATGCATGTCATCGTCGCTTTAAATCAGTTTACCCTATTAAATGGCACATAGCATCAATAATTTGTTAACGTGTTCCAATCTCCCAACAGTACGTTTTTTTTTTATCTACAAAAAATATTTGTATAATTAAATAATGTTTGCAGAATAAAAAAAAGGTCACATTTATAAATCATGCAAACTACCGGTACCGTATTTCTTGTACTCCACTATACATTAACATTACCAGTATATTTTGTCAATGAGATTATGATCTACGGAAATCTGCTGCAAACCACAAAATCATAATAAATCAATATTTAAAAAATATACTGTTCAGTACTGGTAAACGGTCCTCTGATAGTCAGCGGTCAACGTAGTTTGAATCCATGAAATGAAGACAGGGAAGACTAGTTTTGGTCATATATTTGCCGGTTCAGACCAAAACTATCCTGCCATACACTTCACACAACCACGACGCGCGTTCCCCTGTGAAACATGCACCCTCCATTTCATCCTTGACGCTGAATTATCCGTCCTGCATACCAGACGGGCTTCCTCTCTTACTGGAGTCCGGTGCATAGCTGCGGCCTGCCGACTCTCGCTAGCTTTCTCAAAATGGCGACGGCAGTTTACCAGCAGTAACCGAAGGGGGGTGTGCATTTCTTCCCAGTTTCAGGTGTTCCAGGAAAATGTCTGTCTCGCACAACGACTGCAGCGGCGTGCCCTTACCTTTGAATTTGAGGTCGACCGGTGGTTCCAGGACGAGGATCTGCTCCAGTTTGGACATTTTTGCTGGAAAGAGTTGGTGATGGCGGAGCAGAAAATGCCAAGCAGTCTCTGCTAGTCTGAGAACCAAGAGCAGCACTGAGTCACTGAACCGCAGAGGCGCGCAGGGGCGAGCACACGGCCACTAACGCGGGAGTAAGGGGGCGCGTTACCGAGAAAATATGCTGTACATGACAGTCTTGGGTTTTTTGTGTGCCTTATTTCCTAGTTCAAAAACGATTTATACGCTGGTCAACAATATTGTCTTGTTCTATTCCTGACAGTGCTTTTTGTCTTTGTTGGGTAAAGAAGTTCTAACACACATTTTTGATGGTTACCACAGTCAGCTGTATTGATTAAATAAATCAATCTCACAGGCTAACCATATCTTGAACCACTATACTATTTCAATTGCAACACGAACAAGCACTGCTTTGTGCTTACTTAACAGTATTTTAATTCTAAATGAAAATGTTGCTGTGGGAGGGGGTACGCACATCTGGCGTGGGTGTTGGGACAAGGTGGTGCCTTTGATAAATAAATGAGGTTACAGCTAATATACTCATTACTGGTACTAACGGTAAAAAATGTCAGATCATTAAATTGTTAACCAAATAAAAGAATGCTGTTTTTTTGTTTTGTTTTGTTTTTTGTTTTAAATAAAATCTTTATCTATTACTGCAGGCCTTCTGAGCCTCCCACAAGTATACACAAAAAGGTAGGGAGAGAGAGAGCTTTTAGTCACTGTGCTCCCACATTGTAGAATGCACTGCCACCTCAGATCAGAAGTGCTACATCAATTGATGACTTTAAGTCAAAAGTGAAAACTTACTTTTTTTAGATTACCTTTTTAAACTGAATTTTAAACTGTGTTTCTCTTTAATCTCTACACAAATGTATTATATTTGTTTTCTTTTTTTTTATATATTAGCCTTTTAAACTGAATTCTAAACTTCTTTAATTTTTATACACATGAATTGTATTTTGATTTTCTTCTGTTTTGTCCAGTATGGTGCTTTAATATACTTTTTGTATAAAAGGTGCTATGTAAATAAAGGATTGATTGATAGATCAATCTTGATTGATTATTAAAGATGCATTTTGGGCTATACAATAAGATAATGTTTTCTATGCTTTACCACACATTTTGTGAAGGATAGCCCACTGGTGAGGTAGATGAACACTAACAAGCTCACCTTGATTGCATTTAATGCCTCCATCTAGGACAAGCTATATACTGTGGAACGAAATCTCAAAGAGCTCACACCTCTAATTATTATAACTTATTGCATAGATGGAGTAACTTGAATGTAGATTTGTTAACTGTGATGTTAAAGAGTCACAACCCAACAGTTACCTCATACAGGTAAACAGAGTTGACAAACCCTGTGGCAGTTCAAACATCCTATATAGGTAGGGCTCAGCTACCTACTTCCTTCAGTGGGTGAAGCAAATGATTAACAATCCATTGAAAATACTTTAAATAAATAGTGAAGCTTTGGTACTTTCCCCATGACATTTGCATCACACTGTGTATGGAATTTAAAAATGAGGAGGTCCTTGTTCTGAAGCTGCAACACAAAATAGAAACACTGTCTTGTTAAGGAAAAACGTTAATTAGAAAAGTGTTTGTAACAGTGTATTCATTTGCTTCTTTACAAACTCGTTCTCATAGACCATTAAAAGAAGATAGCTGTGCAGAAATATCTTGCCTGTCTTTACACAGTATTGCATCTGAAGATCAAGTGGCTTGCCCAAGGTTATACAGTGGGGGTCTATTTCAGGATTGGAAATAAGACTCCCATGGCATAGCAGTTTGATCTGTTCCTGGTTTTACTATGTGTTTAATATGACACACCTGACCTTGTTACCTGTGGCTAAGCACGTGGTGAAACCTGGCATGGGTGAAACTGTTATGCAATAGGAGTCTTATTTCCACCTCTGTGTTTTAATGATCTAAACATTGATAATAATAATAATAATAATAATAATAATAATTTATTTCTTAGCAGACGCCCTTATCCAGGGCGACTTACAAGATATCACATTATTTTTACATACAATTACCCATTTATACAGTTGGGTTTTTACTGGAGCAATTTAGGTAAAGTACCTTGCTCAAGGGTACAGCAGCAGTGTCCCCACCGGGAATTGAACCCATGACCCTCCGGTAAAGAGTCCAGAGCCCTAACCACTACTCCACACTGCTGCCTGCATTGAGCATTGAGGATCTAAATAGCACCACCCTTAATAGAGAAAATTTACCTGGACAAATTTAGAATTTTTTAAAAAACGTTACATTTTTCATGAATATTCTAGAATATAATATATTAGAATATTATATAATAGAATAATATTCTATGGTACGTGGAATATTGCATCTGTTTATTTGGAATGACATCTTTGTAACCCAAAATGAAAGAAAGCACTATGATGCAGGCATTTGGTACAGGCAAGCAGAAACAGTCTATAGGTAAAGTAGCAGTGTGGCGTAGTGGTTAGGGCTCTGGACTCTTGACCGGAGGGTTGTGGGTTTAATATCAGGTGTGGGATACTGCTGCTGTACCCTTGAGGAAGGTACTTTACCTAGATTGCTCCAGTAAAAACTCAACTGTATAAATGGGTAATTGTATTTAAAAATAATGTGATTTCTTGTAACAATTGTAAATCGCCCTGGATAAGGGTGTCGGCTAAGAAATAAATAATAATAAAGTGAAGCAGTGCAGGTCTGTAGGTACTGCAAAGAAAGTGATGATATATCAATTCACTAAATCCAGTACTCAACGATTTAAAAAAAAAAAAAAAAGTAAGCATTTTTATTAATATTATTATGTATTCTGCTTAGTGTTTTCAAAGACCTGAGGGACTTTACAATATATCCTGAAAGTTTTGTTGAAAAATATTAATGTTTGGGCAAATTACAAGACATTGTTTCCCCTGATATTTATGAATTTAAGCCTTTTGTTAAAAAAAAACAAAAAACACAACATTTCAGGGGTGTGTAGTTTTTTAAAGAATATCTATTTGTTATTAACAGGGGCGTATCTAGCCTTGTAGCTTGATGGGTTCACTAAATTCTTCACGATACACAAAAGGTTCCCTATGACTCCACCTCACCTCAACAAATGTATAACATACTTTAAGAAAATGTTGCTTTCAGTGAGTTAGGGATGGGTCAGTGTAGTCGAATACATAATTACACGAAAATAAAAATAAGAAATATTAGAATTGCATGTTACATATTCGAGTACACAAAAAAGACTTATATTAGTTACTAGTAGACGCGAACGCGTCTTTTTTTTTTTTTTTAAATGCAGACACTTGACAAGTGTTGAAAATCAGTGTTAAACCCTGCGCGTTCATCTGAATGAGACATATTAAACGTAACGACCCTAATTAATAATGCAATGCTTGTAACAGCAACATTATACAGTAAACACATTCTGTTTGAAATTGGTAGTTTCAAATGTGTCATTGTAACAAAGAAGTCCCAAGTCCCATGCAAGTTCATAACCCCTCCGCTCCAAGCTAGTGCCAGTGGAAGCACATACTGTTACTTTTTCCTCTAGATCAATCCTCAGAGAATGCACAATCGAAGAAATAGCCAGTTTGGATAGAACTATGTGGTATTTTAGCCTCACCAAAGTGGCCATAAGCAGTGCGCGAATGCATGACAAATACAACTTCAAAAATCTGCCAAAAATCTGCCAAAAATCCCCAGATACCATAATATTTTGCTTGATGCTTGTAGATCTCATTAACATCTATCCAAACATATCTTTGGGTGATTTTTTGGAGTCCCCCCACGTAAGTTATTACGGCCTAAACTTGGTACAAATAGCAAATTTCAAGGGTGGTTAATGACCAGTGATGGGACTTGAAACCAAAAGATTTTCAAAGAATTTGGAAGACTGGTTCCTAAGGTTATTACAGCAATACTTAGATTTTAGGACCCACATCCCCTACAGGGTAAAGGGTTAGGCTGAAGTTCGAATAAAACTCGTCAGTTACCCATCGTCTGGCAATTTGCCAGAAGTGAGTAGGGTGCTCCTAGCATTTTTTTTCTGAAAAGCCCTATTCAATACGAGTAGAACGAGGTGCTACACATTAGGGCCCTGTGAAAATCGCGATTTCACGGGCTGCGTGCTGCGTGGAAATCATGCTCTTTGCAGAAGTTCACACAGCAATGGAGGTAAGCACTTCTGTACTCCGACACTTGTCATATTTACCAGAGGATTTCTTCTAACCCCTCTGTTCAGAGTCAGTACTCCACCAGAAACAATGGTTCTAGATTGATAACAGTTTCCTTGATACATTTCATGTTGATATCAATTTTATGAGGTACCCCCTCCATCCAGAATACTGGTGTGGGCCAAATTATTTTTCATATCACTTGGTGTCCAACCTCTTTTCTCCTGTATGTCTTCAGTGGGCAAACACATTGTAACTGAATCTGGCTCCATCGAAGAACCACACAACCTCGCAACAGAGGCCTTCCATGCAAAAGGATCTAATTTCTTATAGCACAAAAGGGACATGCCAAGACTGCCTGTGACAGCAAGTTAGGCTGACCACTCCAAATTTAGTGCCCTTTCGTAAATGAGGCCCATAGTCTAAATGGACAAGACTAATGTACCACCACTAGCCCACGTGCGCTGCCACACTTTTTTTTTTTTTTTTTTGTATAACTTTTTTGGCTTTATTCCTGCACTTTTGATATGACAGTACGATTAAGATATTTTATTATTTAAAAAAATTATTAATTTAATTCATATTCAGATTTCCTTTAAAGATTATTTTGTTTGTACTGAAAAAGATAACCTCACAAGTTTACACCTCTCTCCTCCATCAATTTCAAACACATGCAAAAAGTACAATACGTGTCAACACTGTGATTGCGTGTGTGTCCCATTTCTGTTCATTTTAGGACAGTTTTAATTTGCATTCCATTTCATAAATACATATGAAATAATTTCTTTACATACTGTATGAAACAATACATAAAATAAATAGAACAATAAAGAATACTAATTAATAATGCCTTGGTTATAAGTATCAAGAAACTGTATTTTTGAGACAAAAACTAAGAAGATCCTTCACTTTCTACAGTATATGACACAGTATACAGTGTTGTTTTTCAAATTCTTAATTTCCAGTAAACATTGGTCTAGTCACAAACTACAGAACTGAATATACACAGTCTTGAGCCAAAATTAAGACCATTTAATTTATAATTTGTCCAGACTGGCTCTACATGCTTTTAAAACTTTTGACATCTGTGGATTAAGGAGAGGAGCCAGACTCTGAAGCAGAGTTTAGATGGTAAATGCTGACCAAGCTTGTCATTTTTTGTATTGCAATTCTTTTAATCAAACGTACTAAAAACATTTTTTTCTACACTGTTGAGATGAACGCTGGGGTGCTCAGGCAAGGACTGAATCATGGACAGAACTATTCCCCAACAATAAAAAGGACATGTGAGGTGCAACATACTGTATAACACTTAGCTAATGGAGCACATGCCGTTGTATTCTGGCCGAGACATTTCCATATGGTGATAATAATATTGTGAGTTTACTAGTTTTTGTTTTTCTGTTGCAAAATACTGCCATGAATTGTCCTGTTTAGCCACTAGTAACATCCACGCTCAAGACTACCTGACCTTTTGAGCTAGCCCGCTGAATCATGCCTAGCACACTGATTTGAAAACCACAGTGTTGGTCAATAAACTTACACAGGGCTGCACTGTGCTGTAGTGAATAGTGCATGTGTATCACAGCGGAAACTGATTCAGAATGTCCCCTTTTCACAATGGCATCCTTTATGTGCTGTGTGGTAAAGCTGTGTGAAAAAAAATGAATCCATAGCCTTATAAAAATGGACCATTCTAAAATCGCCAATGGTGCCAACTGAATTTTTTATTTTTTCACAAACTGTACCTAGGATGAAATATTATTTAGAAAATCGATTGTTCTTTATTTTTCAGGAGAGAAGTTGGAACTGGACCCTGTTCACATTGACTCCCGAACATAATTTGTAACATACTAAAAATAGTCTTTGATGTGTTAACAGCCATTTAACAGCTGTAAATATTTTAGTTGTTATCATAAAATGATCGTAGACTTCTGAAATTTGGTTTCCACAGCTGCTGTCAGAATGTATTTAATTGTGATTATTTTAAATAATAGACATCTATGTGCTAAACTCTATTTATTCACCCTTTCAATCAAAAAGTTCACACTAGGGGGTGATGTAAGTATAGGCGCAGTGCAAATAATAATATGGCAGCCAGGCAATTATTTTGCACTGTGCCCTATACAGGGGCACGTAACTTTGTTTAAAAGTGGGGATGCAAAAGTAAAGAAGAATTGCAAGCGAAGCGAAGCTCTGGTGAACCTCATTTTTACTGCTCAATCTTTTTCAAATTACTGTTTTTGTAAAATAGTAAACCCACAACATTGGACAGGTGTTTCAGCATAAAATATAGAATATTTACGAACTGAGCATTTATTAAATACAAACACAAGTAACACCAAATGGCAGAACCAGTTCCAGTGGCATATCTGTACAATGCTGTACAGTACATAATTCCAACATGCAGCTTATTAAAGGGAAGTGCTAAACAAACACAAACAATAACATGTACAAAACATTATAATATGGCTTGTTCATTGATAGATATATTGATATACTGTATGTATGTTAACAATTAAAATATTCTTTGCTTGGCTTTGTTTTAAAAGTAGTGCTGGATGCTAGAGAATGTTTTTCACGTTTTGTCATCAGACATTGCTGAGCTCACTATAACAGGGCTATGCTTGGTGTTGATAGGTTGAAACAATAAGCACCCGCCCTCACATGGCAATGCTTTGTGCTAATTGGTTAAAACATTAAATGCCAGGCCTCACACAGCAATGTTAATTGGTTGAAACAGCTGATTCATGACAATATTACAGGCAGTACAGATCAACCATACACTGCGTGCTCATACGTTAACAAGAGAACAGTTGTGAATTCGGCCGCACAGCCAGCACTTCCACTTAGCTAACGTTAGCCATGGTGCAGATCTTGGGTCAAACCAATATGTTTGTGTAGGGAGACTTTATTGTGATTGTTTATCCTTTGAATACTTTTCCATTTTTATATTTTATTTTAAACCTTTTAAAGACAAACCAACACAACAAGGTATAATACATATACAGTATAATTAACGAAAAAAAGTAAAGGGACAAAATATATAGTTTGACCCCCTGGATTAAGTGATCGTGTCTGTATTTGTGTGTGTCTTGTTTAGTGTCTTATTATTTCGCGAATGAACCCCGTGGTTTAACTGAGTGATACACATTGGTGTGTAGAGCCAGTTATTATTTATCAGCCAATAAAGAGCTGTTTAACCGTGAACTGTGTTGTTTCAAATCATTCCTGAGCACTGCATCACCTCTACACCTACGCACTGCAAACCACTTTGCCACAGGGTCTCAATGAGTGCATCGGCAGAATTAGGAGTACAGAGAGCAGTAGTCGCTGTATGACATTTGTGGAGCACAAAAATACAAACCAAAAAAATATGTCAGCGGAAGGGTCTTCTCCTCCGAACACGTTCCTGCCTCTCCTCAACAAGAAACATGTGTCGCCGCATCAGGAAGTGTACCACAGCAGCCATTCTGAAGCCAATGACAGGTCTCTGAAGGTGTGTACTTTTATACAGCTCTTAATTACTCTCTTCTACAATGGTTTGCACCTTGTAAAAGAGGTGTAAAGTTTTTGGAGTGTCAGAAATTGCCTAAGTGCAAGACAAAATCCTTACATGACATTATAATGTTTGCGCCCGCTTAGTATCCTGATGCCATCCTATTCCATGCTCTTTTCTTCATTTGAATGCATTTCAATATAATTGTAATGGATTAATGATGGCAAAGTGGAAATTTGATAGCGGGTGCAGAACGGCAGGTGAAAACCATTCTTTACATACGCTGCATTTGTAGAGGACGGTAAAATCAGACTTTACAGTCACAATTTTACAATTTATACACAATTTACAGCAGCATTATGGGGGTTTTGTGTGGAGTCATTGGTGCCATTGTCTCCACACATTTATAATGTTTAAAAGGAAGCATACACTCAAGCAAGAAACAAGAAAACAGAAATAATATAACAAAGTTTATTAATAAGACAAGATTAAGATAAAATCTTTGCAGAAGATTTGCAGAGCGAATATATTTAGCAGGTTTAACAATATGATTTGGCACATGCACATTTTGTTTTGTAGAACCAGCCCACTTAACAAAACGCATTGTGCCCTGTTTCAGTAAGGAGATAAGGCATTAAATGTTGTACAATGGTTTAAACAATACTTAGGCTGGGGGCAATGCTTAAGGGGTTTGGTTCCAAGAGAAAGCCTTCACATGGGTATTAATTGCCTTCTGAAGGTTATTATAAGACACTCTCTCAATACCTGTCAACAGTTGAGTAACAACTTCTACAGGTCAGTAGAACAATACAGCAACACAGAACAAAAGCACCCAAACCAAGCCATCTAATGACTTTATAACGCTACGGCAACATGACCCATTGCCTTTTGAGCTGTATAAGTAACACTAAGTACAATCTACTATTTATACAGAACCATGTCTCTTAATAGAGGTCCATGTGTTTCATTTATTTAATATGCATAACACTAAATGGCTATTTAATATAATACATTTGACTGAGCATTGATTTTAGCATTACATTGGGGTATTTCTACATTACTTATCTTCTGTCCCATTTAAAATTAAAAAAAATGTGTTGTAAAAGATTGTACCAGATTACAATATTACACTGTCACAGACAAATAAGTAATATGCAACGCCATTTGATTTCTGCTTATTGGACTATAAAAGGAGCATTCTCATTGTCATATAAGTCAACTATAGACAGTAGTAGTAAACAAGCATGCCAGTGATATTCATCTTACACATTGGCTGTGAGTTCAAAATTAGAGCAATCAGAAGAACCAGTCCATGATCTGTATCCACTATATGCACATGAAAAAATGTCAGGGTAACATACAGACAGATGGTCAGTCAGACTGACAGGCAGTGTCCATATACCCCTGATACATTAAATAACGTGTGCTAATGAATGCCCTTGGCAGGTTTCGTCATAATTGGACCTATGCAAAACCTGTGTGACAAAACAAGTGTGCCAGGAGTATGGTCGTATGTACACACTCCACCACGTTTAAGGCACTTTGTCGTTAAACACAAAGACACAAAATAGGTAAGTAGCCAGTTGCCAACACCATAACTAAATGAATGGCAATACCCAGAGAACGCTTGGTTACATCTGTCCAGGAATGCCTTATTGCTGTTGTAAACTGTTCTTTTTTTTTGTTTTAAATGCATGCCTTATTAGCATGGCTGAATCACAATTCGGTTTCCAACAACCAATCCTTTCAGAATGTCTGTTAACAAATCCGTAGATTCTACTAAATCAACCAAAGTTAGAATAGGTAAGTGGTACATATACAGATAAGACGACTTTAGTACGAATCCAAGTCATAGATGATGCTCCCAGAGTCAGTGCTCCATCACCATCGAATTCAGAATCAGGATTTTTAAATTAAACTCAGAAAACTAAATTACTCCTCCATAACTCTCAAGCAAAACACACTGGCAGGTATTGATGGTGACTCTTATGTAGAACTGGCCTGCAATGGAATAGCCACTCTCAGCACACTCTTATTTCACTGCATCGCACCAAATCTTATATATTTACCTTATGTTATTTAATCTACAACATTCAATTGTAGTGTTCACACAACACCTCCAGGCACATTTTCACAGCTTAATCTCGCATAATGTCTATGTACACCGGGTGATGATAAGCCTTAGACAACTGGCAGTCTCTTTATTCTGTATTTTTTTGTTTTCATTTGGAACAAACCTCTGCTTAAGTCCCTGCTCTATTATTTTATTTCTATAAATGGAATCCTGTGTTTCTTAATTTTAATTAGTATTCAAAGGCTATCACCAACAGAATTTGGCCGTCCAAAAACACTTTTTTAAAATTAGTTTCTGACTTTATCTATTAAGGACACTTTATTGTTGCTGTATAAAAGAAATGTATGCTGATTGGCAAAATTGTACATAAACAATTAGAAGTAATAATACAAGACAAGATTAAATAGGTGCTGACAGGCAAAATTAACATAATAATCTACAGTAATGAAAACACATGGAACTACAACACTGGTATTCTGTTGAAATGTCTGCTTAAGTTGCACAACATTCACTGGTTAGGGAGCAAAGACTCGCTGAACTAACTCCGGCAAACTCCACTCCAATAAAAGTCAGCTTCAATTTGACAACTGTGTAGCATTACATCCTTGATATCCACATAGGCTAAAATCACCTTGGTTGTAGGTGAAAAAACATAGACTTTAGCAGACATCAAGGGAAAAAAATATACCTGATCTCAGACAGTGATGTAAAACCGGGAATATGACAAAAAAATATTGTTTTGGAATTATTTATTTATTTATTTATTTATTTATTTATTTATTTTTACATTTGGGATATTTGTTCTTTGAAAGAATAAATGTGTGCCTTCTCCTGCTGACTGAAGCCAATGATCTAGTTTTCAAGTATGTCTGTTTGAAATTATTGTCAGACGCCTAGATTGTTCCGATGTATTTTTCTCTTGTTAGCAGCAGCGTTTGCTAGGTGATGCTGGCTGTCTTGTCAGTTTAAAAGTTTCACTATTTTCTAGTTCTTGAGTATCCAGCGGTGGGATCAGCCGGCCTGAAATACACAATTATATGATTACAATCTCCCAGTTTATTTTGACTATATATATATGCAAAATAATTTGGGTGATCTGAATGAGCAAAAATGGTTTTGAAAACTAAAATTACTTACTGATTTTTTGAAAGAGGTCCTCAACATTAACAGCATTCCTAGCACTGGTTTCTACAAAAATAGCTGCTATTGATTCAGCGTATTCTTTAGCTTCTTTTACAGGAACCTCTCTGCAAGTGCAAAAAACATTAGGTATGTAACATACACACAGAACTTCATTAAAATATGACTTGTGTCTGCACCATGTATCACAGGGACAGGCATTAATCTGAAGCAAATTAGTGAATTAATGTGCACAAATATTTTTATATACAGATATTTAATCTCGGTCTCAGAAATGAAAAAGAAAGACCCAGCCCATTTAGCCAATCCTAGAAATAAAACAATTGAATAGTCATTTTATGTCAGGCCTTTATAATTCACAATAGACAATATGCAATTTGATGTTTAAAAACGTCATCAAAAATATTTGCCTAGCTAAGGCCTGCTTCCCCTCTAGTAGCTGACTAACAGATTTCCATAAAACTGCAATTTTTCACTGACAACCCTTTGATTCCACTATGTAACACAATTTTTGTTCCTGGGTAGTAAGTGTTATTTCCTAATTGCTTATGCCTCAAAAGTATAGAAAATGGCTATTATTCACCACAAACTTTGCTTTTGTGACCAGGACAGTGATATTTTGAAATGTACCTATATCCAATGAGAAAACGGGCGAATTTGTATCTTTTCGTTCACATAAAGTCAGAAAAAAACAACATATGAATCCAAATTAACATGTATTTATACTAAAGTAATACAAAAATGACTACAAAAGATTTAGAAGTGAGTAGTTTTTCGAGATTTACGATTATACTGTAAATCACTTTCACAAATCAGCCCCCAAATGTAGTCTCCCATCATGTTCTCGTTATACTGTCCTTGGTAGCGGCGTTCAAAGTCCAGTATATCCTGGTGGAAGCGCTCGCCTTGCTCCTCCGAGTACGCTCCCATGTTCTCCTTGAATTTATCAAGATGAGCATCAAGGATATGGACTTTGTGGGACATCCTACAGCCCATTGTGCCGTAGTTCTTCACCAGAGTCTCAACCAGCTCCACATAGTTATTGGCCTTGTGATTGCCCAGGAAGCCCCGAACCACTGCGACAAAGCTGTTCCAAGCCACTTTCTCCTTACTAGTGAGCTTCTTGGGGAATTCATTGCACTCCAGGATCTTCTTTATCTGTGGTCCGACGAAGACACCGGCTTTGACCTTTGCCTCAGACAGCTTAGGGAAGAAGTCTTGAAGGTACTTGAAGGCTGCCGACTCCTTATCTAGAGCTCTGACAAATTGTTTCATAAGGCCCAATTTGATGTGCAGTGGTGGCATCAGCACCTTCCGGGGGTCCACCAGTGGCTCCCACTTGACGTTGTTCCTCCCCACAGAGAACTCGGTCCGCTGTGGCCAGTCCCGCCTGTGGTAGTGCGCCTTGGTGTCCCTGCTGTCCCAAAGGCAAAGATAGCAGGGAAACTTGGTAAAACCGCCTTGGAGACCCATCAGGAATGCCACCATTTTGAAGTCTCCTATGACCTTGATGCCATCTCAGAAAAATGCAGATATGTATCCACTTAGGCAGCTGGAACTAAACTGAACTGGTGGGCTTAAGGCCCCTGTATTTATACTACTATTTATATTACTGGAAAGTTCTAGAAAGTTCTAGAAGTTACTCCAAGTTTACTCAGCACTGAATCTATCTGGAATGTTCTGGAAAATAGGTAAATTTCAAAATATCACTGTCCTGGTCACAAAAGCAAAGTTTGTGGGGAATAATAGCCATTTTCTATACTTTTGAGGCATAAGCAATTAGGAAATAACACTTAATATGTGGTAAGTTAGAAAATAAACCCGTTTATGTTTAATTGTTCATTTAATATGCCGTTTCGGCTGTGCAGATGTTTGACATGATGTGCTTGAATAAAACTTTTGAGTTGTATCCGATAGTTTGTCTTTCATTTTAATATTAATGATGTTTAAAATGTACCGTGATAATGACTGCCAGCGGCGGTTGTAGGTATGAGTATAACCGCGGTGGTTCTAGTGTTAAATTAGTCCATAAATGTACATTGTGTGTGTGTGTGTGTGTGTGTGTGCGTGTGTGTGTGCGTGTGCGTGTGCGTGTGTGCGTGTGCGTGTGTGTGTGTGTTTTGTACGGCCTTTCTGCTGGAGATTACATGAGATTAAGTCAGAAGAACGGGATCTTGACTGCTGAAACTTCGTGAGCCACAAGCACGATTCCTGCTCCGGTTTACATGGGTTTTTACAGCTATTTTTATTGTGAAAAAGCGATTGACCTGCCCTTAAAGTCGCACTGCCAAAAGGACGTTCTTTTGCGGATGCATGATGTATTCGCGTGACAACGTCACACAGTCATGACTGTAGAGTCCATTTTCAAGTGCACGTAAACCAAGCCATTGTTAGAATTAATAAATTGTGACCACTTTTTTCCCACCACTTTACCCTACATTATAAACGGTTAACCTTCACAAAATGTTCAGTTTAATTAAAATAAATAACAACCGAGTCAAAATACACATACAGTACTAACTAATGTTTACAAGCACTAACTCAGGTGACAGAGTTAAATCTGTTACTTGAATTACAATAATGCATTTACTGTTGTTTTGCACTTTTCCTCATAAGAAATCCAATACGCGTGTGCAAAAGCAAACGGTATACTCTTCCCAGTCAGACTGTAAAATACAAATGCTCTCATTAAAGCACCTTTTTAAGGGAATATTTTATACTTAGAACAGGTTCAAAACACATATTCTGAAAGACCTCATACAGCAAATTAATAAGTGCATATTCAAATTTAAAACACACTGAAATAAATTAATTTATGAAGTATACTTCTATTTATTTTTTTTCCATAAAAACGTCAGAGCAGCACCAAAGGTAATGATGGCACGTTCCACATTACAGTTCATATAGCTAAATTTCTCATTGTTTATTTTATATGTTTATATTAGTGGTGGGTACCAATATCGATATTTTGTTATCGATATCGTTCAATATCGATAAGAATTTCCATATCGCAATATCGTAGGATTTAAAAAGAAAAATTCACCTAGGCTCGCAGAGACCTACTTTTTATTGCTAATACTACTAAAAAATACAAACACAGTATAATCAAGATAATCAAGTTTATTTTATATTAAGATACAACAAACCCTATACATACCAATCATTGTCAGTCTCATAGGCAAACACCTCACATTAAAGTATTTTTTAACCATTTTATTCCATTGATTGGCATTTTTCTGTTTCTAAGAACCTGAATAACAAATGTATTTCAAACAATCAATAGCTATAAATCTCTACTCCTGTTTCTTCACCAGTTTCCTCTAACCTTATCGGAAAATATATCCTGTTTTCAAAAAGTGTGCGCATCAACTAATTAAGAAACAGGATTGTCTTTTTAAAGGGATACACACCTAAAAAGAAACTAACACAAAATTATTTAAAAATTGTAAATATTTAAAAAATATATATATGTATATATACGTGTGTGTATTTTATTCTCAAGTTCTTTGTAAAGCGTTGTGGCAGGGCAGGGCCCTGCTTGTAAATAGTGTTTTGGTTTGTGTATTGGTGGTGGTAATTTGGTGGGGTTAATTCCTATCCCTACCAAATATATGTGAGAATGTGGCTGTTCCCAAATTAGATAATTGGTGCTAATTGGGAACAGCCACATGCTAAAAAGGGAGGAGGTTTTTTTTTCAGATTCCACCTCAAAAACAAAGAAGTGCTGATATGCCAAGAACTGACCTGATGTCACCAAGATCGCTCTTGTTTCCTGCAATGGCAACTACAATGTCTTCTGGGCCATGCTCCTTTAACTCTTTTACCCATTTCTTTAATGTTATAAATGAGTCCTGAAATTAAAAAAAAAAAAAACTAGGTCAATAACATACAAATTACAGTATTGTAAGAAAATATCATGACCTAAACCAGACAGAAGTTTTATCTAAGGACCATCCCAAATGAATAAGTACTTCTATTCTACATATATTAAATTGTGTGATATGCATACACACAGACATACTGTACAGACAGACAGTCAGCCTCCACATAACCCCAAAATCTGTGTTGAAGAATGTGTTTAATCTCAATTGCATACGCTGTTCTCTAGACCCACATATCCACTACACCACCACTATTGCTCATTACTAGGGTTAAGAACACCAGTGTGGTATAAAAAAATAATACTGAACAAAGGATGATAACTGTAGTAATAACTGTAGTGATATGTATACCAAAATTATGTTTACATAACTACCTTTCCTTCTGATTTCTCTATTTCTCTCGCTGTGGAATTCTACAAAAGGATTTGGTTCTGCAGGAGAGACATACTGTACGACTGCTTCAGTATTCTAATTAACTAATTAACAGTATTCGAAAATACTTTTATTAGAGTTTGAGCTTGCATTGAGCTTGTCTGGAGAATCTTAATTGAGACTGACCTGAGTTCCTTGTTCCTTTCAAATCATGTGACAATGTGATGTTTGAGGCTCCTCCTTTCTACATTGTATATAGATAGTGAGAGTAGCGGGGCTGGAAGAGTTATGTTTTCTATTGGCTTACACTATATATATACAGTACTGTGCAAAAGTTTTAGGCAGGTATGAAAAAATGCTGTAAAGTAAGAATGCCTTCAAAACAGCATAAATTCTTCTAGGTACACTTGCACAAAGTCAGGGATTTTGTAGGCATATAGTCAGGTGTATGATTAAACAATTATACCAAACAGGTGCTAATGATCATCAATTCAATATGTAGGTTGAAACACAATCATTAACTGAAACAGAAACAGCTGTGTAGGAGGAATAAAACTGGGTGAGGAACAGCCAAACTCAGCTAACAAGGTGAGGTTGCTGAAGACAGTTTACTGTCAAAAGTCATACACCATGGCAAGACTGAGCACAGCAACAAGACACAAGGTAGTTATACTGCATCAGCAAGGTCTCTCCCAGGCAGAAATTTCAAGGCAGACAGGGGTTTCCAGATGTGCTGTCCAAGCTCTTTTGAAGAAGCACAAAGAAACGGGCAACGTTGAGGACCGTAGACGCAGTGGTTGGCCAAGGAAACTTACTGCAGCAGATGAAAGACACATCATGCTTACTTCCCTTCGCAATCGGAAGATGTCCACCAGTGCCATCAGCTCAGAATTGGCAGAAAACAGTGGGACCCTGGTACACCCATCTACTGTCCGGAGAAGTCTGGTCAGAAGTGGCCTTCATGGAAGACTTGCGGCCAAAAAGCCATACCGCCGACGTGGAAACAAGGCCAAGCGACTCAACTATGCACGAAAACACATGAACTGAGGTGCAGAAAAATGGCAGCAGGTGCTCTGGACTGATGAGTCAAAATTTGAAATATTTGGCTGTAGCAGAAGGCAGTTTGTTCACCGAAGGGCTGGAGAGCGGTACACGAATGAGTGTCTGCAGGCAACAGTGAAGCATGGTGGAGGTTCCTTACAAGTTTGGGGCTGCATTTCTGCAAATGGAGTTGGGGATTTGGTCAGAATTAATGGTCTCCTCAATGCTGAGAAGTACAGGCAGATACTTATCCATCATGCAATACCATCAGGGAGGCATCTGATTGGCCCCAAATTTATTCTGCAGCATGACAACAACCCCAAACATACAGCGAAAGTCATTAAGAACTATCTTCAGCGTAAAGAAGAACAAGGAGTCCTGGAAGTGATGGTATGGCCCCCACAGAGCCCTGATCTCAACATCATCGAGTCTGTCTGGGATTACATGAAGAGAGAGAAGCAACTGAGGCTGCCTAAATCCACAGAAGAACTGTGGTTAGTTCTCCAAGATGTTTGGGCCAACCTACCTGCCGAGTTCCTTCAAAAACTGTGTGCAAGTCTACCTAGAAGAATTGATGCTGTTTTGAAGGCAAAGGGTGGTCACACCAAATATTGATTTGATGTAGATTTTTCTTCTGTTCACTCACTTTGCATTTTGTTAATTGATAAATATAAACTATTAACATGTCTATTTTTTAAAGCATTCTTACTTTACAGCATTTTTTCACACCTGCCTAAAACTTTTGCACAGTACTGTATATATATGAAAGGCAGTTTAATCCCATCAGATTCTATAGTGGGGCCCCAACCTTCACCCCCCAAAAGCTTTTCATAATCATACAGTAGCCCCTCGCTAAACCCGACATGTTTGTCCAACATAAAGAGGTGTCGGGTTTAAAAACAATACAATAAAATAGCACACACATACATTTATAGTTCTCGATGTATTTTAAATATAAATCATTGCGCTGAAATAACATTAATGTGTTTTGGGTAGGCTACACATTACATTATGTAAAAATACAAATCTGTACAGTAGGCCTATACAGTACAGTAGTAAAATCAAATGAATACCTAGCACACTTTTTTTTTTAACTTTAGCCTACTGGTAACACAAAATAAATCACGCTGCTGCATTGTACACATTGGTGTACAATGCAAATAAAAGAACTGAAACTAAATGATTTTAGGGTTTTTTATTTTATTTTTATTATTATTATTTTTAACTTGGCCTACTTAGTAGCCTAGACAATTAACACACAATAGAGCATGGTCCTATACAGATGTTCAGAATGAGCTGGGGGGGGGGGGGGGTAGTTGCACATGTGTGCAGTCTATTGCTCCCAACACGCTGGGAAACCAGAAATGTCATAGAAATTTGTTTTCAAGGCTTGTAAGTACACCCTGACTTTAATGAAAATTAGGTACTTGGGTGTTTGCCTCAAAAATACATTGAGCACAACTGGCAACACATGAGAAAAAGCGGACTGGGAAATGACAGCAACAATTGCGACTGTTTAAAACATGCTTTCAAAAGTTCTTAACAAATTGATGCAATTGTAAGTGTTGCAATTGCCGGCAGCTTTAGGACATCTCATTAAAATATTCAAGAACCCTCATCCCTGCCCCCTTTTTGTGAATTTATGCAGGAACGCCCATAGTTACATATTCATCTAAGAGTGAACCTCAAAGAAAAACTGCTGCCGCAAAGCATTCCCAAAAAAGCCGCTAACAGCATTGTGCATGTTTAGTACATTTCACCCTAGACCCATTTGCGACTGGTTTGCGACTATTGAGACAGGCGCAACACTTTAGCACATCTACCCCAAAATATTTTCTTCTTCCATGCTCAAATTCCTAGTATAATATTATCCATTTCACAGTTAGTTGGCAACTGCTTTCTATAAGTTTATTTTAATTGAATCTTTCTTACTTGTAACAAAACATGGTAAGCAGACAGTATAAAATAATTTCCATTTTGCAGATGTCAGGTATTGCAATACCAGACACACAACCTATACTATACCAGGGTTTGAATGTGCCAAACCCTTATTACACAGAAATCATAATGGAAATTATAAGAAAAGCATCTGGAGACCAATAGATATCAGAATAAAGACAATTTACCAGTTTAGTGATGTCATATACTACAACAGCCGCTGCTGATCCTCTGTAGTACATAGGTGCCAAAGAATGAAACTGTAAAACAGAGTGCATACCATAAGAAAAAACTCCAGAACTCCCAGGCTTACTCAAACAACAGTGACAAATGTGTTCAATCTCAACATTACATTTTCACACACTACAGTATGTTTTGTGCTTGCAGTGGACAGTGACGTACCCTTTCTTGTCCAGCTGTGTCCCAAATTAGAAATTTGTGAAGCTCATTACCACAGGGGACTGTCTTAGTCAAAAAAGATGCACTGAAAAGCAAGAACACCATTAGTGTGTCAGTGTTGGAAATGAATCGTGTTACAGCCTGGGCAAAACTGTAAGTAACAGGGTGTGGTAGATTGAGAAAATCAGTGAGGCATTGTAATGTGCCACTGACGTTGCAGAGATCACCATGTCTTTCTTAAAGTAATTGCACCTAACAAAATAACTCCATAAAACGTTGCCATTTTGCACTTCCATCAGCAACATATGTCTGTGCAGTTTATGCCTCATCCTTTTGCACTTGCACTGCCTGGGTCTTTTCACCTCAGCAGTGTCTTCTGGGTCAAAGCATATTACTGGCTGAAAGCATATCAATCAATAGGGGAAGCAGCTGATTGGTTATTGACAGGAAAAAAGCCAGTGAATGGGGTGGGGACAGTTTCACATGACAGTTTAAAAGCAAGACAGTCTAAAAGCATGGTTTCCAAACCAAAGTTTCCTTATCCTACAGGTGTAGTGCCAGTTAAATAAAATAAAACCATACAGGTGTTTCTTTCAAAACTGCACATTTGGGACCTATAGATTGAATAGATGTGCATGGCAGAGAAATGTTATGGAATGATTTTGTTAGCTACAATTACTTTAAAACATATTTCATAGCATGAATACCTTCTCAAAAGACGAATCTCTTTCTCAAGGTGTTAAATTTGGTTAAATTAAATTACACTGAAATATTAATATTCTAATGAAATGTACATGTAATATTAAAGAGAAAGATACAAGAGGATTTGAATGTTTTTGTTTTCTTTTTTAAAATACACTGGACGATGAGAGGCATATAATATTAGCAGATATTTTCAGTCACATGTTCAGTATGTTTGTACTGTCTTCTTACCCTATTGTGGGACAGATGTTATGATCAAAATGGTCCTGGACGAAACGGCAAACAATACTTGATTTCCCAACCCCTGTGTCCTGGAATAGATTAAACGGATAATAATACATCTTTTCACAGTTGACATCTTTCGGACAAATGCAAAAGCACAAAGCCAGGCATTGTTCAAACCATGCCTCCATCAAAATGTATTGGTGCAGTGCATACGTTTTAACATTGAATTCACAATTACTGAAATTAAGAATTAAATTACAGATACCACTGTGTGTGTTTTTTTTTTATTATTTATGATTCTATTTTTAATTGCTATAATGTAATTAAAAGTGAGACAGTTTTTGTTAGAAATGTTATTATTGATATTTAAAAAAAAAATGCAAACATTGATATCCAAATTCCTGATATCACGAATAAACTTTTATGTTGTTATTCATTTTAGGAATATTAACATTCAACATATTATTCATAGTACAAATAATAATCATATCAGTAATTATTTTTTAATGTCAAACATTTGTGTGTATTATATATCAGGATATCATTATTTGTATACACCTGTGGCAATACATTTTTATGTGATAAATGCAATGACAATATAATGTAATAACAATTGTGATATCAAAATGAGCATTTCACTTACTGAAGAAAACAGCTCATTTGGCTGTTTAATCATACAATATATAAATTATGGATATCAAAGAAATATAGAATTTAAATTATACTTATAGGTTGTATGCAGTAATGAAGACATGCATATTGGCTTTGAACTTAACATACTAAGTTCAATAATATCAAATATTAAGGATAATATGTGACATCAACAACTACACACACACGCACGCACGCACACACGCACGCACACGCACACACACACTTGCTGGGTACATTGTATCAGTAGAAGTAGCCTTTTTCTCTTATCAGGAAACATTGCAACATCATAAAAATAAATATCACTGAAAAAAACATACGCATTCCATAGAAACTCGAGTATCCTAAAAAATGCTACATATAGCAGCCTATTGTAAATAACCGCACGAAAGACCAAGTTTGTGCATATCTCATTAATTTTTATTGTCGAGTAAATGTGTTTTTGTTTACATGACGACTATCCTTGTAATTATCAGGCAAGCCACGTAATCGTCAACTGTACCTCCCTTTGAAACGGAGTACACATTGCGAACACTGCAACTCACTCCATGACGCAATGCTGATAATAAATATTTAATTGCCATGACTGTCCAAAACAAAAAGTGGAATGCCATACTTTATTTTTCACTTACAAATAATACACGTTTAAAAGTGTTTGCCACCTTTTATCCTAATCGTAATGTTTTAACAAAGGCTTTGGCTAATCTTTTAAATCTTTGTCAGCATCTTCACAGCTTCAAGACGGGTGTTTTCAAACAAGAAAAACCTCAGCAAGTACAGACAGTACTTTCAGACAGTATGGACAGCCAAGGAGAAAAAAAATACTTCTACGATAAATGCCTGAGCATTATTTAAAAACGAATGCAACAATATTAATTATAACGTCATAATAGCAGACTGTGTTTAAAACAAATCTCAGAACCACAATCTTGAAATGATTAGCAAGTCCTTATTTCTTCAGTGTCTGATAAGCTAAAAGAATGTTTTGAACTTTTGAATTTTTTACTTACCCCAAGTAGACATACTTTCAGTTCCCTTATAGCCATGGTCAGCCTAGTTTGGATTCTCGCGGGATCGTTTTGTCAGTTTGTTTTTCAAATCATGTTTTTTTTTCTTTCTTTCTTGGTTAAACCCTGCCCTAAAAGTGGCTTCATCACTCCCCACAATAACGGAAACCAGCAGGAGCTAAGTATGTGCGCTATCAGTCACATGTCATTGTGTGTTGTTCATCCTTTACTGTTTTCAAAGACTTATTTTACGTTATTTTACGGACATTATCCATTTAAAGGAACATCATGATAATTTAAAACAAACTCGTTGCTGTAGTATATTTTTTAGCTTCAGATTACAAACAGTAAACACTCTCAGACTAATAAACCAGACAGTATTTTTTAAACACTAACCTTTCACTTTATATTGATTGTTATTATAATTATGAGCTGGACTTACTGTTTGTGATTAATAGATTAGTAGTAGCCTAGACACCGGTTGTGTGAACTGAGTTTAATACGGTATATCTGTATATTTAACCAAAACATTTCAGAAACTAATAATAATAATAATAATAATAATAATAATAATAATAATAATAATAATAATAATAATAATAATTATTATTATTATTATTATTATTATTAAAATCTAATGCATAAAGATGTCAGATCAACCGCTTTTTTGTAATATGGACCATTTCATTATTAAATCTTATTATTAAATCTTTGTAAGGTCGATCCTTGTCTCTGTTTGTGCTTTACTGTACATGTGAACATTTATGGCAATTCTAATTTCCAATACCAATTACTTTGTATGCATTACAAGTAAATATAACTATTATTTGCATCTGCAGGCACTGGTCCTTCCAATTGTGTTTTGAACCATTAGAAATCCCTTAAAAACAGTTTGATGAACACCAAACCTTATTAATGGATGGTTTGTGGATAGGGTCACAGTTTTAAGTGTGCTTCATTTTTCCAGTGTGGCAGATATTCACGAAAATGGTACACACACATTTGCATCTGGTTTGAAACACAGTGTCAAAAGCATTTGTTGCTGGCCCAACAACTCACTAAAGTCTGCCCAAGCTGCCTCTCTCTCCTCTGTCCTAATTCTCCTCGAACTCTCTGCTGCCTTTGACACTGTCGATCACTCTATCCTACTATCCTCTCTTGCTGACCTGGGAATCTCTGGAACTGCTCTGGCCTGGTTCTCCTCCTACCTCTCCAACCGCACTTACCAGGTAACCTGGCGTGGAGCAACCTCCACACCTCGCCCTCTCTCAACAGGAGTCCCCCAAGGGTCAGTCTTGGGTCCTCTCCTGTTCTCTCTCTACACCCGCTCCCTGGGCCCCCTCATCGCATCCTATGGTTTCTCATACCATTTCTATGCTGATGATGCTCAGATTTTCCTCTCCTTCCCCACCTCTGACTCCACCATCCCCTCCCGTATCTCTACCTGTCTTTCTGCTATCTCCTCCTGGATGCACTCGCATCATCTCAAACTCAACCTCTCTAAATCTGACCTCCTTTTCTTTCCCTCCTCCTCCCCCTCCACTGATCTCTCTATCTCTGTTCCTCTGGAATCTACCACACTATCTCCCTCTTCCTCCGCTAAGAACCTCGGAGTCACCCTGGACCTCTGCCTCTCTTATTCCCAGCACATCTCCACTCTGGCACGCACTTGCCGATTCTTCCTGAGCAACATCCGAAGAATCCGACCCTTCCTCACCAACTACGCCACCCAGCTCCTGGTCCAGGCCTTGGTACTCTCCCGCCTAGACTACTGCAACTCCCTCCTGGCTGGCCTCCCTGCGTCCACCACCCGTCCGCTCCAGCTCATCCAGAACTCCGCTGCCCGCCTGGTGTTCTCTCTGCCTCGCTTCTCCCACGCAACTCCACTGCTCCGCTCACTCCACTGGCTCCCGATCACCGCTCGCATCCAGTTCAAGACTCTTGTACTAGCCTACAGATGCCTTGACCAGACTGCACCCAGCTACCTCCTGACCCTCATCTCTCCCTACTCCCCCACTCGACCTCTCCGCTCCGTCTGCACCAGAAGACTGGCTCTACTGCCTCTACGCTCCCCTGCCTCCAGAGCCCGCTCCTTTTCCACCCTCGCCCCGCAGTGGTGGAATGACCTTTCTACAGATGTAAGGACTGCCCAGTCCCTGACCACATTCCGGCGCCTCCTCAAGACTCACCTCTTCAGAAGGCACCTGTAGAACTCCTCTGTTCTTCGCCTGGGACACTTATCACCCTTCCTTAAATGCGCTTTACTTGCTCTTATCTGCCCCCTATTTTACTGCATTTAATCCTGTACGTCAGAGTACTGTAATCTGCCAAGTGTTTAATCTGTAGTATTTTGTATTTAATCATATCCTGATGTAACTATCACTATCACTGACACTTATCTGCTGTATCATTGAATTGTATTTTGTCACACTTGTACTTGCTTGAACCAAAGTCATTGTATTTATCTTGCTCTTAATTGTATTATTACTTGTACTGTGATACTTTAAATGTATTTGCTTACGATTGTAAGTCGCCCTGGATAAGGGCGTCTGCTAAGAAATAAATAATAATAATAAATAATAATAACATACACTACCATAGCCAAAACAGAGACTGAAGCCACACATATCACTGGCATGAGCTGAAAAATATGACATCAATAAACCTTAACAACTTGGTACCTACACGTGCTCTATACAGTAAATAGTGAAATGCAAAAGTCTGTGATGGTAAGACTTGGTTTGAAAAAGATTACTGGATGGTGGTGTCATGGAAACAAGCCAACAATGTATGCCGACACAAAACGTGTGACTTCTCAGCCTGGATCTGCCACACTAACGCCCCCTAGTGGATACAAAAAATAATATTCTTACAGCTCCAATTTATTATTATAATGATTTATTTATTTGGCAGATGCCTTTATCCAAGTGTACTTACAGGTGTTACAGGGCAGTACAGGGTTACAATGCACGATTAATATTTAAATACAGTATAGTTTACAGTAAGTACAATAATACTACTAGAATACAATATGAACTGGGGTGCAACAAGTTAGGATTACAACAAATTATATCTACAATGACATAGTAGTGCAATAGTGTATTAGTTGAGGATCCAGTAACGTGGTGCTAGTGTAGTTATCAGTTGCTCTTTTTATCAATTGAATAGACACTACTGCATTTATGTTTATTTTTTAAAACCATACTTAGCACCAGGATCTGAGACTTTTTATTTTTTATTTTTTAATTATGGGAAATGGGACTATATTGTAGTATAGTGGTAGTCTTTCTGATGAACCATCATATCTCCCCCATTATGTTTGAACTGACGCAGAAGAGGGGGAATTTTTTACATAGTTTTTGGAAGGATGTATGACAGACTACTGAAAAAGTGGGTTGTACTATGATGGTTCCTGTATCACACTGGATGTCATCTTAATTTAAATACATTCCTAATATCAGCACATACATTTCCTTCATATAGCTTCTTAATTTGTAAAAAGTTGAATTTCAGTGATGTACCGTTGGATAAATTATAAAGAAGAGAAAATAGAAAACAATGACAATGACAATTGCATGATGTGCTCATTTAAAGTAAGAGGAATCATAAAGCCAACATGTTGAAGTGATTATCTATTGCAGACAGGCAGTATTTTATAGTATGACTGGAATGTTCCTAGTTTCTGGAACTTGATTTGTTTGGAGTTCTGTGTGCCTCAAGGTCATACTTCCTACTGCTGATAGACAGAGCATGCACAGTTGTCTTCCAGTTCACAATTGGAAAGAAAGCTTCAAAAGGAGAAACTGGATGGTGTGAAGGACATGACTTTTTTATGCTGTTCTCACCAAATGTAGTGCACACATAATATGTAAAAAGTATAGTGAAAGCATGGAACAACATAACCTGTATAGTAACACATTTTGGAAAATATGGTAAACTTAGAAAAACACTGTAGTAACTAGTTACAATAAGTGATGTACAATAAGTACAAATTGAACCACAAAAACATCACACTACTTTGGGAGCCTAGCTAATCCAGAGGGGCTCACGCTGAGGCTGTGCCAGCGTCTGCAGCGGCCAGAGGAGTGCCTGGCCAGTCTTGCATCAGAGCTGGAGAGGGAGAGCCGGCAGGCATATGCGGTGTCTTCCCCCGCTGAACAAGGAGAACAGGTCAGGCTACAATTCATAGAGGCACTCGGGACCTGAGAGCTGCGCAAACACCTGCTATTGCAACTGCAATGCCCTCAGACCTCGATTGGCGCAGGAGTGGGAGGAGGTGACGGCGGAGGAGGAATCAACAAAGAACCGACCTGCATTGCGCCAAAGCCCAGCTCGGCGATGGGGAACCTGACAGCAGCGCGACTACACTGACCTGGCTCCCCGAAGTCATCGCACATGTGCAGGCGCTTACCAGCAAGTAGAGGCGGCTGGTATGAAACTGCACCCTGACAAGTGCAGGTTCATGCAACGGAAGGTCTCCTTCCTGGGACACCGAGTAGGAGGGGAAGGCAACCGCACTGAGCCTCATAAGATCCTTCCGACTAATGCCAGCTGCGAGGGTTCCTGGGGCTCGCCTCCTATGCCGCTTCATCGGTCAATTCGCCACCATCGCTGCACCCTTCCACCTGTTGTACTGCATCTTGTCAGAGTGACAGCTTGCGAGCGACGCAGACTCAGGCACCTGTACTGCTTCCCCCTGATCCAACTCTGCCATTCCTACTTGACACGAATGCCAGCAATGAAGGGATCAGAGCCGTGTTGTCACAGCAAAGTGCAGATGGAAAGCGGGTAGTGGCTTATTTCATCTGGGCCCTGAACAAGGCAGAGCGGCAGTACTGTGTCACCCGATGGGAGTTGATTGCAGTAGTGGCGACGGCCCACCATTTCCGTCACTATCTGTGTGGATTGCCCTTCCTCATCAGCACGGATCATGCTGCGTTGCAGTGGCTGCTGTCATTTTGGGAACCAGAGGGGCAAGTGGTGTGCTGGATTGAGCAGCTACAGCCCTTCAATTACCGAATCCAGCACGGAGCCATCACCCCTGTACTGAGGAGGACTCCAGCCACTGCCACAAGCAGGAGATCCGGGAGGAAGAGCTGGCTGTGACCGAGCAGAGCGGGGGTAGGGACCGAAAAAGGCACCAGACAGTGCATTGGAGCCAGTTGACCACCGCGACCTGTAATGACCATGGGACAGTATAGCCCTGCAGTCGCCAGTGACAAAGGGCGCTGTGGACACAGTGGAGCAGTCTGGCCATCAGGGACGGGGTATTTCAGCGGCGATAGAAGGAGCCAGCAGATGGGGAGGTGAGGTGGCAGGTCGTGGTGCTGCACTCCCTACAGATGGCGGTACTACATGCTCAGCATGGCACGCCGGGTTCAGGACACTTTGGGGCCGCCAAAACAGTCTCTGACTCCGACAGGCATTCTATTGGGGCCGCTCCCGTCAGGACGTGGAGGATTTCTACAGGCACTGTGATGAGTGTGTCGCAAGGATGGGACCTCCGGCCTGGTCGCACGCCACACTGCAGCTGTTTCTAGCTGGGGAGGCCATGGCGTCGATACCGTGGGCCCCTTTCCGCGGTCTGATCGGGGGAACTGCTATATTGTAGTAGCTATGGATTACTTCACGAAGTGGCCAGAGGTGTATGCAACCCTGGATCAAGAAGCAGAGACAGTGGCAGAAGTACTGCTGGAAGGCTTTTTCTGTCGGTTTGGAATACCACAGGAGCTGCACTCAACTTTGAGTCCCAGGTCTTTGCCGTCGCCTGGGGATACATATGACCTGCACAACTCCACTGCACCCCCAGCGCTACGGGCTGGTTGAGCGGTTTAACCATACCCTCTCCACCCAGTTGGCTATTGTCACTGAAAGACTGGGATGTATAGCTGCCCCTGGTCCTGTTAGCCTGTTGTACTGCCGTGCAGGAGTTGACCAGCTGCACCCTCGCTTTGTTGATGTTCAGCTGGGAGATCAGAACCCCGGCTGAGTTACTGATTGGCTGGCCATCCGATGCTGCAGAGGATATCCTGAGTACACAAGATGCTTAAAAAATTGTCTGGACACCACACATTGCTTTACCCACGGCCACTTGCAGGCTGCAGGTGGCTGCCAAAAGTGGTACTATGACCTTCGGGTGAGGGGACGGCACATTTCGGCCAGGGTGTTTGTGTGGGTTTATCGTGGGGATGCTGTCCCAAGCTGGACAGTGCTTGGGTGGGGCCTTGTCGGGTTCTGGAGGGGTGACCTATCGGGTCGGGTTTCCACCCAGGGATCGGAAGGTGGTGATTCATTTGGACCGGCTTGCCCCATACTGGGGGTGGGGTGTGGGGGGGGGGGGGGGCACAGCGACAACCTGGGGACTGGACCCTCAGGCTCACCTTTGCCCGGGACTTCCATATCGCCAGCTGGCTTCGACAACCAGCAGCCTGCCAGGGTGAGTCCCGCTGACACCCCAGCAGCTGTCCCTTTTCATCAGCCTCAATGGCACAGGCATCCACCTCGCCGCCTCAGGGACAAGGAGAACTAAGAAGGGGGGGGGGGGGGGCTCTGTGGTGGCGGGTGCCACTACACTATCCACAAATGAAATATTATGATATTTGTAATTATCTTAATATATAAAGAAGAAAGTTTGTCTGTCTGTCTGTTCCTTTATGCATTCGGACCCCGCAGGAGCCAGTGCAACCACACTTTGCATGGCCTCCTCTTTCATCCAGGGGAAGGTCGAGGGCTATGTTTGGATCCAAAATTCAGACCCTGGGGTACTTTATTTAGTAACCCCATTGCTGGATCACTACAGTAGCCATTTATCTCAAATTAAAGAAACCCACAAAACTAAATAAATAAATAAAAAGAACAAAAAAAAT
The DNA here is from genome assembly GCF_902713425.1 of Acipenser ruthenus. NCBI lineage: Eukaryota > Metazoa > Chordata > Actinopteri > Acipenseriformes > Acipenseridae > Acipenser > Acipenser ruthenus. The sequence continues at coordinate 69,061,025 of NC_081191.1, read as the reverse complement.
TAAATTCAAAAATGGCAAAAAAAACCCAAAATAAAATAAAGTTACAAAAAGTGAAAGGGGTCCGAGGGCATTGTGCCACACCCAAGATAGGAAACCATAAGGCTACCGTTCCAATTTGTAATGCATGAATTATTGAAATACTTAATTTCACCGGGCAACGCCGGGTACTTCAGCTAGTACAGTATATTTTTATTTTTTCTGAACTGAAGGTAAACATAACTGTCTATAGTTATTTTGTTACTGACATAACCTTTATGTATCCTCTGTAAATAACAAACGTTGACCTTTAAATGTAACGACTGAATATGTAACGTAAGCATATACATATACATAGTGTTGAACAGGATTTTGTATATTCTGTGTTGTGTTGTGTTTTTCCTGTTACATTCCGCTAGATGGTGTACTGGTGTATGCAGTGGAGTCCAAACGCCTTTCCACCCTTCGCCTGCAGGCTCGCTCGCTGATTTTTTTCTTTTCTCAGTTCCTCCAGTTGTTGACTGAGCCACAGAGGCCACTTTAAATGTAGCACCAGGACAAGATGGCTGGTACGTAGCGCTTACTCCGGCTGCAACAGCCCACTTTTAAACCTAACCTTTCTTCACAGCTTTTCCAATCCCTTTTTTACCCCCTGATAGCACGGCTTGTGCGACGCCGAGTCAGCAATTGACATCTCTGTTCTATTTGCAGATTTATCCCTGCTTCAGGAAGATTTGCAGGAGGAGATTGACGGATGTAAGTTTGCCTCAGTGTTGTATATATATATATATATATAATTTTTTTTTGTTCATGCAACTTTCACAGTGTGATGATGATGTTTATGCATACTGCTAGGGATATAGATCTCCCGGATGGTCTGCAGGCCTTGGGAGCAGCATCCGGAAATAAACCCTTTTATACGTTTTGGGGCTGGTTTATTTTGTTTAAGGTAATAAACCGATATTTTTCCCCCTTTTCCACGGAGAGACCCGATTACGATTCTATATTAAAACTGTGCTGTAGTATCTATGTACCTGTTGTAGTCTAGCGCTACAGCTGGAAGTTTTGTTGTATGGCTGGCAAAGAAAACGAACATATTGTGAGGAGCATTTCTTTTCTTCTTTTCCAAGGCATTGATTTATGTATTGGATATTAACACCGTTTGTATTTTTTTATTTTTATTTTATTGAATATGTCGAATGATCCACAGAACAAAATTTCCAGACGAAGCTTTATCGGTTCTTGTGTGTAAAGCATAGGACACGTTTTCTAACCCTGGCTGGATGTGCAACAATAATAACTAACACATGTAGTGAAGGTGGGGGGCGGGAGATTTATATTTCCAGTGCTTTGAATATCACGGGCTACAGGTATGTTGTAGTGTTTCTTTTTTGTTTGTTTTTTGTTACTGACGTAATAAATACCGGTTAGCTAATACGCTGAACCCGCTTAAAAAATCTCGAACAGCTAGCGATATAATGACGGGAGACATTCACAAGATTCACACTGTATTTAAATTGCCAAATTTAGGCCAGACTGTTACATTTAACAATTTGACAGACGTTACCTTTTAGTATGGTGGCAGTATTAAATGACTTTGGTTGGTTGTTGCAGATTACTATACGGTATGGCACGTTATTAAAGTGAAATTATGCATTCTTAGTAGGGAAATAGCCAGAATTATACTTTGAGGTTGGGAACTGTCATAGCACATTGTTAGAGTAATATATTTATCTATCCCCAGTGGCAAAATACCCGCTCTGTAAACCTTCCGCAATGCATGCCCATGCATGCTATGCAATCATCTGGTTTTTACTGACTAGCACTGACAGAAGTAGTGAGGATGGTCTCTTCACTACTTGTGTCAGTATTCTATAAGGTCCTGAGTTTTTTCTTTTGCCTCGTTTCTACTGTGCATGAAGAGTTTGTACTGGAATCCTTAACAACTTAAGTTAACCCATAATCATTTTCAAGCCATGTGATATTTCTGGGACTGCATGTAACACAACCTGCCTGTGTATCAGGGGTGGAACACTTTCACTCTGCCCAAATGTAATGTGTGTTGCCGAGGGCAGCAGTGTGGAGTAGTGGTTAGGGCTCTGGACTCTTGACCGGAGGGTCATGGGTTCAATCCCCGGTGGGGACACTGCTGCTGTACCCTTGAGCAAGGTACTTTACCTAGATTGCTCCAGTAAAAAACCCAACTGTATAAATGGGTAATTGTATGTAAAAATAATGTGATATCTTGTAAGTCGCCCTGGATAAGGGCGTCTGCTAAGAAATAAATTAATTATTTATTATATTATATGTTGGGTTTAAGCACCACTTTTTTGTAGATATTGCTGGCCCTGGCTGTGGCAAGGTGGTGACCCTTTAGGCTACATAAGATGCTTCCTGGGGTGGGGCTTGATATAACTGGCTTGATATAGCTCCACTATGCTTGTGCAATGGGCAGTGTTGTGTGGTACACTGCAGTTACAGATTTGGTCCCCAGTCTGTGAGATTTTAAAAGCAATAAAACCACCAATGTATACGAGCTGGCTCTGTTGCATTGTGACTAAAACGTGTGCTTTCGGTGTGCGGGGTCGCCGGCCTGTTCAACCGCGTTACTTTCTGTACATGTTGGCATCAAGTCCTCTGATGATTGACTTTTGACTTGGGTTAAGGTAGCAGAAATTGAGTTGCAAGCATCCGTTCTAATTGCAAACTTTCAATGGGTGTACACGGCTGACAGCACCCAGCATTGCCAACTTTGATCATACTATTTAAATCAAACCATGCAGAATCTATACACTGTGACTATGAAAATGGTCTGTTATGATTCCCTTTAGTCAGTAGACCTGCTTATTAAAGTGTAATGTACACAATCTATATATCTATATATCTATATATCTATCTATCTATCTATCTATCTATCTATCTATATATATATATATATATATATATATATATATATATATATATATATATATATATATATATATATATATATATATATATCTATATATATATCTATATATATATATCTATCTCTATATATAATTTTAATTTAGTCGTGGCCAATGGTTTTTACCCCAGTTTTCTCCCCAATTTGGAATGCCCAGTTGTTATTTGTATCCCGGTTCACTGCTGCAACCCCCTGCACTCCTTTATTGGATGTTCCACTTGGGAGCCCCTTACATATTTATCTTTTTCTATTGTTAGCTTATACTTAGTTTCTTATAAGTTTTATCTTCATTCACAAGCTAACACATCTCTTAATTCTTCTTTGGGTTGCACTTGCAAGAAATCAAGTATTTTACTGTACATTGGTTTTGTTATCTAATAAATTTGTCTGTGCTTTCTCTCTCTTTCCCTCTCTTTTTTATAGCCATGGTGTAAGAAATAAATGTGCATGTCACGGATCAGATCTGTGTGGGGTGAATTAAGATTATAAGTGGTGTTTCTGGTGTTTCTGATAGTTGGTGTGGATGACTACAGCTCAGAGACTGATGTCATTATTGTACCTTCAGCCCTGGACTTTGTTTCACAAGATGAGATGTTGACGCCGCTGGGAAGACTGGATAAATACGCTGCAAGTGAAAACATATTTAACAGGTACTATATGTAAAGAAGAAATATGGAGGGTGATCAGAAAAAACAGAACTTAGCACAGCAATGTCTGAATGCACAAATAGGGAAGTCCACTGTATACAACAACTTGTCTGTGGTTCAATTATAACTCGATGATGTTATTTTTGCATAATTTGGATTCTGTTGGTGTCTATTGGTGGTTTGCAATCTTAACGAATAGACTATATTGCAGTTTATGCTCTGCCCATTTATTTGGTAAACTCACTACTTTACATTATTACAAATGTACACTACAAATGTCTACTACTTATTTTAAGAGTAAGAATGCAACCTTATATATAAAATTATATATATATATATATATATATATATATATATATATATATATATATATATATATAGCAATTACGAAGATAACAAGAAAGGCTAAATAACTGCTGTGGGGACTTTATTAGATAAATGCATGACTAAAATTGACTTTGTCTAAAAAGCATTTGCTGGTGATGGTTTCGGACGCGTAGCAACGTTATTCTGGGGTGTGTTTGAAAATCAATGGGCCAGTGCCCCTAGAGGAGAGGTTGGCCATTATATGTTCAGTTATTTGAATGAGCTTGGTTTTGGTGTCCTTCGGAGCTGCTCAAACCTATTCTTTGATTATTCAGGTTGAGCTGTCCGCCGGTGAGGATCACTGGTGTTGATTGGGCTAATTTACCATTCCAAGTGAAACAACTGAAGAAACAGCTGCTTCAATTGTTGTGGATCGCTGTTCTCCATAGAGCAATCATTTCAAATCAAAACAGTTGTTTCTTCACTTGTAAATGGTAAATTAGCCCAATTAACAGCAATTATATAGCACTGTGTGGTCTTTTTTTGTTTCTTTATTGAACTAGACAAATGGTGGCTCGGACTTTATTGGATACTTTAAAGGCGGTAAGCGAGGATGAGAGGGACTGCATCGCTGTGCTGGAGCGTGTTAGCAGACTGGCAGATGATTCAGGTAAGAACTAGTGCATTGCTGGGGAACTTTTAATATTCTGACATGATCTAGTAGTGAGTACCAGTATGTTGTTACAGCAGTTTGAGAAGTCCTGAATGTTATCTGAATCTTCAGTAGAGACAAAAGAAATAGTATTAACCCTTTTATTGTGCTGAAACCATTTTGGGGTGTTTGTTATCTTTAAATTGGAAATATTATTTATTTATTTGGCAGATGCCTTTGTCCAAGGTGACTTTTATTTGGCAGATGCCTTTGTCCAAGGTGACTTCAGTAAGGATTACAGCAAGTTTATCTACAAGGATATATTAGTAGTGCAATAGTGCAAGGATGGTGCATTAGCTGAGGATCCAGTAACATGGTGCTTAGATCAGGCAAGTCCAGTGCATAATAACAGGGGTAGATCAAGAGATCTACAACTACAGTCTAAACAGGTGGGTCTTGGAGGTGGCGGAAGGCAGCGAGAGACGGAGCAGTCCTGTAGTTCTCCGGTACACAGAGGGGCTAGTAAAGAGAAGGAGCTGGCATGGGAGGATGGAGAGTGGAGGGAAGGCATGGCCATATTGGAGGAGCAGAGAGGACGTGAGGGGGTGTAGGGAGATGTGAGGGACTGGAGGTAGGAGGGGGCAGTGTGGTGAAGAGAGCAGTAAGCAAGAACAAGGATATGAAATTAACACCACCCTTTTAGTAATATATACATAGATAAGCAACAGTAACTTAAAATACCTCCATATCCAAAAAGACAAGGAAAGTGTGACAGTGATGATGGATTTAAAAAACGTTGATGGTATTCTAGCTGCAAAGCAAATGGTGGCTGTTTCAACTGTGAATATTGTACCAGTGAAGCTGTATGCCAGGACTGGCTCGGGCTTTAAATCAAAGGCACATTTTTCACCTTGTCTTTTCTTGCCTACTGATTTTTATCCTAACTCATTTGTCACTCAGTGAAACAGAAGTGGAGTGCCTCCCTGAACTTCTTTTATAACAAGACCGTTGGAGAGAGCCGGTATTGTGATGTAGATCTGAGCCTTGAGCCTGTGTGCTGTTCCTTTTGCTGCAGCTTTTATTATTCTTGTCTGTTACGTTTATGCGTTTTCGGTGGCTACCTCTAATCAAGTTGAGAGTGTATTTCTCGCGCACTCTTTTATGTCATCAAACCAGTAAAAGAGGAACAGGAACCAGCGGCAAATAGTACAGCTCTGAAAACACACAGCACACGTAACAATCACAGTGCAGCACATCAACTGGACCAAGAATAATATAATACAAAATACATAAAGCACATCAATGGAAGCATAGATAACAATATGTCCTTCAACTGGATCATGGCATCAAGAAATGTTTTTGTTATGGCAGAATGTTCATCCCAAGAGGTTCCGAGACATCCTGAACTTTGACAAAAAATCCATGTTAATGTCCATTTTAAATTTTACTTATTTAAAAAAAATAAAAAAATTGTACAACCTTATGTACAAAGCAGTTAAACCATATTGGAAACTGTTAGCATTTATTTTATGCTGATCAGAAAGCTACTACAGTATTTATTAATCATACACAAATGAGATGTGAATTGTTTTCTGTTTCAGAGCCCACAGTGCGAGCTGAATTAATGGAGCAGGTCCCTCACATAGCTATTTTCTGCCAAGAAAACAGGCCTTCCATTCCTTATGCTTTCTCCAAGTATTTATTACCGATTGTGGTTGCATACCTTGCAGACCAAAATAATCAGGTAAGAATACTGGATACAGGACTTGTGTGCTTTAGTCGGTTTGTTTTCCTGGATCATTTGCCTATCTGTATCAGATGATTGTTATGTAAAAACGTACAGGCTATGTATATAGTATTAATAGTGTGCTATTCTTACCCCACATCTCTTTCACTCAGTGTCTTTGTAAATGGTTCTAAAATAATGCAATTGAAAGGTGCAAAATACACTATTCTGTATCTCTCAATATTAGTCTACTGTTCATATTTCAAGCCATTTTGTAGCTGACTGCATAAAAGGCTTCCTAAAATGGAGCCCTTGAGCCTTCAGACCGTCCAGGATTATGCAAAAGAAAGTTGGATGATGTATTATTTTTACAAACTCTATGTGACAACAAGTTATGCAGCCAAATTTGCAACGTATAAATAAGTGCACAGAATCAAACAGATTATGCAAGAGATAATGTGAATGCATAATCCTGGAAGGGAAGGACTAGTTAATCTCTGTGGATTGTATCAAGGAACTATGCATGCTTTTCCTGGAATTATCACTAAAAATAAGTGGTTGATCCAGTGCTGTAAAATACTTCAAGAAAGTAACTGGTATATTCTGGTGGGGTACAGTTTGATCACATCAATCCCTTAGTTTCTCATTGTGTGCTCCTCAACATCTAAAAACAAGTTATTTCAGTGATTTTTGTCATTTGTTTGTTTTATAGCAGGACCTGTGGAGACAGCCAGTATTCTGATGTAAATAAGATCTGAGCCTTGAGCTTGTGTGATGTTCCCTTTGCTGCAGGTTCGAAAGACGAGTCAGGCAGCACTCTTGGTGCTGCTAGAGCAGGAACTCATTGAGAGAAACGACATTGAGACCAAAGTGTGTCCGGTCCTCGTGGATTTGATAGCCCCCGACAGCAACGATGATGTGAAAACAGAAGCCATGGCCGTAAGTAAACCATCCTGTCTCATTGCTGTGCTGCTTTATGGTCCAGTGTGGAAATATGCTAAACAAAGCCAGGAAGGGAAGTTTCTTTTTTTTATTTTTTATTTAATTATTATTATTTTATTTTTTTTAGATCATCTGTAAAATGGCACCTATGGTGGGGAAAGATATCACAGAACGACTCTTCCTCCCCAGGTTTTGTGAGATGTGCTGTGACTGCAGGATGTTTCATGTTCGCAAGGTTTGCCTCTAGATGGGTCATTGTTGCCAATTCTTTTTTTTTCTCATTCTTTTTACAAAAGTCAAGTTGTTTATAGACAAGTGTCACAGGATTTTTAATATGAACAAATTAGTTTTAATATCAAGGGCTACATTTTTGGGACAGCAAGGGAGGTGGGCAGTCACCTGCCTCTCTGGTATACAGTAGGTTATGATATGAAATTTCTTCAGATGCATACCATCATTTTGCTGTTGTGATGGCATATTGTAGTATGTCAGGTTTGATGCCTACATGAATGGGCCTTGTTCTTTGATTTTGTGTTGGCAGGTATGTGCAGCCAATTTTGGAGACATCTGTACTGTGGTGGGTCAAGAGGCTACAGAGGAGTTGCTGGTAGGTATAATTATATATATATATATATATATATATATATATATATATATATATATATATATATATATATAGACATAGACATAGACACACACACACACACACTTGGTGTGTGGTGCGTTTTATCCAAGACAGAAGCCCAGCAAAAAGCTACGTTTTTTAATTTTCAGTAAATAAAGCCTAACTTGCCTCGGATGACCAATCTGTTAAGCTTGCTTGGCTGTCATACACAAAGGAAAGCAGTTGACTCCCAACGCTGTTTCTTGTGTGTTCTTCCTGTGCAGCTGCCCCGGTTCTTCCAGCTCTGCTCTGATAACGTGTGGGGGGTGCGGAAGGCCTGCGCGGAATGTTTCATGACTGTTTCCTCTGCAACGTCTCAGGGAGTGCGAAGGACAAAGCTCTCCTCCCTCTTTATCAACCTTATCAGTGACCCCTCCAGATGGGTGAGAAGCTAGACAGCATTGTATTTATTTTCCCCTTATAATAAAGGCTAGTACAGTCTAAATGCCATGAACTTTATGGGATGATACATTATACATACTTCAGTGTTATGTAATCCTAGCATTATTATTATTGTTATATAAAATATATACTATTTTATTTTGCTGTATTTCTAAGCCTATATATATATATAATTAGAGGTGCAGTCGACACCCTAATTTTGTATTCGAATATCATAGACATTTATCAACGATAATCGATGCATTGATGTTTTATTTTTCAAAATAAACAAACGTTAGTTATTTTTTTAACAGACGGTCTAATATCTAAACCCCGTTGTGCGTAATAGTTGCACAAAAAGGCACAACTTCCGACTTAAATATAAAAAAGCAATACAAAGGACTTACGTTTAACAACTGAAGAATATGCGTGCGTCCGCATCAGATTAACATTGTAATAATAATAAAAAATGCTATATTTTAACAGAAGTAATTTCTGAACTTGTGGGTGTTCAATACTGTTTACATTTTATGTCCAAAAGCATTTGAATTAATCTCACAAATCCTGACTAATGTAACTATTGTACTAAATTCATCTTATTTTTCTATAATATTGCCATATATAATCCAAACACAACATGCTTTGAAACAAAAGATAATAATTTCTACCGCACTAGTACTAGCACTAGAAGCAGCACACTCGCACTCAAGGTTTTAATGCAAACCGGCAACAGAAGACTTAAAACTGGGCACTAATTCAATGCATCGAAATTTAAGGACAGATGATCAATAATTGATGCATCAATTAATTGTTGCACCCCTAATATATATAAAATAAATAAATATGTATGTATGTACAGACACTACTCGACTTACAACACACAGTACTTACGACTCTTTTGCATTATTCCCCTGCTTCGACTTTACGATATTGACATGGCGAGACACGAGCCATGCGTCATGTCCACATGCTCGGTGTCCGAACCGCAGTACCTGTCATGATCACCCTGACTCAGTCGCTTAGCGTTTTTTTTTCTTTTTTTTTTTTTTTAATGCATGTAACTGTACCCCAAACACACACTGAATACGTCATTGGAAAGTGTAAAGAGTTTAATATTTGCAGGAGTACAATATAATGGGTCATTTTTGTAAATGACAATTTATAACATTGTTCCTATGGAACCAATTGTATCGTATTGTATCATAAGTGTGAGGACTGCCTGTGTGTGTGTGTGTGTGTGTCTAATATATATATATATATATATATATATATATATAGTGAGAATCTGAATCTCTCTCTTCTAGGTTCGACAAGCTGCCTTTCAGTCTCTTGGCCAGTTTATCTCTACGTTTGCGAACCCTGCAAGCTCTGGTCAGTATTTTAAAGAGGACCAAGAGCCAGAAGACAGTACCAGCACACAGTTCCATAGCAGGTGGGTCTCTTGATGGGGAACTCTGTAGGTCACAAATCTGCTACTTTGCTATGCTGTAAATGTGTATGTGTGATCACTTCCTTCCTTCCTTCCTTAAGTCATTCCATTTTGTGTAAGTTGGTGACTTTTGTATGATGTGGAAAACCTGAGCTACTGAGTCTGCCATAATACATAGGACTATGTGCATAAAAGATGGCGGTAATTTCTTTAATTTTGGGCAGTATTTAACACTCGATCTATAAAACTACTGCCTGGTTATTTTACCAGCCAGTAATAGGTTTGGATGTGATTTTTTGTTATAAATTGTTACCGAGAGATTGTACAGTTAAATTAAAATAGTCTACAACTCATTGTTAATGGTGAAAAAAGTATGTTTTTATCTGTTACTGTATTCTCTCAGTTTGCAAATACCTGCACAATTCATTCACATACAACATCTACACTGTTTCTCATCACTAAATCCGAGACATGGCATGTTCATTTTGTGTGTTTAACCCCTTCAGTGCTGGGGAACTGCGTACGTCCTCCCGTATATTGCACTGTCCCGCAGACTGAGTAACCGATCATTTAAACAATTTCACAGAGTGTGTGGGAGGGTTTAATCTCTAAAAATATGTGAATGGTTGATCGGTTACTTTATTTAAACAGTAGATGATTGACGTCTAAATTAGCCTATAGGAGTTATCCGTGTTATTCGGTCTGGAATCCAGGAAGTCGAGTCAGCAAACTAAAGTCTGTATTACATTGCGGATCGTGCTTTAATCTGATCAACTCGTAATGGCTACAACATTTAGGGGATCCAATGACCTATTTAGACAAACTCAGTCTTATTTTCAACAATTATTTTCAGAGCTAAACAATCGCTATTGATTGCTGCAGGCTGCCCTATTTTGTATCGCATGCAATCTAGTATATAATGTCAGTGGCACAGTGCCCTGCAGGCTGAGAGTGACCAGACTGAATCCAACATGCACATGCATCAGGATTGATGCCTTAACTAGCCTATAGGATTTCTCCTTGTTCAGTCTGGAATCCAGGAAGTCAAGTCAGTAACCAAAGTCTGTATTTCTATAGGATTGTGCTTTGATCTGAGCAAATCTTGATGGCTACAACTGTTAGCAGACCTGAAGAGCTGTATTTGGCAAACTTAATGTTATTTCAGAACTAATCAATCGCTGTTGATTGCTGCAGGGTGCCCTATATTGTTCTGAGCATGATGTATATCAAAGGCATTGCCCTGCAGGCTGTGAATGATCAATCGCTTCAAAAATTTTAGGACGTGTGTGGGAGGGTTTAGTGTCTTCCGAAATACTGTAAATCCATAAATATTTGCGAATTACACCCATCAAACCATTTTGGTCCAGAAATGTTGCCGAACTGTTGCAATATGCGAAGCATGTATTGTTAGTGGAATTTGATATTCATGCAAAAAATGTTTGCTTTTTTTTTTTTCCTACACGATAAAAACGCACAATAAATCTATGGCTTTACAGTATGTGAATGGTGTACCAAACATTCCAGCAATAAAAACTGGCCTATAAGATTTCTACTCTTTGTTTTGTCAGGAATTCAAATGCTGTCTGGAAACTAGCTAATCTTTCATCGCTGTGCTGTGGTGTGAGTTGAGCAATCGAGATTGCTATAACACTGAAGGAATCAAATTACTTAAAAATCATTGATTATTCAATAAATAGATCTGAATACATTTTGTATGTTGTACAGCTCTTTTTGAGTGTTCAGAGGTCAGAGTTCTTTTCAGAATTCTAATTTTTTTTTTTTGGTGTGAAGTGCTTCTGCCATTATATTATTCCTTATATATTTGCTAACACTGTCCCAGTTCATTTCAGACTTTTTGTAGCTGGTAAATACATTTACAACTACATTTAATTCCCACAACTAGTTTCTAATATATTTATCACTTTTTTTATTTGTGAAATAATTTATATATTTGCCAACACTATCCTAGTGATTTTCAGAATTTTTGTAGCTGTCAGATACATTTGCAACTGTACATTTAATTCCCATTTTTTATTATATATATTTGCTATTGTGTGAAGTTTATTTCATTGGTTGCTATATATATTGTACAATTGGCAGTGTACATTTGGACCCCCCCCAAATAATGTACAGCCGGACATACCAGGCTTTATTGGTTCTCCAAGTCCAAAGGTGGATACTGCTGGCTTCACCCCTCTGCAGTATTTCCAGCTTTTCCTCACAGGTGACCTGTTGGAGGATATGGTCATCATGACCAACGGTTATGCTGCCCAGTTCCTACAGCAGCAAAGAGAGTCTGCGGCCACATGCTCGTGCCCACAAACAGACTTGTGTGTAACAGACTTTAAGGCTAGAGGTTGTGTTACCCATCCCTGAATTCTGTCATTTGTGGGGATTAAGAAAATACATGATTGTGCCATGCCTGCCAGGGTGTGTCTTGTTTTGAGGCTTATTGCAGCCAGAAACGTCATGTAAAAGTAAACATGTTTGGTATCCCTGCAAACCTTACAACCTGCAGAACGTGTAAATCTGCATTTGCAGTTCATGTATCTAGCTTTTGTGGCACAACATTGGGCGTAAATATGAAGTTTTTTGGTTTTTGCATATTGTTTTTTGTATGGTTAGCATCAATATTCGTCCGTTTAGAGCAAGAAAAGCTTTGAACAGGTATAAAATGTTCTAGTTTTTGTGAAGCACTTATTGGAACGAGCACAAAATGACAGTTATCTTGCCAATTTGAAGTTTTCAAGTTAGAATAAGCCTTATAATGTGAGGTGGGCATGTTGTACTCTATGCATTGCAACAGGGGTTAAAATTCACCTCATGTTTGAGTCTAGTACCATTGTAATCCTCAGAACCTACATTTTCAGAAATTTTTATATATATATATATATATATATATATAGTTTTCCAGCTTCCTTTGATACATTTTGTGCAGAGGGGTCAGTAAATGGAGAACAAAGGCAAATAATAATGATAATAATAATATGTAAGGCAGTCCTGTGTTGTATTTTTATTCCAATTTTGTTTATTCTTAGAATGGCCCCTGCATTTTCTGAAGGCTGTCCTTGGAGCTGCTTTAAAAGGACACGAACGTATTTTTCAGTCAGAAGTTTGAGTTTTGTTTGTGTTCTACTGAGCCTAAATCCATATACAGTCACCACCACTTACACCGTACAGGGTTCTTTCGGACAGCCGGTTATATCGGACAAATGGCGTTTGCTGTTTGCCATTTCCATTGATTTTGAAAACAAAGGCATCGTTTATACCGTGTTAAGCACACCGTATATTTCGTGCAAACTCGGCTGTTTGGATCTCGTTATGTGCCACTCACGTAGATTTAAATAACAAACGCACTGCTTATACTGTAGTAATCACTCTTACTAATCCACAAATCAGCTGTTTTCACCTTGTTACCTCGTCATTCACATAGATTTCAATAAAAAGGCAGCACTTTACTGTAGTAAAAAAGCTTGACCAATCAATCAATCAGATGTTTGCACCTCGTTACTGAGCAATAATGTGTGTTAATAAACGATTATTCTTGTTCAGATCTGTTATCATTCTCTGTCTGTTTTTGTGCTTATAGAGCTGAAAGACTGTATGTGAGTGCGTCACTGAAGGGGGTGGGAGCAAGTCTGACACGAAGGGGGAGGGACTTGGGGAGGGACTTGGGTGTGTGGAGATGACGGTTTGAAAGAGAGAAGCAGGATAATTGAGAGAGAGAGAGTTAAGACAGGTTGAGTTTGTGAGAGGAGAGGAATGAGAACCATTGTTCACTAAAAGCTAAAAAAAAAAAAAAAAAAAAAAATAGGTTTCCTACTGCGTCCGTCCGTCTCGATCTCCTGCCCATCACTCAGCAGTGAATGCACACACCCACACGGCAGACGGCTACTCTGTCACAAGCATTAATACCCTGTATCTTTCTAAACAAGGGATTTAGGGGAGCTCCCTATAAAAACCGAATCTCAAAACAATAATATAGTACAGTAATTGTTGCAGCTCTGTATAATGGTAATTAAAAGAGGATTCATTTAGACTTTTTACATATCCGCCCTTACTCTGGTCCCACCGCAGTCGGATACGCAGCGGATTACTGTACTATTTATTACATTCATAGGTTTTAATTTAGGGCTTCTGATTTTTGGTTTTAACCGATAAAACCCGATAAAACACCTCCGATACAAAAAAATGAAATCGGTGGATAGCCAATAAACACTGGAAAACACCGGAAAAACTGGAAATGTTTAATCAATTCACATTGACTTTACCCTTTTCCCATTAAAAAATAAAACCTACTACAAAAATTATAATAAATTAATTTCCCAATGCTGCTGGGCAATGTCCCGCCTTCCTGACTTGCATCTATCATTGATTAGTTCTGAATACTTTAAACCTGCCCCAACTACTGAGTGCTAGCACATTCCTACATTTCTATTGGAGACTCTGCTTGCGAGATTTGAAACGAGATTACAATCAGGATGGAGGCTTGTTAGTGGGATTTCAAGCTGTATTACAGTTAAGATACAGAGGATTTAAAACAGAATTGTGGCAAAATGTACAAAAGTGCCTACACACAAAAACCCCAGAAGAATGTGCCTGTGACCATAGGGATATCGTTGTGGAAGACAGCAATGTAAAGAAGGTACAACTTAAGTGTGCAAGTACTGTCGAGTTACTACTATGCATATTTTGACAGGAAAAAAAAAAAAAAAAACGCTCAAGCATTTTGGAAAGTAACCGAACACACTAATTTCATACAGTATATCAAAAACGAAAGCCCCCCAAAAAAACAATTTACATAAAACTCGAGAATAGCTAAAAATAAGCACTATCTTTCTGCTTCCCCATGCTTATTGCGGAAGTGTTTCACAGGCCTCTCATAAACCTTATATAGGTCTATGGGCTCACATAACACATCATGTGACCATCAATAGCAGACTTGGAGATTTAACTTGTACTGTAACCCTTTGGTTCTTTGAGAAATTAAGTCATGTTTATCATTTTGCAGTTCTGAAACGGAGACACCAACAGCAGATGCAGAGACCAAAGTGCCCTCTTCTAATTCTGGGGTCAGCATTTGTCGGGAAGATGCAGTCACTAAGACTGAGGAGAATGGTCAACACTGTTGTAAGACAGGGGAGAACTTGCAGTCTTCTGAGATGTTACAGAACCCCCAGTCTTGGGAGACAGAGGAGAAATCCCAGTGCTGTGAGACAAGGGAGAGCGAGCCATGCTGTGACATCAAAAACCATCGACGTTGCCGGACAGAAGAGAGCCAACAGTTCTGTGATTCAACATCATCTAGCAACCAACAAGGAGAGGAGGAGGGTGACAGCCAAGTGTTGCCGTCGCTACGGGACTCTGCTCCACAGAACTGTGGGAGAACCACTTTTGAGAGTCAGCCTTTATTCTGCACTTCTAGTTGTGCAGAACCAGCAGATACCGCCACTGCCACCACCACCACTACATCTTCCTCCTCCTCCAATACACTGTCCGGGACCATCTCTAAGGATAAACCCATCCCTGAGCAGGAACTGTACAACTCATTCCATTACTGGAGGACTCCTCTCCCCCTCATCGACCTGGAAGTGGAGCTGCAGCAGCCGCAGGAGGCCCAAGAGACACAGAAGGGATCCCCAAAGCCCCATTCATCACGGAGCCCATTGTCTTCCATCAGCCCAGCCCGGAGGAAGGAGCTGGAGGAAATGATCGAGAATCTTGAGCCGCACGTCGATGACCCTGATGTTAAAGGTAGACAGTCTTTTGATACAAGCAGGTGGGGAGGGAAATACCAGTTTACCACATGTACAGTTGCCTTGCAGCCAGTAACTTGCTTTAACCTCATAGTGCCAGATAACATATTTTAACATGCAAACACATGTCTGCTAGTGCTTTTTTTCAAAACTGCACATTTGAGACCTTAAAGAGCCAGTATCACATTCATATAAGTTATAACAATGCCTCTAAGATGTGCTGTTTCCTATCTTCCTGGAACACTTTAAATAACTTGTTCAGTACTCTTTTGGCATTGTACTGCTTCAGGC